>NC_081410.1:275662943-276019618 GCF_030272615.1 Cryptomeria japonica | reverse complement strand
ATTAAAGAATTAATTGTGTGCTCAAGATTTATTTAATTGCCTTTGGTTAGGACCTTGGTGATGTTGTCGAGATTAGGGGCTCATGGTTTAGATGACCATTTTTAGGGTATTTTAATCACAACTCTTGAATCTATTTCTTCGACACACAAAGAGAGAAATTATTTTGGATAGGGGTTTTCCTTGGGTCAAACCCTAGTTTAGGAATTGAACTTGAATTAAATTGAAATAGAACATGTAAATACTGAAGTAAATGTTGGAAGATATACCTGAGATCTACAATGGTTGATATAAGGTTGATGATGCAATTCTCTTTAGATGTGAACACAAATGTTGAATGCAATAACATGAAAAATACATGAAAATGAATGAACTAATAAAACACGCATGCTTGCATGAAGATTGATGTAACTTTTCTCCATGATATTTGAAGGATATGGTGGGATGAAATTCTATATGAATGCTTGAGAATACTTGATGTTAGATGTGCGAATTCTATGGATGGAGTCTTAGAGTCTTAGATCTAAAATGAATTGATAGGATGTCCTTATATAGGGTTCCCTAGGTAAATTATCTATTAGGACTACCTCCAACAATCGAATGGAGCCTTGGGGACCAAAATCTATTGAGGGAGGGAAATGCCCACCCACATTTGAAATGGGCCTTGTTTAAGGAGGGCCAGGGCAATATGGTGTCTTGGTTTGGACAAGGGCACCACAATGCCTTTGTCCTCCAAAAGTAAGACAAGCAACCAAAAAATGAAGGGGGTTAGCCTTGGGATGGGGTCCACTCAATAGTGTCAACAAGTGACATCACATTCAAAGTAAAAGGGGGCCAAAACGGGCGTAAGGGGAATGAAAATAGTACACACTAAAGTATGAGCACACACATGAGGTATAAATTGTACAAGGTTACAAGTTATGATGCTACATTTAGCCCCCACTCTAATAGGAGTATGAGCCTATGCAAATACTTGTGGTAAAGAAGAAATGTGAGGAAGAGAGAGAGGAGAAACAAGGAGAGAGATCATAAAGATATAAGACATCACTAATTATGAGGAGCCAAGCCACCAATGTATTAACTCACACAATCACATGGAAGGACACACAAAACAATACAAAGAAAAAAAAAACAAACAAAGACAAAAGACACAACATAAGAGGTTAGTATTAAAAACAAAAAAAGTTGCAAGTCAACTAGTTGAAGACACCTCGATAGTGAAAATATCTCAAGCACTAATCTGATTCTTGAAATGCTATTACAAGAACACAAGTGGTCACATGAAAAGAGAAAGAGCATGAATCAAGTGTTGAACCATGATTCAAAAGTAGCAAAGCTATGCTCTCATGGGAAGGCGAAAGGAGAGAACATGGACGCCATAGACTAGCAAGATGTATTGTGCTAGGTGATCCATGAGAAGAAAAGTAAGAGAGACTGTGAAATTCGTAGGCTAGAAAGTTGCATTATGGTAGGTGATCCACAAGAACATGAGTACTCACAGGATAACAAGTTCTGCTATGTTGTGTGATTCATGTAGAGAAGGAGAGTCAAAATAGTCTAGCAAGTTGTGTTATGCTAGTTCCAGTCATCTCAAAAATTCCGCACAAGGAGGGTGTCTAGTAAGTTGTATTATGCTAGTCAACCTACCCTAAATAAGTTGAAAAAGGAAAAGTTGGAAGGTCTAGCAAGCTGCATTATACTAATCAACTCACCTTGTTGCATATATTATCATTTGGTTTCAGGAGTTAAACATTTCATCTAATATTTTAGGTCTAGTTTTGAGCATGCAACAAATTACATAAGACATGGAATTGAAAAAGTCTAGTTTCAGGAATGAAAACATCTCGTCTAAGAGTAGGTCTGGATTTGAGTATGGACACCCTGTATAAGACATACAAAAGGACTATCTCTAGTTTTGTGAATGAATCATATCAACTAAGAGTTAGGTCTAGTTTTGAGCATGCAAAAACCTATATAAGACATACAAAATGACAACCAAGCAAGGAAATACACAATTTTATTCAAAAATGGTACAAGGAGGGCATGATGTATGCTCCCCACTTAAGATGTCAACATGGAAGTATGTTGAATTCTTAAGGAAACTAAAAACAAGGATACAAACATTCATCACCAAGGAGATATTCTTTAGGAAACAATGCACATAAATCCAAGCTAAAGAGCCATAAATCTTATAAGCAAGGAAAAGATAGTTGTAAAAGAATTATCTTGCAACAAGTGTAAAGGGAATCCTTTGGAGGAGGGGGAAGAGATCTTTTCTCAAATACATCTACCTCCAAGAGGAGATTATGAACAAAAATAACAACATTGACCAAAATAAAATGAAGGAGAACAAGAATTCATACCTTCCGCCCTATTGCTAGGTAAAGGGCTTCTTGATGAAGGATAACACACTATTGACCCTACGTGAGAGGTTTGTTCATAATAGACATACATCATCAAGTGAAGAAGAGGTTTTAATTAAGGACACACATCTCTTGCATAAGAGAGAATCCTTGAGCAAACAAACAAATTCACACAAGGAATGGCATCCTATCATAAGCAAACACCACTCATCCTAGGAAAAGTGGATCCTTAGAAATGATAGGAGATAGAATATAGAACCAGTGGCCCCTAAGAATAGGGACAAAGAGAAGTATTGCAATCCTTCTAAAGAGAGATTATACATAAAATATGTATTACTTATAAAAAAGAATAGGTCCTAACAAAGGAACACACATGTACTCCAATGAAGGACAATTCAATGCTATAAAAGATATCAAGTTATGAAAAATACAACTCAAAAGAAGAGAAAATATATTTTTTGATCGGTAAAGAAGAGAAAATATTTGAAAAAGAGAAAGAGAATTGAATAAATTATCCTTGACCTCAAATGAGGAGAAAAGGAAGAATTATGTTGCTATCCAATTATGATGGGAATTGAAGATGCATCACCCACATGATAAAGAACCCCCAATAAAGTTAAATTACTAATGTCATAGGGTAAGGAGAAACATAATAAGGTGAATGGAGTGCTAAGGCACTGACTCTTCACCAAGAAACATTGCAAGATTAGTTGTAAGGGCTATGTGAGCTCGATCATATGGGTCTTGAAAAAATTCTTTAAAACTTTACAATTTCCAAGAGAATGAGAATAACAACAATGAAAAAGACAATGCTCATCACCATGTTTGTTCTTATTATTATTTTTTATGAAAATAAAACAACATGCTTATCATAATTCAATCTCCAAAAGATTCTTGTAGCTAATTTTTCTTGATTGTCAATATGGCTAGGTCTTGTCTCTTGAGTTGTGGGACAAGGTGAGCTAGTGGAAGGAGAAGGATTGTTTTCTTGAGGAAAAATAATTGGTAAATAAGGAGGAGGATATTTTGACGTAGAATCATGTTTGGATTGGTAATAGTTTTTCTGTCTTGCAAATAGTCTTTAAGAATTTGAACCTTACAAGCATCCTCCATAGATGTTTGAGAATTGGGTTATCCTAGGCCTTCTTTAGTAAATTGTGTGGGATGGTCTACAAGGATTCTAATTCCTTGTTAATGTTATCCAATTCCTTGTCCTCTATAGCCTTGTTTTGAAATCATATCATATCCAACTTCATAGGAAATTCTCAATTGTGAAGGAGAGAAGCTTTCAATTTGAATTTTCTCAAAATTTGTAGTGTAGGGACACATAGACAGGTCAAAGAGATACTTAAATGAATAATGAATATTACTTGTAGGGAGGTTCTCCTTTCTATCATCATTATTCATGCCCTCTTTGGTATGTGGGAAAGAATGGTCCTTATCATCTAAAGCTTCATCTTTTCTTAATTTTATTTGAGGAGAAAGATCATGAATAAAATACAAATATCATCTTGCCTACAAATATGTTGATGATTAATATAAGCCCTTGGAGAAAAAGGAGGATCTAAAGAGATTGATACACCAACATTTTGATCTTGTCTCCCTTGTCCTAGAATATGTGTATTTGAAGAATATGGTGTCATGTTTCTCTTCAATGTTTATTCTCAATTAGAGAGATCATTGATAGGAGTATTGATTCTTTCCTCATTCTCATGAGATACCCTAGGAGAGATACAAGTGTTACCTTTTTCAATGCCATCTCTAGGATTATCATTGTCTACAAAAGCTTTTATGTGATCTATATATGCAATATATTTTATTAGAAATATCATCATAAAATAACATACAACATGGATAAAATTTTTAAGAGATGATTTGCAAATAGTAAATATCTTGTAAATTCTAATAATACCACATGCAAGAGTACTATGAATGAAAAGAAGTAATGTAAAGTGAAAGAAACCATTATCCAACAAATCATTTTGATAAATGTAACTAGGAAACAATGTCATCACATGTGAAATAGAAAATAAATCAAATTTAGTGAACTCTATTATGAAACACCCCAAATCAGATCTGAGAATTAGAAGATGGAAGTATAAGACTGCTACAGGAGCATCCCCAGTTCATAACAATCTTGCATCGACCAAAAATATTTCCTTTTTGTTTTTCTTTCTGTTTCCAGTTTCAGCAGTTCTTTTGGTGTGTCCTGGATTTGGCTTTTAACGGAACCTGTGGAGTTGGATTTTACTTGAAGACTTGACCATCTTCCTTATTCCCAAACCATGGAGCATTTGGATCATTTTTTAACAAGTTATCCCTAATGGTTTCCGAGACAGTTTATTGTTACTAGTTGCCTGGACCTATTTGCATTGGTGATCTACCGGATCCCCTTTCGTATCTTGTGGAGCCCTGAGCATTGATTTTGATGTTCCTTGACTTGTGGCTGACCTTTTCCCATGATCTACACTTCATCCTTTGGATTTTTTGGAGGAATTTATTTGGCGGAGGCCAACCTTGTTGGTTTTGCACATTAGGTCTTGTTCTTCGGGTTTTGATCCCTTTTTGGGCTGACTGGATCCCCTTGGATCATATAAATCATTATAATAGAGCATTAGAATGTAACCAAGATGTTAGACCGAGAATATAAGATACATCTTAAGATTTGAGGTTCCGGTTGTGACCTGTTCCTGTATTTTGAGCACGTTTTAGTTGGCTTGCGAGCCAATTTCTGTAACTCGGTTGTTACCAGTTGGTTGTAATTAGTTTTCTTGTTATAATTCAATTTGTTCTACATTGCCTTCATCATGTCCTTGTGTTTCCATTGTGTTTACTCTTGCTAACCGGTTTGGACTGATCTATTTGAGGTCCCTCTTAGTTGGTGACTGCTTCAAGTGGTATCAGAGTGAGTTTTTGTTCTGGAGATTGCGTTGTCCTAAAAATTTTGTTGTAGGGTGGCTAACTGTGGATCTGACCTGTAGCTACAGTGTATTAGCATAAAGATGGATGGCGTGAAGAGGAACTAGGAATGGTGGAGCACGTGGGAATGCAAACCTTGCTATGATGGAAATGTTGCGAGGAATAGTAGCCCGAGTGGAAGCCATGGTGACACCCCAGAGAAGAGGCCGACACATTGAATATGTAAGCAAGGATGAAGGAGAAGAAGCCCCAACAAAACACTTAAACCCACTGACGGTTGATCCGGATGAGGAAATTTTTTTGAGGGTTTTGAGTAGGGAAAATACTAAACCTCATTTTACCCCACTAGAATATGATGGAAAGTTGGATTCAGATGAATTGATGGAGTGGATCTCAAAGATGGAGAAATATTTTGATTTTAAAAACACTGCAGAAGAAAGGAAGGTGAAATATGCCTACACCCGGTTGAAAGGTCATGCTTCTCTTTGGTGGGAGCATTTGTGTAAGGAAGTTAAGTAGCAGAAACAACTTCCTACACTAACCTTGAGAGGAGGGTAATGCAAAACTTTTTCAGATCGTTACAACAGTTACAGAAAAATAGAAATAGATATAATAGCATTCATACCACAACACAGTGATTTACGTGGGGAAAACCCTTTCGGGAGAAAAACCCCACACTCCAAAAGCAGCTCAATATTTTATTCAACAATCAAAAACAGATTACAACATACTTGCAGAGTAAGCTCTTCATAGGAGTACCACTAATCAGAGATTCAGAGGCAACTCAATAGCCATAAGACTCTTACACCCAACCTCTATCTCACACACCTCATAAATAGGAGATACAATACAAGAAACCGTCAAACGATATTACAAAACCATGGGCTAAAACCACCCAATAAGGTGTAGCCGACCTTATCTCCCTTCTAGATGCCCTATGACATGTTAAAGCACACATCAACACGTGTCGCTCCCTTTTACAGCTCATTTATGTATCCGATACAAATTATTTTTCCTATTTCAGGAGTACAAACTTTCGAAGGCCATAACTTGAGAACCGGGTGTCCAATTGACGAACCGTTTGAAGCGTCGGAAAGCTCGTGAAGTGCTCTATCACCTTGTAACCCGCTGCACCAGTTACGGCCACTTTTTAGGGTGTTTCAGAGCCTCTAAATCCCCCAAAATTTAGTTTAAACATTTTATCGCACCCCTCCAAGACGAAAACTTTAATATCTTCAAAACTAGCTGTGACCTTGCGACACAACTTTACTGGAATGCTTATCTAGCCAACCAGAAGCTTCAGGGAGAGTTTCGCACCATTTCGTGCTCAAATGAAAACTTACTATAAATAGTAACCTCGCATAAATGCAAGGTTGAGACACCATTTTTCCCAACAAATCTCCCACTTGTCGAACAACTTGCAGGAGTGGAAGGGAATGTCAACACAATGAATCAATTGCTAGGGGCCATAAGGCCCATAGACTCTGAACACCATATGAACTTCTCTATGCTCACAGCCTTAGTTAAAGCATCTACAACGTTCATCAAAGTTTCCACCTTAACCAGCTTCACCCTACCATCTTCAACCATATCTCTAACAAAATGATACTGAACATCAATATGTTTGGTCCGGGCATGAAATGTCGGGTTCTTAGCTAGGCTAATTGCACTCTGACTGTCACAGTAAACTGTCACTGTACCTTGTTTTATTCCAATATCCGAACACAGTCTCTTAAGCCAAATGGCCTCTTTACAAGCATGAGTAGCTGCCATATACTCTGCTTCAGTAGTGGATAAAGCAACCACAGCCCGTCGCTTACTCATCCAACTAATTGCACCACCAAACAAAGTAAACACATAAGCACTGGTGGATCTTCTGCTATCAATATCACCTGCCCAATCTGAATCCACATAACCATGGATATCAAGGGAAGTCATGTCTCCAACTGAATTACCATGATAACACAAAGAATACTCTGAAGTACCCTTCAAATATCTGAAGACTCTTTTGACTGCATCCCAATGAACTCTACCAAGATTAGACATATATCTAGAAAGTACTCCCACTGCTTGGGCAATGTCTGGTCTAGTACAGACCATAGCATACATCAAGCTTGCAACCGCACTCTGGTAAGGCACTCTGCTCATGTCTTCCATCTCCAATGGGGATGTAGGACAATCTGAAATAGATAGTTTCGTTCCAACTGTAAAAGGAACACTCAATGGTCTACAATTCTGCATGTTGAACCTCTGTAACACTGAATTCACATACTTACTCTGGCCTAGCCATAGCTTTCTGTTCACCCTATCTCTTCTAATTTCCATCCCAAGAATGTGCTTTGCTGCACCAAGATCTTTCATTTCAAATTTAGCAGCGAGCTGAGACTTCAGTTCTGAAATCATACCTTTCCCTTTACCAATGAATAACATATCATCAACATACAATGCAATGAATAAGAAATGATCACCATCAGATTTATAATAAACACAGTGATCTGATTTAGAACGTTCAAATCCCAAACTCAACACATATGTATCAAATTTCTGGTACCACATCCTAGGACTTTGTTTGAGGCCATACAAAGATTTCTTCAATTTACAGACCAAATTACTTTTGCCTTTCACCACATAGTGCTCCAGCTGTGTCATATAAATATCTTCCTCCAAATCACCATGAAGGAAAGCAGTTTTCACATCCATTTGCTCAACCTCTAAATCATAAGCAGTAGCAATAGAAAGAAAAAATCTAATGGATGTCATTTTTGCAACAGGAGAAAATATCTCACCGTAATCAACACCCTCAACCTGAGAGTAGCCTTTTGCAACCAGCCTTGCTTTATACTTCTCAATGCTTCCATCTGAACCAATCTTTTTCTTGAACACCCATTTACAACCAACAGGTTTTCGTCCTTCAGGCAATGGTACAAGATCCCATGTATCATTCTTTTTCAAAGCTGCCATTTCTTCCTCCATAGCAATCTTCCAGGATTCTGTATCATTCATACCTAATGCCTCTTCTACAGATTTTGGTTCATCCACACTAGTATTCAGAGCAAAAATACATCTCCAATCATTAGGTGAATACCTTTCAGGTGGTTGTCTATGTCTTGTAGACCTTTGAACAAGCTGAGTTGGAGGTTCTTCCTCCTCTTCTGAAGATTCAAAGCTAGACGAGCTCTCCTCAACTTCTTGCCTATCTAGGGGTCTCGATTCAACTCTTTCAGGTGTAGAAGGAAGTTGAATCACATCTTCTTTTTTAGTCTATTTTGGCTGCAATGTAATAGAAGGAGACTTAATTTCTCTAAAAATAACACTTCTACTGTGAATTACCTTTTGTGCAACAGGGTCCCAAAGCTTGTATCCTTTCACACCATAACTATACCCGATGAAGATACATTTCACAGCCTTGTTCTCCAACTTTGTTCGCTTCTCCTTTGGCACATGTGCATATGCCTCGCAACCAAAAACTCTAAGATGTCTCAATGAAGGCTTGTGACCTGACCATGCTTCCATAGGCGTTTTATCAACAAGAGCTGATGTAGGAGACCTGTTAATCAGGTAGCAAGCAGTGGCAACAGCTTCAGCCCAAAACTTTTGTTCGAGACTAGCACCACTCAACATACTCCTAGCCTTCTCCATCAATGTCCTGTTCATTCTTTCTGCAACTCCATTCTGCTATGGAGAATACGGAGTTGTCTTCTGCCTGTTAATTCCACAGTCTTTACAGAATCTATCAAAATCATTAGAGCAAAACTCACCGCCATTATCAGTTCTCAAACATTTTATTTTCTTTCCAGTCTACAACTCAACCATTGCTTTAAATTCTTTAAAACGACTAAAAACTTCAGATTTACTCTTTAGAAAATAAACCCATGTCCTACTAAAATCATCAATAAATGAAACATAATATGTGGATTTTCCAATCGAAGAGACATCTACTGGACCAAACACATCAGAATGGATAAGATCCAAAACACCATAAGTTTTATGAGAACTAGAGTAAAACTGAACGCGGTTTTGTTTTCCATAAATGTAATGCTCACAGAAATCAAAGTCAAGATTACAATCATTCAAATCTTCAACAAGGTTTTTATTTTTCAATGTCCTTAGACCCTTTTCTCCAATGTGGCCAAGTCTCTGGTGCCATAACATAGTCTTCTCTGCAGGTAACTTTGCTTCAGATGAAAGAGCACCCTTAGGTACCCAAAAACCATTTCCATTTGCTGAAGGTGAAACCTTCAAATCTTCCAGTGAAGTATCCGCAGATTTACTTTTTACAAAAGTGCTATTACACTCAATAGTGTATGCTTCAAGCTTATACAAAGTGCCAAACCTGACACCTCTAGCAACTACCATAACACCCTTAATCATGTTACATCCTGCTTCAGAAAAGACTACTTGCACACCCGCATCTATCAGTTTGCTCACAGATAACAGGTTTTGTTTTAATCCAGGGATATGCAGCACACCATTAATCCTTTTTATTCTACCATCAGAAAACCTGATTCTAACTTTACCTCGACCAACAATGTCTAGAGGTGAATCATCACCCAAGTACACCTTACCTCCATTAAATCCTTCATATTCAGAAAACCAATCTCTATTGGAAGTCATATGAAAAGATGCACCTGAGTCAATTAGCTAGGCATCATTACCTGCATGAGTCACCAAGGCCGCAATAAATGCATCGCCATCTTCCTTGTCGGACTCAGAATCAGAATCAAACTTTTTCTTTTTCTTCTTCTTCTTTTCTTCTTTGTAGTCCTTACGGATGTGACCCGGTTTACCGCAGTTCCAGCAAATGACTTTGGACTTTCCAGGAGATTTCGATCTCCCTTTGGATTTGGACTTGTCGCGCTTCTCATTCTTCTTTCCTTTCTCCTTAGGTCTTCCACGAATGGTTAGGGCTTCCTTTGAACTGATGGATACCTTCCTTCGCATCTCTTCACTGAGTAGGGCACCCACCACGTCTTCAGATTTCAAAACAAAAGAAGTACTACCGATAGCCATAACAAGAGAATCCCATGAATCAGGCAAAGAACAAAGCAAGATCTGACATTTCTCCTCCTCGTCCATCTTAACACCGATGGATACTAATTGAGCCACCAACATATTGAATGCTTCTAGGTGGTACGCAATTCATCCACCCTCTTCCATCTTCAAGGAATACAATTTCTTTCTTAAGAAAATTTGATTTAATAAAGATTTCGCTTGATACATCTCACCAAGCTTAGTCCATAGCTTCTTTTTCTCTTCATGGATATTGATTAGAATAGAGTCTGCTAGGCACAGTCTAATTAGACCCTTGGCTTTTCGGTCCATAATATCATACTGAGCTGCCATAGTAGGATCTGAGGGCCTTTGGACATTCGCATCAACAACATCCCAAAGATCTCGATCTATTAGCAGATCTTCCATCTTCAGCTTCCACATCTCAAAATTATTTCCATTAAATTTCTCCACCTCTATTCTCCCTGACGAACTCGCCATCTGAATATTCCTGCAACAAGATCAAAAAGTGTCTTCTGCACAAGCTCCCACTCAAATTTGGATTAGTTCAAAAAACCCAACTGCCCACAATTGAAACCAAAGGTGATCAGGCTCTGATACCACTTGTAAGGAAGTTAAGTAGTGGAAACAACTTCCTACACTAACCTTGAGAGGAGGGTAATGCAAAAATTTTTCAGATCGTTACAACAGTTACAGAAAAATAGAAATAGATATAATAGCATTCATACCACAACACAGTGATTTATGTGGGGAAAACCCTTTCAGGAGAAAAAACCCACACTCCAAAAGCAGCTCAATATTTTATTCAGTAATCAAAAATAGATTACAACATACTTACAGAGAAATCTCTTCGCAGGAGTACCACTAATCAGAGATTCAGAGGCAACTCAATAGCCATAAGACTCTTACACCCAACCTTTATCTCACACACCTCATAAATAGGAGATACAATACAAGAAACTGTCAAACGGTATTACAAAACCATGGGCTAAAACCACCCAATAAGGTGTAGCCAACCTTATCTCCCTTCTAGATGCCCTATGACATGTTAAAGCACACATCAACACATGTCGCTCCCTTTTACAGCTCATTTATGTATCCGATACAAATTATTTTTCCTATTTCAGGAGTACAAACTTCCGGAGGCCATAACTTGAGAACCGGGTGTTCGATTGACGAACCGTTTGAAGCGTCGGAAAGCTCGTGAAGTGCTCTATCACCTCGTAACCTACTGCACTGGTTACGACCACTTTTCAGGGTGTTTTGGAGCCTCTAAAGCCCCCAAAATTAAGTTTAAACATTTTATTGCACCCCTCCAAGATGAAAACTTTAATATCTTCAAAACTAGCTGTGACCTTGCGACGCAACTTTACCGGAATTCTTATCTAGCCAACCAGAAGCTTCAGGGAGAGTTTCACACCATTTCGTGCTCAAATGAAAACTTACTATAAATAGTAACCTCACATAAATGCAAGGTTGAGACACCATTTTTCCCAACAATTTGCAGGTTGATAGACAGAGAAGAGGTAAAGAGAAGATCAAGACATGGGATCAGATGGTTGCTAAGTTGAAATCAAAATTTATGCCAGCTGATTATCAAGTGAATCTATTCCGGAAGTTGCAAAAAGTGAAACAAAAGGAATATAGTGTGAAGGAATACACTAAAGCATTTTACAAGTTGAATATCAGAGCCGGACATGTTGATGATGAAGTTGAACAAGTTGCAAGATATTTGAATGGATTGTGGGTGTCTATACAAGATGAACTTAGTTTGATCAAATTATGTAGTGTTGAAGAGGCTTACTAGTATGCCCTAAAGGCAGAAGAGAAACTAAACAAAAGACATGAGAAAAGACAAAGAGGTAGAGGTGGAAGGTTTTTTAGATAAATATTTCAAGGAGGAAGATGATATACTGGAGGTAGAGGAACATGTACAGATCATAACAAGGACAAAGAAGTGAACCAAGAAGGCAATTCATATCAGAAAGATGATAGAAATTTATACCGGAAGAGAGAATCTAATGGCTACGGGAATGAGAATTTTGGAAGACAAGACAAGAGAGTGTTTAGAGGAACTTGCTATAAGTGTGGAGGAGAAGGACATCATGCTTTCGAGTGTAAGAAGATAGAGAATACCAGAAGAGTAGCAGTGGTGGAAGAAAACCTTGTTAGATCAGATAATAAACTGGAAGATGGAGAGCTATTGATGATGAGGAGAGCTTTGTGTTATACCAAGAGAGATGAAGAGCTCTTGCAGAGGAAGAATTTGTTCAAGACCAGATGTAAGGTATCTGGTAAGTGCTGTAAAGTTGTTATTGATAGTGGTAGTTTAGATAATTAAGTTTTAGAAGAGATGGTGAATAAGTTGAATTTGGAAAGATTGAAACACCCTAAGCCTTATTAGATAGAATGGATTCAAAATGAACATAAGTTGTTAGTAAGTGAGAAATGTTTGGTGAAATTGAAAATTGGGAATAATCATGATGAAGTCTTGTGTGATATTATGCCTATGGATATTTTTCATCTTTTGTTGGGTAGACATTGGCAGTTTGATAAACATGCAATATATGATGGGAGGAAGAATACATACACTATTGTGGCCAATGGGATGAAGCAAACCTTGTTGCCCTTGGAGGAACCTTTGAAGAGTGAATTCTGTATGAATTCTAGAATCTGTTTGGTGGATGGAAGGAAATTCGTGGATGGATTGAGACATGAGAATGTGTGTTTTGCCTTAGTTCCTAGGAAGACTGAGAATTTGGAGCATGAAGAGGAACAACCGAAAGAGATAAATGATTTACTAATAGAATATGAATACATCATTTCAGATAATGTGCCTGATGGATTTCCACCTGTGAGAAGTATCAGTCATTGCATGGACCTGGTTCCCAGAGCTAGTTTGCCTAACAAAGCTGCACATCGGATGACACCGATAGAGAATAAAGAACTGGATAGACAAGTGTAGGAGTTGTTGAAGAAATGTTTGATTAGAGAAATGTTTGAACCCTTGTACAGTACCAACAATATTAGCACCTAAGAATAATGGAGAGTGGAGAATGTGTACCGATTCCAGAGCAATAAACAAGATCACAATGAAATACCAATTTACTTTGCCTAGGATGGATGGCATAATGGATTGTTTGAGTGGAGCCAACTACTTTACAAAGATAGATTTGAAGAGTGGATATCATCAGATCGGGATCAGAGAAGGAGATGAGTGGAAGACAAAATTCAAGAGAAATGAAGGACTGTATCAATGGTTGGTGATTCCTTTTGGGTTAACTAATGCACTTAGTACTTTCATGAGGTCGATGAATGAGGTATTGAAGAAATTATTGGGTAAGTTTGTTATTGTATATTTGGATGACATTCTGATTTTCAGTAAGACAAAAGAGGAGAATTTGTTGCACTTGAGACAATTTTTGTAGAGGTTGAGAGAAGAAAAGATGCTAATAAATCTTAAGAAGTGTAATTTTATGAAAGATGAGTTAGTCTATTTAGGATTTGTGATATTTGAGGATGGTTTGAAGATGAAACCTAAGAAAGTAAAAACAATTGTTGAGTAGCCTACATCGGAAAGCATTGGAGAGATAAGATCATTTCATGGATTGGCTAGTTTCTACCGGAAGTTCATCAAAAATTTTAGTTCAGTTTGTAACCCTATGACTGAGACCATGAGGGGAGATTGAAAGGAATGGAAGTGAACCACTAGAGAAAAAAAAAGTTTTGAAATGTTTAAAAGAAAAGTGACTGAGAAGCCTGTGTTAGCTTTACCGGATTTCTATAAAGTATTTCAAGTGGATTGTGATGCAAGTGGAATAATAATAGGAGCAGTCTTGAGTCAGGAAGGGAGAGCAATAGCTTATTTCAGTGAGAAATTGAATGATGCCCTGAGGATATATTTAGTATAAGGTTAGGAGTTTTATACCATAGTTGAAGCCTTGAAGAAGTGGAGACATTACCTGTTGCCTAAGGAGTTTGTGTTGTATATAGATCATCAAGCTTTGTAGTATTTGAACAGTCAGAGTAAGTTGAATCTGAGACATATGAGATGGGTAGAATTTTTGCAGGGTTATACCTTTGTGTTGAAGCATAGAAGTGGGAAATATAACAAAGTTGTTGATGCACTAAGTAGGAGAAGGAATTTGCCGACAAAGATGTGACAAAATTAGGATTTGAGGAATTGAAGACCTTGTATGATGATGACCCGGATTTTGCAGAACCTTGGAGAGCATGTAGAGAACCAGTTACGGTAGATAGAAGAAAGTGTTTGGATTACTTCATTCAGGATGTGATGTTATTCAGAGGAATACAATTGTGCATACCTAAGAGTTCTATGAGGGAGAATCTGATAAAGGAGAAACATAGTGGAAGATCAGCCGGATATTTTAGTAATGACAAAACAATAGCATTGGTGAGTGAACATTACTTTTGGCCCCAGATTCATAAGGATGTTAGGAAATATGTGCAAAGTTCTAGAGTTTGTCAAGTTGCAAAGGGTAGTAGTCAGAATGTGGGATTGTATAAACCTTTAACAATACCGGTAAGACCTTGGGAGGATATAAGCATGGGTTTCATACTTGGATTACCTAAAACATTGAGAGGGAATGATTCTATATTTGTGGTAGTGGATAGATTCTTGAAGATGGCCCATTTCATACCTTGTAAGATGACATCAGATGCATTACATATAGTAGATCGATTTTTCAAGGAAGTATTGAGATTGCATGGATTACCTAAGAGCATGGTTTCAGATAGAGACACTAAGTTTGTTGGCTGTTTTTGGAGAATACTTTGGAAGAAGATGAAAAAAGATTTGAAGTTCAGTTCTACTTTTCATCCACAGACTGATGGATAGACATAAGTAGTTAACCGGAGCTTATAAAACTTGTTGAGATGTTTAGCTGGAGATAAAACCAGAAGTTGGGATTTGATTCTTGCACAAGCAGAGTTTGCCTACAATAATTCAGTAAATAGGAGTACCGAAAGAACACCTTTTGAGATTGTTACCAGAGCACATCCTAGAGGTATATCAAAATTAAGAGATATTAGTAGTGAAGATCGAAGAAGTTCATTGGCAAAAGAATTTGGAGATCACATGAAAGACTTACATATTCAAGTAAAGCAACATTTGGAGGAAATTGATAACAAGTATAAGGAGAAGGCAGATGAAAAGAGGAGACATAAGGAATTTGAAGTTGGCGATGAAGTGATGGTGTATCTAAGAAAAGAAAGATTCCTAGTTGGAACTTATAACAAATTGGAGATGAGAAAGTTTGGACCTTGCAGGATTTTGAGAAAGTTCAGTTCAAGAAATGCATATGAAGTGGAGTTACTGGATAGTCTGAGTATTTCACCTATGTTTAATATTGCAGATCTTCATCAGTATCATGAACCAGAATTCAGTGAGGATAGTATTGCAGACTTGGAGAAACAGTTGCCTCGGAAGGAACCAAATCAGATTGAAGACATTTTGGACAATAGGATTGGGTGTAGTACCCAGAGCAGTCAGTATAAGGAGTATCTTGTGAAGTAGAAGGATAGACTAGTTGAAGATTCATCTTGGATTTCTTAGGAAGAGGTAGACAGCCTTGGTTTTCCTTTGACCCCAACAAAGTGAGAGACTCACTCTTTTTCAACAACCCTGGATGTCTGATGTAGGAGCATCCACGATTCATAGTAATCTTGCATCAACCAAAAATATTTCCTTTCTAATTTGCTTTCTGTGTGTCCCAGATTTGGCTTATCGGAATCTGTGTAGTTGGATTTTACTTCGAGCATTTGGATCATTTTCCACCAAGTTATCGCTATCGGTTTCCAGGACAGTTTACTGTTATCGATTGCCTAGACCTATTTGCATTAGTGATCTACCAAATCCCCTTCTGTAGATTGTAGTGCCCTGAGCATTGATTCTGATGTTCCTTGGCATGTGGCTGAACTTTTCCCATGATCTACACTTCATCCTTTGGATTTTCCGAAGGAACTTCTTTGGCAGAGGCCGACCTTGTTGGTTTTGCACCTTAGGTCTTATTCTTCGGATTTTGATCCCTTTTTGGGCTGACCGGATCCCCTTGGATCATATAAATCATTGTAATAGAGAATTATAATGTAACCAAGAAGTTAGATTGAGAATAGAAGATAGATCTTAAGATTTGAGGTCCCGGTTGTGACCTATTCTGTATTTTCAGCATGTTTTAGCAGGCCTATGAGCCAGTTTCTATAACTCGATTGTTACCGGTTGGTTGTAATCAGTTTCATATTATAATTCAATTTGTTTCACATTGCCTCCATCATGTCCTTGTGCTTCCATTGTGTTTACTCTTGCTGACCAGTTTGGACTGATCTCTTTGAGGTCCCTCCTAGATAGTGACTGCTTCAAAGACACGTCGAGTTCACCAAAATGTAATGGTGTAATTTTAGAAATTAGGGTTTCCTAGGATAGAAAGACCACTAATCTCACAAGATCAACTATACATTAAAAAGGTGGATTTCATCCAATAGATCTAGCCCCAATTCAATTAGGAAAAGGACCAAGATGCTGATCAAATTACTGAGTAGAATTGTCGGGACCAGGGTGGTAGGTCACCCTAGTCCTGCAATTCCTGAATGGGAAAGTGAAATCTTTTCTGGATCAGGGACACACACATGATACATTGTCAAAAGATAGAGAAAAATTATCAGGACTAGGGTGGTTGGTTTCCCTAGTCCTCCACTTTTCCCTCCTGTAAAAGTGTAACCTATTTGTCGTTATCTATTCTATTGGAATATTTGATCATAGCTCCTGAATAAATTTATTGCATACAAAAAGAGTGTAAAAGGGTTGTGGATAGGGGTTTTCATTACATCAAACCCTAGTTTAGTAATTAACCTTGAATTGAATTGAAATATAACCTGTAAATACAAAAGTAAACATTGGAAGATATACCTCAGATATACAGTGGTTTAGAAGATTGATGCTGTAATGCTCTTTAGATGTGATCACAAATTTTGAATGCAATAACATGACAAACACATGAACATGAATGACATAATCAAATACACATGCTTACATAAAGATTGATGTGACTTTTCTCCATGATGCTTGAAGGATATGGTGGGATGAAATGTTGCCTTGAATGCTTGAGAATACTCAATGTTGGATGTGTGAATGCTATGGATGGATTCTTAGAGTCTTATATCTAAATTGAATTCTATAGGCAAATTACTGATTAGGATGACCTCTAATGGTTAAATGGAGCCACGAGGACCAAATTCCATTAGGGAGTGGAAATGCTTGCCCAGATTTGAAATGGGCACTATTTAAGGAGGACCGGGGTGATATGGTGCCTTAGTTTGAATAAGACTACCACAATGCCCTTGTCCTCCAAAAGTGGGACAAGCAACCAAAAAATGAAGGGGGTAGCTCTGGGATGGGGTCTCCACTTAGTAGTGTCGATAGGTGACATCATTTTTGAAGTAAAAGGGAGCAAAAACGGGCCTAGAGGGAATGAAAATTGGAGATGATAATTTAGGAGCACAAACATGAGGTGTGAATTGTAAAAGGTTACAATTTAAGACACTACAATTTGTAACCTTTAATTCTCTCCATTATTTGTAATACATTCATAGGTGGTGATGGGTTACACTAGTAGCGGTAAAAGTGGGTTGTGAAGACACATATTTAATATTGTTTTCCCCACTTATGTATTTCTAGAATAAGATATTTAATGCCTTAAGAAAGTAGAAAAGAGTGACCTATGGTCTTCTCTAGGTGGGAGTATGGAATAGGCAACGGGTGTCTTTTGGTTTCTGGTCATTTATTACATTTAATGTAATATTCATCTTGCAAGTATAGGTGTACATGTTAGAGGGAAGGTATTGGAAGCTAAACTAATGTATTTTTAAGTTTTGTGAAGGAATTTCAAGGGTTGTGGTCATGAGTAATGGAGATTCTTCTTTGAGAACCTTTATTGATGGTTTTGGAGCTCTTGCCATTCTATAATTTAGTCTTTGGGTGTAGATTTGATGTGTAACATAATGTGGAATAGTTGAATGTAGTTTTCTCTGTAGGAATGAAGGATGGATGGGAGGCATAAGGAAGTTTTTCACATGTACATAGGTGCTTCTATGGTGGAGGCTAAGAGGAGAATTGAAATGATTGTATTGTAAGCACTTTTAATATTGTTAATACAAGCTAGTCCTCTCTACTTGGTGGAGTTTTTTCCTGCAAGGGTTTCTCGATGTAAATATTGTGTTATGTGTGGATGTTATATCTCTTATTTAGGCCTTATTTTTGTTATCTTATGCTTATGTTAATAATCATTTAGTGTTGTTATAGGTTCATAAGATAGGTTTATTGAGCATGATTAACAAGCTGATTTTTTGCATCATAAATAAAAAGTACCTAATCATGGGTTTTCCACAATTAAGGCAACTTAATTTTTAGAGTTACATATGAGTTTCATCTTTTTGTGTTGGTGTTATCCAAGCCTTGACTTATCCTATGATTAGTTTATTGGGTAGAGATTGATAGATTCACAATTCTGGTTTTGAACCTGTTTATTTCCCAAATATAATGGATGTTAATGGTATCTTGATTATGGATGTGCTTATGTGTTATTGTCAGTTAAGTAATGGCGTTGCGATACCCTAGGGATGGATAGTTGTTGTATTTATAGTCTCTCTCTCTCTCTCTCTCTCTCTCTATATCTATATATATATATATATATATATATATTAGAGAATACCATTTAAAATGATTATAGTCGAATAACTCTTAGATTATTGATTCTTTATAAATGGTAATTAAATAATGTTTCATTGATACCTCTTTAGTTTTTTGGACACCTCTTATCCTATTTTTAAAGAGGTCCCTCTTCTTGAGAGAAAAGAATTTGGAGATGCATCATGAATCCTATCACTACATACATAAGTTATTATTGGCCATGTGGTAGTGACAAGTGATATCTTTAGGTTTGGTCTATTTTTTAATAGATGATTTTGCAAGTGTTCTATACAAAATTATTCTTTAGAGGGTTCTTTTGAACAAAATGATTTTTTACCTCATATGCTATATAATGTGTCTAAATTGTGTATCTTGTAATTTTCATTTAATTTAGTTTACAATTATTTAGAAAGATTACTAATCTAAGATCTTTTAAAAAAAAAAATACAATCAATTAATGCAACTTCATTTAAATTAAATTAAATTAAATTCTATTTTATAGTCCATGATATGGGGAGTTCAATTTTTGTACACCCAAGATACACCTAACTATACTTCAAATATGAGGTGTGCATACCTTACCCCCTATAAGATTTGAACTTGTGACCTCTCTTTCAAACCTATAAATTTTTAACCATTAAGCCAACTAAAATCTTCTAGAGTTTGTTAAAAACTATCATAAGGTGTGTTTTTAGTTGATATTTGATGTTGATATTTGTTGATAGATTTTTATGGATTAAAAATGTACATGTGTGGGTGGATGAGTGTTCAAATTAATGTTTTATGAAAAATAAATTTGTTTTCTTTGTGTTGCATGCCTAGTGCTTCCAATTTTTGAAAATGGGAAATGTTTATGAGAACATGAAGAATATAATATGATACTTTCTTGTGGTTGGTATTGTCAGAGATGGATATGCAAAATCTTAGATGATAGGAGTTTGATGTTATTATTGTGAAAATTTTAGATTTTCTTTCTTGATATCATTGTTGAATAAATTGGTTGTCTAGTAGTGTTTATGTTGTATAGACTCATTACCTCTAGATTGATAGGGGAGCAAGAGATTATTTTTATTTTGTCCCCCTTAATGGGGACCTATCTTGGACCCCACCCCTTGACCTACCTCAAATTTGCAATAGGAAAATCCCCTCTATGGTGGCTCAAGTCAAAAAATCAGTCAATTAATACTACGGGCAAGTATATAAGAGGGATTTCCCCTCTCCTTTGACATCTCATGAAATTCAATCAAGAATCCACGCATTCAAGAGAAATTGAGCATTTTCAGTCTTCCTTCAAGCTTTGGAGCAACAATAGAGTTAAGATTTCAAGCATTGAAGAGGAGATCACCATTCTACTTCATGAAATCATAATTCCATGTGGAGGCAAGAAAAAATTCACAAGGAGGTATAAGCATTTCATTTTCAATCAATTCTACATCCCCTCAAACAGGAGGATTTCTAATTTCAATCATTTCAATTACATTGTTTCAACCACTTGGTTAATTCCAAAACTGGGGTTTTACCTAAAGGCAAGTCCCTATTCCCAACACATTTCCCTTTCCTTCAGTGTGTAGAAACTAGGTGCACAATTGTACTTCTAGATTTAAGCTTTATTTGCAGAGACGAAGATACCCTTTTTGATGCACAAAATTTTTGGAGGACTGATAGGAGAGCGACCTGGTCCGAATACACAATCCCTACAACTTTTGGCAGATTTCGTAGTGTTGGCAATTGACACTCATCCGGTGGATATCAATGCTTGATTAGTGGTTTAGGGTTGTCATTGATGGCAACTCTTCTTGAGATTCCTATCCGGTAATCATGGATCTTGATACCCGGAAGTGGATGTGAACCGATAATCAATTAATAGGTATTTTAGGTTGGGCAGAGTAGTTTTGGTCCAGAAGCTTTCTGGTGATTGTGGGGTTATGAATCATACATGGGATGATTGGGCCGACATAGAGACATCATTTTATCATTGATTTGGTGATCTGATTTTGTTTTTGGTGATTCGATCAAGTCGACTCATGATTTGACGTTACATTAATAGGCCGACTTGATAATTATTTATTTTGTGATTGCAAATATATAAGACCGATGCAAAAGATATTTTTAGGGTGTGATATGATTGTATGAGAGAGATTAGTGATTGAGAATCATTTGTAGTGCAGTTTCACGTGCACATTCTTGATCCGGTAGCTATCTGAGACAAAGAGCATGGCAGAGCATCAAAGGTGATACAGTTAGAGTTTTTGGCACTTAACCGAAACTCATCCAGACATTGTTAGATGCTATTTTTGAGTTCATTCATTGTAATTCATCATTGTAGACAATTTGTAAGGTAGTGAGCCTTTTAGGGTTATATCCCTTATTGTAATTGAGAAGCGAGTTCTAGGTAGCGTGTCTGAATGATTGTGCATTCCTCCTCATGCAATATTGTTTTGCTACTGGTCATAGTAGAATAATATTGTGGGTTCAAATCCCATCATGGTTTTTCCCATTTGGGTTTCCACATAAAAATGTTGGTGTTATGATTTTGTGGTTGATTGTTTTGTGTTTCTGCATTTCAATTTCATTCTTATGCTTCTAGTGGTTTAAAGTTAAGTCAGAAAATTCTAAAACTAGTAGAACATTGATTCACCCCCCTCTTAGTGTTCCTTGATTCTAACAATTGGTATTAGAGCCTAGTTCCTTTGAGGAAGCCTAACTGCTTGAGGAAGGTCTAGAAGATTGAATCAATGGATTCCGATTTTGAGAGATAGCTTAGTGTGGCACTTGAGGATCTTGATGCAACAAAGAATGAAACCAGTACCTTGAAGAGAAACCTGAATGTAGCTGAAGACTTCATTAATGATTTGAAGGATCAAGTGAACTCTACAAGAGACAAGGGGAATGAATTGATGGAAAAGCTGAAGGAGAAAGAAGACCAATGCATGGAAAAAGATGATGAATGTGACAAGCTTGAGAGAGAGAATGTTGCATTGAAGAATGAGATGCAATCCATTGTGATGAAGCTGACTAAGGAGATTGAAGGTCAGAAGAAGAATGAAGAGAATTTGACTCAATCATTGAAGGAAAGAGCATATGAATGATTAAATCTTACTTATGAGAATGATCGGTTGAAGCTTGAGTTGACACAATCAAGGAATAATGGTCAAGAACTTGAAAGACAGATTGTTGCCCTAAGAGATGAAGTTGTAACTCCAAATGAATAAAAAGAAAAATTCAATGCTAGCTTAATAAGGCTTAATGAGATGCTGGAAAGTCAAAGTCATGGAAAGGACATGCAAGGACTTGGATTTGAGAAAGGTGAATCCTCCGGATCTGGACAGAGCAATGCAAAGCCTAAGAACAAGAATCCTCTAGTAAGACAACTTAATGCTCATAAATTAAATGGTAGATGCTTTACTTGCAATAAATTTGGTCATATGGAGAATCAATGCAAAAGTAGGATGAATAATGGAATGAATAATATGAACAATGGTCCCACATTTACCGATCAATGTTTCATATGCAATAATTTTGGTCACAAGTCAAACATGTGCAGAGCAATAATGATTAATTTTAAAAATAAGAGATGCTATGCTTGTGGGATGTTTGGAAATATTTCTAACTAGTGCAGGATGAGACCAAATTAGATGTACTTCAGACCTATGTAGAATGTTGTTTGTCATGCATGCAATAAAACCAATCACATTACAAATTATTGCTGAAGAAAAAATGTGAACAAGAGTGCTTTGGTAGACCAAAACAAATCAGATGAGAAAGGCAAGGAAAAGGTAGAGGAGATCAGAGAAAAGCATTTGAATATGTGGGTTAGGAAAGATGAATCCAAGGCAGACAATGGATCTGCACCTGAATCCAGTTTAGGATCTTCATTCGGTAACTAAGGCATTTGGCCTTAGGGGGTGGCATTTTCATGCAAAATCCTATAGAACCCCCTTGGAGAGATATGTGATCGATCATGGTAGATTGAAAATGTTTGGAGATGATTATCCATAACTCTTCATGTCGATCCTTGAATCCAGTGAGTTGATTGATGCTGAACATGACATCTGGTTGAACCTTATCAGTGCATTTATGTCAACTTGAAATTAGGTTTTATGAAGTTAAAAAGGGAAAATGTGAATCATTTCTCACATTGCGAGAAAAGAGTTGAGGTTGAAGAGAAAGGCGAATAGGTTATCAAGGCGATCCAAGAGTTTAAAGAAAATTTGACAAGAGTTCTGTGCATCTAATAAACACAAGAAGTATTTTCAGAAGTTTATTGTGAATCGTAAATCTTTTGAAATGGCATCATCTCCTGTTAATACTCCTTTGGTAGTTGAAGTTTCATAGAGAGAAGGCCTCAATTTAAGAAGAACCCATTTAAATCAGTCGAGGATGATCCAAACGTTGCCTTCTTGTCTATGCCCAATGATGTTCTACATGTCGATGATGTAGAGCTTATATGCACTGCAATATTGAAGAAATTGGTAATGAGGCAATCCTAGCACTTTACAACCAACACCTCCGGGATAGGAATGTAAATATTAAACCGGAACATGAGAAATTGCAGAGGAACAATTTCATGCAATTTGTGCATTTCCTTGTGTTCGATGAGGATGAATGGGTTAGATATATGCTGAGCCGTGTGCATGATGAATTTATTTGGTTAGAAAAGTTGTACAAGATCACCAAGAAGGCCATTCATGTAGTCACATGTCTACATCAAACCAATGACAAGCCTAATCTGAGGAAAGTGGGTAACACAACGGCGACAAAGGCAAATGGTGCATAGTTCGATAACAGGTCCATGACTATTGATGATATTCAGGAGCATGTTGTAATATTTGCGTCCATGATCATTGGGTACAAGGTCTATCAGTCTAGCAAACTAAATTCTATCTTCAGTAAAGCCATTTATGTAGAAAATTAGATGGTGAAGGAAGATACTCACTATGATCTTTGTTTAGTCCTTCTTGAGGATCTTCTCAGCAATTTGAAAAAGAAAATCTAATAAGAAGAATGTATTTAAGTTTGGTTCTCTGATTCTCTATTTGGCACTGTACTTGATGAACCAAGTTCCTGGTACAGGTAGAGAGCAATGGGAATTTGATTTATTTGTGGCTACTCAAATCAAACAAGGTTTGCAAAGATTGGGTAATAGAGAAAATTAGACAACAGCCTCATGGAGTTTCTTTAAGACTTTCCAAGGCCGAATGAAATATAGAGAAAGAATTCCCAAAGAAATTGTTGAGAAGTATGAGAAGACTATCTGCTTAATGGTTGACAAAGACCAATGTCACATGGAAGCTGTGGAGCCCAGGACAATCTGGATTTTGTTGATGAGTTATGAGGTGGATGGTAAAATGCTTGAATTTTATGCTCAACACCTCATGGAGAAAACTAATGAACCCCAAAGAACCCATGTTTGGCACCTTCAAGGAAAAATACATGGAGTTGCACAAGTAGTCCACAATGCTTGCAAGGAAGAGAAAAGTATCTAAGATGGTTGAGGAAGTAGCTATGTAGATGGGATTTACCTGAGAGGTAGTGAAGAAAGCTAGGGAGAAGCATGACCAGATGAAGGATAAGGAGGAATCTAATAAGCCTAACACCGAAGCGGTTCCCTCTAAAGCCAAGCCAAAAGAGACCAATTTTTCCCCTACTCTGGTAGTACCCTCATCAGGATAGAGCTCATTTGAAAAGAGAGTTTTGAGGAAAAAGGAGAAGCCTAAACAAACCTATGTTGTAGTATCTCTGGTGGCATCTGAGACTGAATCAGATGAAGAAGTAGATAAGGCCAAGAAGAAAGGTGAGTTTTTCAGAGTTGTGAAGGAACCACAATCCGGTGGTGCAGATCAGAGAAAGAAAGCTAAATCTAAACCTACCCTTACTAGAAGGCCCAAGAGGGGAAGGAAGATTAGAACTCAACTTGATAATGATCTGCAAGGTAAATATTCATTTGTTCCTCCATTGACAACAGACCAATTGATTGATGAAAATTTGAAGCATATTGGAGCATATTATGAAAATCTTGCTGAGGTAGATCAAAGAAAAGTTGAAGAAGTTGTTGTTTTGTACTTGCATAACTTTAGTAAAAATTTGATTGAACTGGAGCGTAGTATCCCTAAGGATATATACAATATTATTGATGTGAGGAGACTGACAACTAGTAAAATAGATAAAGAAATGAAAGAAAGAGAATTGATCAATGTCCCCATTTGTATCTCCCAAGATGAAACTAAAAGGCTTATTGAGGAAGCAAATAAGAAGGAATTCAGAAGCATAAATAGGGTGAATAAATTAATGATTGGTAGGGTTGAAGAGGTGAGGAAGGAGACTGAGGATATCTAGAGAAGAATCATGAAGAACAATCCTTTGTACAGTGATGTAGTTCAGACTTCCCATGCAGAAGTAAAGGAAGGTGTCTCCGGTGATCAGAAGGATGAAAATAAGACTATAGAGCATCCAGAAGACCAAGGTCATATATCACTTGATGCTAAGATCAGTGTGAATCCTCTGGTGGTAGATAGTACTGGAGAAGTTCCCGATATTCAAAAGGATGATACTGCACCAAGTGGGGACACTGGTGCCTAGGATAAAGGGAATGATGTTGAGGTGAAGGAGCCCCAGAAGATAGAGGTGCAAGATGCAGAGGTAGATAAAGGGAAGGGAGTTGTTGATCAGACAATTGATACTCCTCCAATCAAAGGCACAAGGACCCTACCCCAAATCTCAATCAATCTTGATGGCCCTCTAGATCTTGGACAAATGTCTTCTGCTAAGAAGTTGATGCTTGCAGCAGATATATAAGCCCAGGCCAGTTAGGATTTTGTCAAATCATAAAATAAAGATAAAAAACTTATTTTGATGTCTATTGATGTGTTGCAGAAGGTGGTTCCGGGTGTGCAACTAGATCCCAATTCTAGCCCCTCCAGTGAATTATTACAATTGATTAATAATGTTAATACCAATTTTGATTCTTTGGAGAAGTCTACCACTAAGCGGGTATTAGATAGATTCAAGGAGGTAAGAATGCAAACATTTAAGAAAATGATAGAGGATGATAGAGTTAGATTGAATAAAGGTCTGTAGACTATTTCAGATGCATTAACTGAAGGCGGTAAAATATATGTTTTGTTTTATTTTGTCAAAGTTCATAGTATCTATATAGACAAGAAAATCAATATTTGTCAGGGTAAGCTAGCTGGTATTTCACAATCTTTTGATTCTAATGTATTCGTAACCAATAGTGTAGAAGGGCAGATAATGGTTCTCAATGATCAAATCTTGAGCCTTAATGCGGATAAGGATAAAATTTTGAGGAGAGTTGGTGAGCTCCGAAATTTGATTGCCCCCTGGCTGGACACCATGTTAAGTAATAAGGTTGATTGTATGAAGGCTATGGGACAACCTGTTCCATTTGAACTGAAGGATGTGGAGATTCATGCATATGTTTTTAGTGCATTCATCATAGTTTTGGACAAATTGAAGAGCGACTGGGACACTCACCTAGGAGTTTTGAAGGCCATTTTTGCTAATATCTTCAAATACTTGTAAAGTCTTCGGTAGGTATCTTTGTATATAAGTTTTGGACATCACCCCATATTTGGCATTGTTGTCAAGGTGAAAAATGTACAGTACAAGAGTGAAATGTACAAAGCATGTTACAAGTTTCATAATTCTTTGTCTAAAGGGTTGCCTTAGCAATTTTGATTTGGTGTACAGGTTTCAACACTTAGTCATTTTTCACGAGTGTTGCCATCAATGCCAAAGGGGGAGATTGTTGGCAATTG
The DNA here is from genome assembly GCF_030272615.1 of Cryptomeria japonica. NCBI lineage: Eukaryota > Viridiplantae > Streptophyta > Pinopsida > Cupressales > Cupressaceae > Cryptomeria > Cryptomeria japonica. Next base: position 275,992,847 of record NC_081410.1, on the reverse strand, counting down.
ACACTCATACGATGGATATCGATGCTTGATTAGTGGTTTAGGGTTTTCATTGATGGAAACTCTTATTGAGATTCCTATTTGGTAATCACAGATCTTGATATCCGAAAGTGGATGTGAACCAGTAATTAGTTAACCAATATTTCAGATTGGGCAGAATAGTTTTGGTCTGAAAGCTTTCTGGTGATTGCGGTGTTATAATTCATGCATGGGATGATTGGGCCAACATAGATACATCATTTTATCATTGATTTGGTGATTCACTTTTATTTTTGGTGATCTGGTCAAGCCGACTCATGATTACACGTTACATTAATAGGTTGACTTGATAATTGTTTATTTTGCGATTGCAAATGTATAAGACCGGTGCATAAGATATTTTTGGGGTGTGATATGATTGTATGCAAGCAAGTAGTGATCAAGAATCTTTTGTAGTGCAGTTTCACATGCACATTCTTGATCCGGTAGCTGACTGAGACAAACAACAGGACAGAGCAACAAAGGTGATATAGTCAGAGTTTTTGGCACTTAACCGTAACTCATCCAGGCATTGTTTGATGCTATTTTGGAGTTCATTCACTATAGCTGATTTGTAAGATAGTGAGCCTTCCAGGGTTATAGCCCTTAATGTAATTGAGCAGTGAGTGTGCTTGAATGCTTGTACATTCCACCTCATGTAATATTGTTTTGCTACTGGCCATAGTAGAATAATATTGTGGGTTCAAATCCCACTGTGGTTTTTTCCATTTGGGTTTCCATGTAAAAATCCTGGTGTTATGATTTTGTGGTTGATTATTTTGTTTTTCTACATTTCAGTTTCATGGTTATGCTTCTGATGGTTTAAAGTTAAGTCAGAAAATTCTAAAACCAGTAGAACACTCATTCACCCCCCCCCCCCCCCTCAGTGTTCCTTGATTCCAACTTTTAGAGAAACTCCAAATCATCTCAAACTTCTCAAATCCAGGTGCACAACGAAACCCCGAAGCTGAAGCTCATTGTTTTCTCATACTTTGTCTTCATTTCCAACACTTAGTCTTAATTCAACTAGTCAATTTACAAAAGAGGGTCAATTACAATCCAGACACAACCAATCTGCTTAGTATTTAGTCCTTGCATCATTTTGGATTGGATCAAGTAGATTCATCCCCCTCTTTTGAATGTAAAGTCTCTCAAAGTGCAAATTGAGCTTAGTGAATCCTCCTTTCTCTGTGGTGAATTTGTAAAGCTCCCAATTTTCTACTTTACATTTTGGTGAAACTGATGTGAATACCCTTAATTCTAATTTTTGTTTACAGATTTGAGTACATGCAATTTAAAATTCAAATTTTCAATTACAAGTTTAAATTTCTTGCAATTTTCAAAAATTTAGAGGCTAAGTACACAAAAAGCCTAATTTTTAAATTCAAAATTGAGCTTGTGATTTATCTAAATTGGATTGATTATTTCAGATATGAGAACTCTTCAATTTTACAATTCAAGTTTTCATTTACATGTTCAATTTTTGAAAAATTTAAAATTAAGTGGTTAAATAAAAAAACCTCAGTTTTTAATTTTAAAATTTAACTTGTGGATTGTGTAGATCTTGACTTAATTTTCAGATTTAGATCCTTGCTTCAATTTCAAATTTTACTTTCTCGCCTTGCAACATTCAAATTTTCATATTTAATTTTTTTAAAATTAAGCGGTTTATGCAACAAACCCTAATTTATAAAATTAAATTAATCTTGTGCAATTTCAAATTTCTCTTCAAGCATTTAATTGACTCAATTAAATCTAAAGCCTCTTTTTGTACTTTTAAACATCATAAAAGTGGCCCTTTTTGTTATTCTTTCAATTAATCATCTTCTCAAACATCCTAAGTGTGTCCTATTTCGACCTTCAACAGTTGTTTTTGAATATCTAGACATTCCGAATTCTCATATCCTTCTGGAATTCACATTAAAATCATGATATCTTGCTTTCCTGAAAATTTGGAAAAAAGTTGGCCAGACCAAGTCGCTACCTACTTGGTCCCAACTTTTTCTCCTCAAATTTTGGGAGTCTATTTTGATTGTATTTCACTACTCAGTTCCAGAAATTTGTGAATTTTTATTGATTTTAGGTCGCTCTAAGGACGAAAAAAAATCTAAATTTCAACATTTCACCTTTCAAGCTTAATTTTAAAATTAAGCTGTTAATTACATATACCCTAATTTTTTAAATTAAATTGATTTCTTCAACATTCCAAAATTTTAAAATTTTAAAATTAAGAGGTTTGATTTGGACAACCCTAATTTTAATTTTGATCTTCCCTCCTTTCAAATTTTTAAAATTAAGAGGTCATTTTCAGCCCTATTTTAAAATTTAAATTCTCTCTCTTCTACAGGATAATTTTAAATTTAAATGAAGAGGTTATTTTGGCAAAGACCTAATTTTAAATTTCAAACTCCTAGGAGATTACAAACATTTTTCATTTCAAAATTCAAATTTCCGATTTCCCTCCCTTAGTGCATGAGTTTTACTACTTGTTGGGTGAATATTTTGTTACCAACGTACTAATGACAAAACATAAAATTCACACAACGCTATGCTAAGAAATTAATCTCTCCTCTCATCAAGGGGAGGTTCCCTATGGAATTTCTCCTCTAATTAACAAGAAATTAAATTGGTGGGTTGGCATTGGGCATATAACTCTCTTTTTTCAGAGTTTATGTATTCTCCCTTCACCTAGTTACAGTTTATCTACCTCTTCAGATATTCAAAGAAGAGAACTATTAATCTAATAAACTACACTAAGAGTTACTTTTAAGCAGCACAAAGTCTCCTATATGGTAAAACTGATTCACACTGATCGTTACAAATTAAACAAGTAGAAACTTAGCTTAAACCTCAAAGTCTTTAAGTGTAAATTTCTAATCAATTAAACTACTAATAACTGCAACAATACAAAGCTTACTACAAGTTACTTCCTTTATCGGCAAATTTCTCAAGCATGCTAAGAGCACAAAGTCTATTGGAAAGATTTGAGAGCTCTTTAACCGTGTAGCAATATCTTAAGATCAAATACGTAAAGATAATATGTATTCAATGGACATAGGAACACTAAATAATATAAACAAATTTATTGATACAACACAAAGTTTGCAATCAACAAAACCATTTTCTTTATTTGTTCGATTGAATTCTCATCACAAAAGCTCAAAGTCTAAATTGGGATAAAAATCCAGTAGAGTTTTGCTAAGAATGAAAAAGATAAAAATATTTACAAAAAGGTCCTCCTTATATAGGAAAAGAAGTTGAGAAAAAGGTGGGCACAGTTGACTTATTCAACTGCACAGTCCCATTTTACTCCAACTACTACATAAAGAAAACATGCAGCCGCATAAAAATTTACAACATCTATTGGTGCAGCTATATGAAGAAAGAGTGCCAAAAGGGGAAACTTCATTCTTGATTCTCTTCTTCTTTGGATTTCTGAAAACCTTCAAACTTGGCAAGGATAGCTTTGACCTCTGATTCGTTTGGCATCAAGGTAGAACTTGTGATGATTTGAACGTGGGACATTACATCTTGGATCTTCACGTGCTTCTTGTTAACATCCTTTAGCATGGATGCGAGTACTTCAAAGCTGACTTGAATTTCTAACAATTTATCAAATGTATCAAGCGAGAAGTCTTGTCCCATGCACTGGTCCATTAAGGAAAGAAATTCTTGGGTGACGACTTCAGCAGTGATGAGATTTTGATCAACATCATACAAATAGCAAGGGAGATCACCTACTTTAGCAAAATAAGGTCAACCTCGTCATCACCTTCTTTCTTTTCGTGATCTAGCTCTACAATCATAAATTTCATTGTCTCTTGTTTATGAGACAATAATGACAAGATCTGAATATACTTCTCCCTTGTGGGAATTACCTTGTTCTCAACCAGGACATCTATCCTGAAATCCTCCATTTTGCTCCAAAGGGTAGTGCTTTTCACAACTTCCTCAATTTCCTGGGATAAAGAGGTTTTGAGTCTTTGCATCTGACTCTGGATCACTTCATAATCAGACAATAGTTCCACCATTGAACTCAGAAGATGAGAGCCTTCTGACCTTAGCCACGAGATCCATTCATCCATTACTCGGCCCTTAGCTCCTACCTACTCAATCTTCTTGATAGCTTCAATGTCTATTGATGATCCTATATGTTCAACCTCTGGAGAAGATTGTGTTACCTTTAAGAGGATGTTGGTCAACTGCTCACACTTCTGCTTCAGGATATTTTTCTCATCCCTCTCCTGATCAAGTCTTCTTAACAAAGAAATAAGGGCTGTCTGGGAATCTAATTTCACACTTTCATGTGTCTCTACTCTGAGCTCCACAACCTACATGGTATAATCTTCTGATCGTATGTTACCTTTGTCTTTGTCTCATGATGGCACCATAATTTTAGCGTATTTTCTTTTGGAAGCCGGGTCTACTACCACTTGAGATACTGTCTTTGGCTTCTTCGTTCCCTTAGGCTTTGGAGGAACCAAAAGTTCAAAGTCAAATTCATCAGGAGATATTACCTATTTTTTCCTCTTAGGGGCCACTACTTCCATCCAAGGGGGTAGTTCTGGATTGGATGATGGATTAGTAGCTCCTTGCTGACTTGTAGTCGAAGATTCTGGAGTAGGTTGACTAAACTTGGAAGTGTTGTAAGCGTAACTAACGGTGCTAATATTGAAGCATCTAATGGAACATTTGTTGCTGGTACCTCTTCAATTATTGGTGGAAGAGTTGAGGGTTCCATTAGTGTAACTTCAATGCTTACCAATGAAGGGATGGTTGTGACGGTGGTAGTAATAGCTGGTAAATCTACCGAAACCTATTCTGCAAGTGCATCTTGCAAAGTTTCATTAAAATCCATCATGGTAGACTCAAAAGTAGATGAAGGGATATCATCTAAAGTAGAGAAGTTGGTTATTGTAAAAAATTGACCAGCAATCTTTGATTGTGGCGTGCCCATACTTAGATCTCCATCTTCTTGATCAGAATAAGAGTCAAAATCAATAGAGTGAACGACTACTTGTGAAGTGGTTGTCGTATCAACTTCAACTGAATGTGGCACTTCTTCTGCCTGTACTTCCTCTTATTGAGGAATTTCACCTTCTTCGACCTCCTTACCCTTTCCAGCTTCACTGACTGGTGGTTGTTTTGGCTCCTTTGCCACTGCCTCATGTGATGCTAATGATGATTCACCTTGATTTGACCCTTTAACTGTAAATTAGATTTTAGGCCCTTTACCTTTCGACTGTACCATAGGAGCTGAGGATAATGGTTGTGAGTCTGCCCTGTTCTTGGTTCTTGTTTCAGCTATCGCTCTCTTGCCCAAAAGACCATCATTGTTGTCATCATCTCCTGAACTAGTGGGGAAATGTTTCCTCCTGAGATTCTTCTTTAGCAACCAGGCATTGGTGTTTGCTATGATGGGAGAGATCCTTTGAGTAATGGACATGCTTTCCTTCTTTGACCATTGCACAAGTGGGAGTGGGGAATCAACAATCTTCTTCTCATAGTAAATAGGATCCACTTTGTCATCTGTGTCTTCCATAGTCATTGGGATCTTAGCTAGATCCAGATTTTCAATTTGTTCTAGAGTAAGGTGGCTGAAGTCCATCCTTCTTATATCCTCCTCATTCTGATAGTCTTCCCAAACATCCTCAAACCTGTAGACATGAGTGTATGTCCTTTTGAGTTTTCTCTTTATACCCCAAAAATCAAAGTCGGTTCGGGCCTTGAATCTCCTCATGGTATTCCACTGCATCTCCTCCTCCATATTTTTGGCTTTGGGATAAGTTAGCACGGAAAACCTGCCAATTGACTTTGGGAATTTTAGCCCAGTCCTATGTGCTTGTGATTGTTTCTTATGTACACTAATCAGTTGTCTACACAACTCCATAAGGACAATTTTATCTGAAGGAAACCTTGGAAGAATGAAGGGCTCACTTGAGAAGCATCCAATCCGGATATAGGTAAATGTGGGGAATTGAAAGAAGACACACCCAAAGTGGGACACCCTGCTGTAAGCGGCCTCTGAGATTGTTCTCTTATATGGGCCTTTATAAAAAATGCACTTCCAAATAGCAAAGAAAGCATCATTAACCCTCCTGTAATGATTACCCTGATTTTGGATAGTGAGTTGATCATGGTATTCGCAAACAGGCACTATTCTTCTGTCACCCTTAGTTGAGAAGCCTAGATATTGCCTCATAGAGGTAGCTGCATAAACCAGGCATGAGGTCATATAAAACTTCAGTGTTACCTTGACCTCTTTCAGCTAGGTGCAAAGCGCATCACTGATTTGTTCTCCCCAATCAATTCTTGCAGCTCCCTTATTATATTCATATAGTAAATCATCCAACTTTGGAAATAATGAGAGTCTTTTAATCCTCTCACTCCAGATAACAATGTGACCATGTCATTATATTCTTCATTAAAATCACTCCTGTGGAAAGACTTAGGCCATCGAGAGGTGAGGGAAGATCTAGAAGTTGAGAGATAAACAATATTGATCACTTTTTTGCATTTATCCTCATGTTTCTCGTAGTACTCTTGAGCACTTTCTTGAGAAATATTAGCCACTTCTTTAGCTGATGAGCCTTTGAAAATACTATTGAAGAATATGCTGTCTAGAGTCATTATGACCTTTTGATCATCATTCTTTACCTGTCTTGTGCTTGGATCAAAGTGATCAGCCACTGCTAGTAGGAATTCAAGATCATGAGCCGCAACTGGGAAAGATGCATACTTATGCAGCTCAGATTTGATTAAACTGGTCAGGTGTGCAGGAGCCTTCTGAACAAGGTCAAGAAACTCTTGCATGTCAACATGCCCAATTTCAGTGTCCCTGATCTCCTTAATGTTAGAATCCATTGAACTTTCAGGGTATATATTCAAGTACCTATTGTACTTGTATTTCATCTTTTTTGATGATGCCTGACTCGGAGAAGGTTGTCCTGAGGAAGACTCGGGCTTGTTGTGGGAGAGCTTTGACATTCGTGCACAATGACTACATTCAACACTGATGATTAGCCATTCATCATTATCAAAAATCAATTTTTTCTCAAACGGATCAAAAAATGGGACTCAAAATAGGCGAAGGAGTAAAAACTGCTAAAACAATAGGTGGGAGAAAAAAAGTCCGATCTGCCTCTAAAAACACATTGCACATCAGATTTTAAAGTCCGATGTGCAATTCTAGGGAAAAATGAACAACACATTGGACTTTAATGTCTGATGTGCTGTTTCAGAAAAAATGACATGCACATCGGACTTTAAGGTTCGATGTGCTCTTAACTAGGAAGGACAACTGGGTGACATGTCGGGTTTTAAAGTCTGACATGCCACCCTATACCTCTCCGTATATTGGATTTTAAAGTCTGATATGCAAAGGTTAAGAGGTCGCATATCGGACTTTAAAATCCGATATGTGAAGAAAAAAAATCTTCAGCTGCACACAGGAGTTTAAACTCCAATGTGCAGCTTAAGATAGGGGAGGGCTTTGGAGGACGAATGGGTTTTGAAGTCTGATTGTTCTCCAAAGCAAAGGAGGCAATTGGACTTCAAAATCCAATCATCTTCCAAAGGGGAAAACTGAAAACAAACAAGAAAATCGAACAAAAAGGAAAAAGAAGGAAAACAAGCGAAGAAGAACAAAAGAAAACAAAAAACCAACCTCCACCACTTTGATCTTCGAAAAATCTGAGGCGTAAGTGATCCAATCGAGTCATGAAGAAGAAAATCCGAGTGGTGAGTGATGAAAATGGGGGTGGAGGCACGCGATAGAAACCAGAGATGAATATTAAACTGCAAAGATTAACTTTAAAAAAAACTTTTAAGAAAACCCTAATTAGCAATAAATGCTAATTGATATAACTCGCAGTTGTGTGTTGTGTTTTAACGACATGCAACCTAAGGGCACTTGCATGTCAGACTTTAAAACCCGACATGAAACTGACACAAAAACCCCATGCAGTTCAGACTTTAAAGTCCGGACTGCAAGCAAAGACAACATGCAGTTCAAACTTTAAAGTCTGAACTGCAATCCAAAACAAACAACAGTTCAGAATTTAAAGTCCGTATTGCAATCCAAAACAAACAGCAGTTCGGACTTTAAAGTCCGAAGTGCAGTCAAAACCATATGCAGTTTGGACTTTAAAGTACGAACTGTAGACTACAGCAAAACTCAAATACACTTCGGATTTTAAATTCCGAAGTGTAATTCATTAACAAAGACACCTGTAGTTCGGACTTTAAAGTCTGAACTGCAGGTTAAACTGCAATCCTAAGAAGCAAAGAAAACAATAAAAATGAAAAGCAAAGAACAAAACGAACTAACTGACCAAGTCAATTAAGCTCTCCCGGAGACTGTAAGGTACGAAATGGACCAGTTTCGTAGGGTTGCCTCACGATTTTGGCCAAACTGAAATCAAGGACAACAGCTGGCTCTGACTAGGGAATAAGCTACACCACTTGAAGCTTGTAGAATCCAGAACTCCGAGTGCCTGTATCCATTGGGCTATAGAGTTAGGCGATGAAAAACTAAAAAGAAAAGAATATACATTTTTTACAAAAAGGTAAAACTTCCTTTACATTGCTCTCTATTGAGTAAAGAGCTTCAAATGTTCTCTGCTATGAGGTAGCGAGAATGGGGTACCATTTGCATATGCAAGTAAGTAGCTATGCTCGCCACATACTTCATGAATAGTGAAGGGACCTCTCCACAAGGAATCAAACTTTCCATGCAAACCCTTTGGTTCCCTCCTCTTGTCCCATAACAAGACTTGATCACCAATTGAGAAGTCATAGGAAGTTGTTTTCCTGTCGAACAATGCCTTCACTTGGCTTTGGTGTGCACCAATCTTATCCACCACTTCAGTCCTTGTTTCTTCCAGCTGAGAAAGAAACATAATTCACTTATCCAGTGAATCTTGATATGTGTTGTCTTCAATGGCCTTAGCGAGCTTTAGTGCTGGAAGTTCCATAGTGATCGAAATCTCGACATTCAACCCATACAAAAGTTGAAAAGGTGACATGCCGATTTCTCTTTTTGGAGTTATATGATCCGCCCATAGCGCATCATAAAGAGCTTTATGCCAAAACCGTTGTTTCTCGTCAACAAGTTTCCTCATGATAGTGACCAGGTTCTTGTTGCTTGACTCAGCCTAACCATTTCCTTGAGGATAATAGTTAGATGAGTGAGAAAGAGTAATACTATGATCAAAGAAAAAATCAATTATCTCATAAGATGAAAAACATGAAGCATTATTAGCTACAATCTTATGAGGGACACCAAACCTTGAGACGATGTTCTCCTTTAGAAATTGACGAACCACTGCTGAGGTAGATTGCTTAGTTGGAATTGCTTCCACCCACTTGGTGAAGTAATCCATTGCTATGAGGATATATATGTGACCTACGCTTGATGTTGGATTGACAGGTCCAATGAAGTCCAATCCCCACTGTCTTATTACTGGCTTTAGTGGAAGTGCAGCTAGTTTAGGCTTGCCAACAAATTGCTGACATTGCTCACACTTGCGAACCCAACTATATGTATCTTTAAATAATGTTGGCCAGTAATACCTAGCATGCAAGATTTTGTGTGCAGTAACAGGGGCAGAAAAATGTCCTCCACAAGCAAGATCATGGAAAGATTGAAGTAATCTTACTTGCTGTTGTTTGTCCATGCAGCGTAGGAAATTGCCGTCCAGACCCTTCTTGTACAAACCATTATCCCATAGGACAAAATTCACTGCTTTGAGCTTTAAAGTTCGCTTTTCTTTCCTTGACAGATGTGCAGGACAATCTCCATATGTCAAGAGATACGCCAAGTCAGAATACCACTCGTCAGTAGTACTAACAAATAGAACATGAGGAAGATCTTGATTAATACCTTCTTTTTCAAGTACTACTTCCTCTATTGATTTATTGTTAGCTATCAACTGACATAGACCTTTCCCACGAACCAACTTAGTGGGCTTTATTTCCATATCATATTCTTGAATCTTGGCAACCCAGTTGCCCCTTTTAGTCCCTAACTCTTGTTGTGTCAGAATAGACTTGACAACAACATCAGGAACAAGAGCAATGACATGTGAATTCAGAATATAGAGCCTGAAATGTTTAACTTCTTTCACTACGGAAAAAGCATGCTTCTCCATTTCTGAGTATTTCAACTCATGAGCTTTCAACAAATAACTCATGAATGCGATAGGTGATTCCACACCTTCACTATTTCTTTGCATTAGTATAGCTGAACAAGTATGATTTGACGCATAGCTATACATAATGAACTCCTTAGTATAATCTGGGCATACTAAGACTGGAGCATTTTCCATGGCTTCTTTGATCTGATGGAAAGCTTTCCTTCTGGAGTCCATTTGAAGAGAAAATTACCCTTCATCATATTGACTATATGACGAGTTTGTTTGGCAAAATCAGGAATGAATCTTCACAGGAAATTAACTTTTCTGAAGAAAGAATGAATGACAGTCTTACTGGTCGGTAATGAAAGGTCACAGATTGCTTTTAGCCTTTCCACATCAATTGTAATATCTTCCTTTGAAACAATATGCCCAAGCAATTTACCTTCAGTGACCCCAAAAACAAACTTCTTGGGATTGAGAGAGATTCCATGCTGGCAACATTTTTCTAAGACTTGTTGTAGATGGGAAAAATGATCTTGAGGTTCCTTAGAATAAACTGTCAAATCATCTAAATAGACAACAATGAACTTACCAAGAAAAATTCGGAAAGCCAAATCCATTGCACATTGGAAAGTTGCTCCTGCATTTATTAATGCAAAAGGCATCCTACAATATGCAAAGGTACCCCAAGGCATGGTAAATGCGGTCTTGTGCTGATTTTGTTCCAACACTTCTACCTGATTATAACCTAAAAATCCATCCAACATGGGCATCATCTCTGCTCCAGTAACAGCTTGTAGGACATGGTCCATGACAGGCAGAGGATAATTATCCTTCAAGGACGCCTGATTCAAGTTTTAGAAATCTACACATATCCGAATTTCACCATTCTTCTTATGTACAGGTACAATTTTAGCAATCCAAGAAGAATGGTGAATGGGGAAGATTATCCTTTCTTTCAACATCTTTTGTACTTCAGCAAAGATAGTGTCAGAGATTTTTGGGTTATATTGCCTTTGCTTCTATCAGAAAGGCATAATACCTAGTTTCAATGGAATGTCATGGCGGGGTTCTTCGGGATGAAAAGACTTTAGATCTTCATAGGAGTATGCTAAGACGTCAACATATTGCTGCAATAATGCAACAAATTTCTGTCTTTCTCCTTGTGAGAAACATTTTCCAATGTTGATCATTTTGGGATTGTCCTCAGTTCCAATGTTTATTTGTTCATATTCCATTGACCCTGTAGTTGATCTTTGCTACTTCTTAACATAGAGATCATGCTTGTCAAAAAGATTTTCTAGAGAAACTAGACCCTTGGGGATCTTGTTTCCTTTTAATTGCAGAATTTTTTCTCCTATTTTTGTGTCAACACTTTCAATTGCATCATTTGAAGGGCAGTGACTACCTTCAAAGTACAGATCATCAAAATTATCAGAAGTTTGTAAGAAATTTATTACATGATGATCATCATTGAACACCTACCAATGACCAGAGTTGTCAGGAATGCTTGGTTGGAAAACTAATTCAACAACATAAGTTGATCCTAAAAAATCTTTGTGAGAAATCAAAGATGTTGCTGATACCGCTAATGAGTCAGCCCTATCATTGAATTCACAGGAAACCACAGATATATCAAATGCATCAAATGTTTCTATTAGATCCCAGACAAGATTGTGGTAATGCCGCAACCTTTCACTCCTTGTTTGATATATGTTTCTGATCTAACAGACTATTAACTCAACATCCCCTTGAGCATGCAAGTTCTTGATTCCCTTCTGTTGAGCAACATTCATTCCCAGAAGGAGAGACTCATACTCAGCGGTGTTGTTTGTGTTATTGAACTGCAATTTGAAGGAGAAAGGGAAAAGATTACCCTTGGGAGAGATTAAAATGATACCGAATCCTGATCTAGTGGAAGAACAGCTGCTATCAAACTCCAGCATCCAAACATCATCTGGACTACCAATGCTGACGGTATCAAAATCAAGAATTTCTTGTTGTGAAGTTGAAACTCCTTCTGATTCAATAACACTATTTTCACAACTACTTTCACAATTAATTGGGAAATAATTGAGTGAAGTATCAACTTCACTCTCAGGAGTCATCTTTAGACCATCATCAACATGCATGAAATAATTACCCATGCTTGATGATTTGAAAAGAATCTGGGCCCGCTGATCATCAGATTTGACAATGGTATATTTTGATTCTTTTTCTGGAAGTAATCTTTGGACAACTCCTTTAATTGGGATATGAGCCTCAGTCATATCCATGTTTAACTCACCCCCAACATCTCTACAAAAATTCTTTCCCAACAATAGCCCATAGGAAGCTGGTACGCCAGCTACTAGTACTATCATCTTGATTTTCTTTTCTAGGAATGAAGCAAAGGCAAACTATGCATCTTTGATTTGACCAATCAAAGGAACTCGTTTGTTATCCATAGAGAAACACCTTCCAAATGTTTTGGTCAAAGTTAAACCAAGGGAATTGGCAACTTTTGATGGCATAACATTATCAGATGCCCCAGAATCGATTACGCAGTTGCTAAGCTTGTAACCAGTTATTAACAAAGAGATGTAAAATGGTTCTATCTTCTCAACAGGAGAAGGGGAAGATACTAAATTGTTTTGAAGCAAGTTTGATTTTGGAAGATTGCTAGGGGTAATATTTTTTTCTTTAACAAATTTGACCAAATGGTCAAATTGATCGGGGTTAGATCTCAAAAATTCTACCTCAGACATTTGTATCTTGGTTTTTCTAGCATGATCTAGAATATCAAATGACTGAAAAGAATTCATTAAAGATGAACTTGCGTTCTCATTTTGAGAACTTACAACATGAGGAACACTAGTCTTCGGTGCAGGTGCAGAAGAAATAATAGGTGCAGAAAAATTAACAGCAGTTGAAGGAGTACTTACACCTTTATCTTTCGTGACGTCCTTTGAGATAGAAGTGTCCTTTGGGGGGTTTGGTATAGGAGTCCCACACTTAGCAATAGAAACGGACAAACATTGAGAATCTTGAATCTGAGCAGAATCATCATTTTTCACATTGGCAGGTGGCGGAGCCGCTTGTGTTTGTGAACACGTGAACACTGCAAAGACATCTCCTTCGCATGTATTTGACACATCATCTTCTTGGTACTGTAAAAACCTGATGTTAGAGTCGCCAGCGAAATCCGCATCACCTTCTTGATGCGAATTAGCATCTTCTTCACCAAAGGGAGGAAGATCATTTTGTTAAGCTTCATAGTATCTAGTAGCTGAACTTTGGGGTGGTGCTTCTAATGCAATCCTCTCCGGAGCAGGGGGTAATTTATTCTGATTACGCATAACATAATTAGAAGCATTGTTTGGGTAATTCCTTCTTGGGACATCTTGATAAGAAGTATTTCCTTGTGAGGAAATTTGCTTCTTAAGCACCAACAACTCATTAGCTAGCTTCTGTATCATAGGATTAGCAGAACTAGTTGAAGAAGGAGATGCATCTGCAGCTTGATTACTCCTAACCTTGTTAGGATCTCTCCTTATCTTGCCAGCAAGGATAAGATCATCTTCAACCGATATGGCCATTTGTTGAGCTGCAGCCAAATCTGTAGGATTGTTCCTCTGCAAAATGAAACTCACCTCTGGCAATTGGGAGTTGATGAAAAAACATTTCAAGTTTCCAGCAGTAGGTCTTGAAGTAACTGGAATATGATTATGTAACTTGTCGAATTTGGCTACAAACTCACGCATGGGTTCCTGAGGCTCTTTATTCAACTAAGTTAATTGTGCTAATAAAGCATGATCATCTTCAACAGACTTGAATCTCGCTTCAAACAATGTTCTGAGAGATGCCCAAGAAGTGATACAAGCATTGGGTAGATGATAAAACCAATTGGCATCAGCTCCATGCAAAGTTTCAATGAAAAATCTTACTGAAACATCTTCATGTTCAACACCAAGAACTCCACAAGAAATGTAGAAGGCAGCAATGTGTTCATCTGGATGTTGAGCACCATCTCCAAAAAATTTGGGTAGATTATTTCACGTACCTTTGGGTAATTCATGTAAAGGTGCGGTCAAGTTCAGAAGACCAAAAGAAGTACCCCAAGGACTAGCAGCAGCCATCCTTAATGGATTATAAGGTGGTATTACAAAAAGATTTGCTAATGGAACAACTAAAACTTGCAAACTTGATGCCTCGCTTGGTACGGGAGATCGCCGTGCAGATGGAGGCAAACTTCGTGTCCGTTGTAAAGGAGAAAACATCCGTGGAGGTGTTACAAAGGGAAAATTGAATTGCTGCAATACTTCAAAGGTAGGATCAACAATTCCTGCTAATCGTTGCCCATGAGTGTAATGTTGATCAGCTAGATTATGATTTGAAGAAAAACAACAATGTGGAAATTACAATGAAAATGTACTGCGACCCAAGAGACATACCGGTTGCACGTCGTTCCCCAGCAAAGTCGCCAAAAAACTATTGGGTGAATATTTTGTCACCAGCGTACTAATGACAAAACATAAAATTCACACAACGCTATGCTAAGAAATTAATCTCTCCTCTCATCAAGGGGAGGTTCCCTATGAAATTTCTCCTCTAATTAACAAGAAATTAAATTGGTGGGTTGGCGCTGGGCATATAACTCTCTTTTTTTAGAGTTTATGTATTCTCCCTTCACCTAGTTACAGTTTCTCTACCTCTTCAGATATTCAAAGAAAAGAACTATTAATCTAATAAACTACACTAAGAGTTACTTTTAAGCAGCACAAAGTCTCCTATATGGTAACACTAATTCACACTGATCGTTACAAATTAAACAAGTAGAAACTTAGCTTAAACCTCAAAGTCTTTAAGTGTAAATTTCTAATCAGTTAAACTACTAATAACCACAGCAATACAAAGCTTACTACAAGTTACTTCCTCTATCAGCAGATTTCTCAAGCATGCTAAGAGCACAAAGTCTATTGGCAAGATTTGAGAGCTCTTTAACCATGTAGCAATATCTTAAGATCAAATACGTAAAGATAATATGTATTCAATGGACATAGGAACATTAAATAATATAAAAAAATTTATTGATACAACACAAAGTTTGTAATCAACAAAACCATTTTCTTTATTTGTTTGATTGAATTCTCATCACAAAAGCTCAAAGTCTAAATTGGGATAAAAATCCAGTAGAGTTTTGCTAAGCATGAAAAAGATAAAAATATTTACAAAAAGGTCCTCCTTATATAGGAAAAGAAGTTGAGAAAAAGGTGGGCACAGTTGACTTATTCAACCACACAATCCCATTTTACTATAACTACTACATAAAGAAAATGTGCAGCTGCATAAAAATTTACAACATCTATTGGTGCAACTATATGAAGAAAGAGTGCCAAAAGGGGGAACTTCATTCTTGATTCTCTTCTTCGTTGGATTTCTGAAAACCTTCGAACTTGGCGAGGATAGCTTTGACCTTTGATTCATCTGGTATCAAGGTAGAACTTGTGATGATTTGAACATGGGATATTACATCTTGGATCTTCATGTGCTTCTTGTTAACATCCTTTAGCCTGGATGCGAGTACTTCAAAGCTGACTTGAATTTCTAACAATTTATCAAATGTATCAAGCGAGAAGTCTTGTCCCGTGCACTGGTCCATCAAGGAAAGAAATTCTTGGGTGACGATTTCAGCAGTGACGAGATTTTGCTCCAATGGGTAGTGCTTTTCACAACTTCCTCAATTTCCTGGGATAAAGAGGTTTCGAGTCTTTGCATCCGACTCTAGATCACTTCATAATCAGACCATAGTTCCACCATTGAACTTAGAAGATGAGATCCTTTTGACCTTAGCCGCGAGATCCATTCGTCCATTACTCGGCCCTTAGCTCCTACTTGCTCAATCTTCTTGATAGCTTCAGTGTCTATTGATGATCCCATAGGTTCAACCTCTTGAGAAGATTGTGTTACCTTTAAGAGGACGTTGGTCAACTACTCACACTTCTGCTTCAGGATATTTTTCTCATCCCTCTCCTAATCCAGTCTTCTTAACAAAGAATTAAGGGCTGTCTGGGAATCTAATTTCACACTTTCATGTGTCTCCACTCCGAGCTCCACAACCTGCATGGTATAATCTTCTGATCATATGTTGCTTTTGTGTTTGTCTGATGATGGCACCATAACTTCAGCATATTTTCTTTTGGAAGCCAAGTCTACTACCACCCGAGATACTGTCTTTGGCTTCTTCATTCCCTTAGGCTTTGGAGGAACCAAAAGTTCAAAGTCAAATTCATCAAGAGATATTACCTATTTTTTCCTCTTAGGGGCCACTACTTCCATCCAAGGGGGTAGTTCTGGATTGGATAATGGAGTAGTAGCTCCTTGCTAACTTGGAGTCAAAGATTCTGGAGTAGGTTGACTAGAACTTGGAGTAGTTGCAAGCGTAACTGATGGTGCTAATATTGAAGCATCTAATGGAACATTTGTTGCTGGTACGTCTTCAATTAATGGTGGAAGAGTTGAGGGTGCCATTAGTGTAACTTCAATGCTTACCAATGAAGGGATGGTTGTGACGGTGGTAGTAATAGCTGGTAAATCTACCGAAACCTGTTCTGCAAGTGCATCTTGCAAAGTTTCATTAAAATCCATCATGGTAGACTCAAAAGTAGATGAAGGGATATCATCTAAAGTAGAGAAGTTGGTTATTGTAAAAAATTGACCAGCAGTCTTTGATTGTGGCATGCCCATACTTAGATCTCCATCTTCATGAACATCTTCATCTTCTTGATCAGAATCAGAGTCAGAATCAATAGAGTGAACGACTACTTGTGAAGTGGTTATCGTATCAATTTCAACTGAATGTGGCACTTCTTCTGCATGTACTTCCTCTTGTTGAGGAATTTCACCTTCTTCGACCTCCTTACCCTTTCCAGCTTCACCGACAGGTGGTTGTTCTAGCTCCTTTGCCACTGCCTCATGTGATGCTGATGATGATTCACCTTGCTTTGACCCTTTAATTGTAAATTTGATTTTAGGCCCTTTACCTTTCGACTGTACCACAGGAGCTGAGGATAGTTCTTGTGAGTCTGCCCTGTTCTTGGTTCTTGTTTCAGCTATCATTGTCTTGCCCAATGGACCATCACTATTGTCATCATCTCCTGAACTGGTGGGAAACTGTTTCATCCTGAGATTCTTCTTTAGCAACCAGGCATTGGTGTTTGCTGTGATGGGAGAGATCCTTTGAGTAATGGACTTGCTTTCCTTCTTTGACCATTGCACAAGTGGGAGTGGGGAATCAACAATCTTCTTCTCATAGTAAAAAGGATCCACTATGTCATCTGTGTCTTCCATAGTCATTGGGATCTTAGCTAGATCCAGATTTTCAATTTGTTCTAGAGTAAGGCGGCTGAAGTCCATCCTTCTTATATCCTCCTTATTCTGATAGTCTACCCAGACATCCTCAAACCTGTAGACATGAGTGTATGTCCTTTTGAGTTTGCTCTTTATACCCCAAAAATCAAAGTCGGTTCAGGCCTTGAATCTCCTCATGGTATTCCACTGCATCTCCTTCTCCATATTTTTGGCTTTGGGATTAGTTAGCACGGAATACCTGCCAATTGACTCTGGAAATTTCAGCCTAGTCTTGTGTGCTTGTGATTGTTTCTCATGTACACTAATTAGTTGTCTGCACAGCTCCATAAGGACAATTTTATCTGAAGGAAACCTTGGAAGAATGAAGGGCTCACCTGAGAAGCATCCAATCCGGATATAGGTAAATGTGGGGAATTGAAAGAAGACACACCCAAAGTGGGATACCATGCTGTAAGCGGCCTCTGATATTCTTCTCTTATATAGGCCTTTATCAAAAATTCACTTTCAAACAACAAAGAAAGCATCATTAACCCTCTTGTAATGATTACCCTGATTTGTGATAGTGAGTTTATCATAGTATTCCCAAACAGGCACTATTCTTCTGTCACCGTTAGTTGACAAGCCTGGATATTGCCTCATAAAGGTAGCTGTGTAAACCAGGTATGAGGTCATATAAAACTTTAGTGTTACCATGACCTCTTTTAGTTGGGTGCAAAGCGCATCACTGATTTGTTCTCCCCAATCAATTCTTGCAGCTCCCTTCCTGATTATATTCATATAGTAAATCATCCAACTTTGGAAATAATGAGAGTCTTTTAATCCTCTCATTCTGGATAACATGGTGACCATGTCATTATATTCTTCATTAAAATCACTCCTATGGAAAGAATTAGGCCATTGAGAGGTGAGGGAAGATCTAGCAGTTGAGAGATAAATAGTATTGATCACCTTTATGCATTTATCCTTGTGTTTCTCGTAGTACTCTTGAGCACTTTCTTGAGAAATATCAGCCACTTCTTTAGCTGATGAGCCTTTGAAAATACTATTGAAGAATACACTATCTAGAGTCATTATGACCTTCTGATCATCATCCTTTACCTGTCTTGTGCTTGGATCAAAGTGATTAGCCACTGCTAGTACGAATTCAGGATCATGAGCCACAACCGGGAAAGATGCATACTTATGCAGCTCAGATTTGATTAAACTGTTCAAGTGTGCAGGAGCCTTCTAAACCTGGTCAAGAAACTCTTGCATGTCAACATGCCCAATTTCGGTGTCCCTGATCTCCTTAATGTTAGAATCCATTGAACTTTTAGGGTACATATTCAAGTACCTATTGTACTTGTATTTCATCTTTTTTGATGATGCCTTACTCGGAGAAGGTTGTCCTGAGGAAGACTCGGGCTTGCTATGGGAGAGCTTTGACATTTGTGCACAATGACTGCATTCAACATTGATGATTAGCCATTCATCATTATCAAAAATCAATTTTTTCTCAAATGGATCGAAAAATAGGACTCAAAATAGGCCAAGGAGTAAAAACTTCTAAAACAGCAGGTCGGAGAAAAAAAGTCCGATCTGCTTCTAAAAACACATTGCACATCAGATTTTAAAGTCCGATGTGCAATTCTAGGGAAAAATGAATAGCGCATTGGAATTTAAAGTCCGATGTGCTATTTTGGAAAACACAACATGCACATCGGACTTTAAAGTTCGATGTGCTCTTAATTGGGAAGGACAAGTGGGTGACATGTTGGGTTTTAAAGTCCGACATGCCACCCTATACCTCTCTGCATATCAGATTTTAAAGTCCGATATGCAAAGGTTAAGAGGTCACATATCAGACTTTAAAATCTGATATGCGAAGAAAACAAATCTTCAGCTGCACACCGGAGTTTAAACTCTGATATGCAACTTAAGATAGGGGAGGGCTTTGGAGGACGATCGGGTTTTGAAGTCTGATTGTTCTCCAAAGCAAAGGAGGCAATCAGACTTCAAAATCCGATAGTCTTCCAAAGGGGAAAACAGAAAACAAACAAGAAAATCAAACAAAAAGGAAAAAGAATGCAAAACAAGCAAAGAAGAACAAAAGAAAACAAAAAACCAACCTCCACCACTTTGATCTTCGAAAAATATGAGGTGTGAGCGATCCAATCAAGCCACGGAGAAGAAAATCCGAGTGGTGAGTGATGAAAACGGGGGTGGAGGCGCGCAATACAAACCAGAAATGAAGATTCAACTGCAAAGATTAAATTAAATTTTTTTTTTTAAGAAAACCCTAATTAGCAATAAATGCTTATTAATATAACTCGCAGTTGCGTGTTGGGTTTTAAAGTCTGACATGCAACCTAGGGGTACTTGCATGTCGGACTTTAAAACCCAACATGCAACTGACACAAAAACCCCATGTAGTTCGGACTTTAAAGTCCCGATTGCAAGCAAAGACAACATGCAGTTCGGACTTTAAAGTCCGAACTACGATCCAAAACAAATAGTAGTTCGGGCTTTAAAGTCCGTACTGCAATCCAAAACAAATAGCAATTCGGACTTTAAAGTCCGAATTGTAGTCAAAACCATATGCAGTTCGGACTTTAAAGTACGAACTGCAAATTACAGCAAAACTCAAATACACTTCGGACTTTAAATTCCGAAGTGTAATTCATTAACAAAGACACCTGCAGTTCGGACTTTAAAGTCTAAACTGAAGGTTAAACTGCAATCCTAAGAAGCAAAGAAAACAATAAAAATGAAAAGCAAAGAACGAAACGAACTAACTGACCAAGTCGATTAAGCTCTCCCAGAGATCATAAGGTACAAAATGGACCAGTTTCATAGGGTTGCCTCACAATTTTGGCCAAACTGAAATCGAGGACAACACTACTATTAGTCCTACCTATAGTATCCCTGTAAGCGGAAGTTGTATAATTAAGGCCGCCCAAGGTTTAAATAGCACAGAAATGGAGCCTAATTTGGCTATCTTTTTGAATGAGGATATTGGTGGTTCTTCTAGTCCTATAGATATTCCCATTTATCCTCTTGATAATTTTCATACTAAGGAGGAATCATTAACTAGGGCATCCATTGACCAATTGGCAAAGATAGACAATCAATTTGACAATCTTCAACAATGGATGAGTCAAGAATACCCAGAAAGTTAGGCTCGCCCATTGATTGAAGGATTAAAAAGAATGATTCAAAGTGATAAACATGGTGTTGATATCTTGTGTGGTATTGCTCATATTGTTGATTCTAATATCATGCCTATGAAGAGTTGTGTTGAGAACCTAGGTTATACACAACCTCCTAGTCAAGTTAATCATTCCATTCCTTTAACAACTTCTATGACTAGTGTTCCTACCTTCACATCAAACATCATGGCTACCTCTACACAAAATGTCATACCTACAAATGTTAGTCATGGGGGCAATGCATCTTCTTTCATTTCTCCTACCATGAGTGTTCCCCTTGTTACCCAATCACATTAACCACCTATAAATGTTATTCAAGTGGGAAACTCCTTCAATCATAATTCCTTCATTCCTCCTATGAGAGTTCCATGCGTTACCCAACCTTCTCCATTACCTACTTATCATAGTGTCCCACCTCTTTGTTCTCAATCTCTTCCTTCATTCAACAATGTTACTCCTCCCTCTCAATACAACCTGTCTAATTTCAGCCCTTCTACTGAAGCTACAATCAATAGTCTTGCCCAAACAATGTCTTCCTAAAAACAACAAATAACTTCTATGAATCAATCCAAGTATAACGTGCCCACATTTGATGTAGAGAGCCCATTATCCAATGAAATTGTTAGAGTTGTCCCTCCTAAACATGTAGAAGTCCCTCAATTGGAACTTTATAATGGAAAAGGTGATCCCTTAACTCATGTTAAAGCATTTCAAACTTTGTGTAGTGACTTTTCTCATGATCAAAGATTGTTAGAAAAATTATTTACTAGAATATTAAGGGATAGAGATTTGCAATGGTATTGTTCTTTGCCTCCTTATTCTATTACTTCTATTCAACAATTGTCTAATGCTTTTATTCAACAATTTCACAACAACATTGGTCCTAAAGTTAATTTGATTGATTTGATGCATTGTAAACAAGGTGTCAAAAAAATTTTATTGCTAATTTACAAAAATACATTAGGGATAAACTCCTCTTAACTGAGTTTACTTCCTTTCCGCAATTATGCATAGTAGTTCACAATTATCAATTGACTGTGAGTCAATTGGAACAATCATCTCCTTCCATGGCTCCAAGTGATAAGGGTGATAGTCCTCAACAATTGTTTGCGAAGTTCAAACCAAACAAAGGATTCATCAAATTTAATGATAAAAACAACAATCAACTGGTAGGTGCTACATGTGTGCCTCCTTTATCTAAATAAATAAAAAGAGAAAAAGAATTTACTCCTTTGAATGAATCTTTGCATAGAATTATGTCTCAGTTAATACAAAGGAATGTGTTAAAACTTACCCAAATCAAACCAATTGATCTATCTAAGACAACCTCACCTTACTTTGATGCTAAATCCTTTTGTCAATACCATCATCAACCTGGTCATGATACTAAAAAATGCTTTTCATTGAGAGGTATGATTCAAGAATTGATTGATAAAAATACCATATCTGTGGCAGGTGCGAATGATAAAGGAAACAAATCCGTAGCTCCTCCTAATCAAAACCTTCATATTTTTACTGATCCTTTACCATCCCATTCCACTAATGTGATTGAGACTAATAATCTTGCTTTCTCTCCCAATGATGTTGGCCTTGAATCTAACAATGTGGTGAACGTTGTAGATCAACAAGAACCTCCTAAGGATTTGTGCATCACATTTGATCCTAGTGAGACCATTAAAGCACCTAATGGCCCATTATAAATAAGTGCAAAAATTAAATTTATACCCGCTAGAGGAGTGCTTATTGATCTTGCTTGCATGGTTAATGTGATAACTGATGAATTTTTTTATACTTTACAATTACATCAAGTGATATATGATGACATTGATGTGGTAGTTAAAGTTTTTGATGGCTTCTCTTGTTGTACTATTGGTTCTATAACACTTCTTATTGATGTTGGTACTAAATGATTAGATGTTCAATTTGCTATCATTCCTACATCCGATCAATTTCGTGTGAAGTTGAGACATCCTTGGCTCTCTTCCATGAAAGTGTTCACTTCGACTATTCATAAGTGTTTGAAATTTCCACATAATGATAAAATCATAACTGTTAATCATAGCATGTATCAACCTACAATGATGCATGGAGATGTTTGTCTTGATATCTTTTGGTCTGAATGATTCCAGCCTCTTCAACCTAGAAGTGATGCTCTCTTTAGATCATATCAAAATTGAAAAAATGAGATGATTTTGTCATTGAGTAAACCTATAAATCCCACACTTATCATTCCCCTTGATGATCATATACCCCTTATTGAGGATAAGATTGTTCTTCCTCCTAAGGAAAAAAATAATCTTCTTCCCAAAGAGGCACCTATTCCTTCTCCTAAAGAAAAGAGTATCAATTCTCCTAAGAAAATATATATTGTTCTCCCTAAAGAAGAATCTATTCCTTCTTCTATGGATGAGTCTACTCCTCCTAAAGGTAGAAAAACTCTTCCTCCTAAGAATCAATCTATTCCTCCTAAGGGTAGACCTATCCCTCCTCCTCATGATGGATTTGGTCTCCTTCCTACACCTCCCATTCCTCCTTTGTATGGTGTAATTCCTCCTCCTTCATCTTATAGAGAGAAGAGACAACATTATCCTATTGTCCAACCTAAAATACCTCAAGCCGTTCATCCTTCCCTAAAAGAAGAGACGAAGCCTATACCTGAAGAACCTAAACCTCCTCAACCCTCAGCCAAAACTAGATGAAATCATTGTGCTAGAGAACATTTGTGGAGACGCCATGCTAGAGCTTGTGAAGTTGCTTCCCAAACCATTTCTTCTCCTAAAACACCAATTGTTGACATGATTCCATTTTCTCCTAAACAAGATATCCAACCTAATTCTCCAAGATGCAAAATGCTTAAGACAAATGATGGTTCAAGTTCTATTCCTATTAGAGCTCCTATTCTTATAAATCTTGGAAGAAATAGGTGAATTTGTTGTTAATGATGAAAATGTTGATCCTAATTGTAGCATCCTAAAATTGCGACACTTGCAATTTCGACCGCATTTGGGTCTTCACGATGGTGACGCAACACTAAACCTGAATGGAGACCCCGAAACTTGCTCACGACACCAAAAACTGCATTTTTCCAGCACCCTGCTTGATCCCTCCTTGCACCCTGCTGTCCCGGGAGGTGGGACCAGAGCGCCCAGTGCCCTGGTCCCCCAGGACCAGGGCGCCTAGCACCCTAGTCCCCCAAGACCATGGCACCCAGCGCCCTGGTCCCTGGGCCTATTTTGGGCCCGGTCTCCTATGGGACTTCGGGCCTTTTTGTTTGCAATTTGGAAAATAACATTTCCTGGTCGGCCTAAGGTCAGGAAAATTAGTCTTTTAACCCTAATTGGCAAGTATAAAAACTACATTTCCTCTCCCATTTGAAGAGGAAGGACAGATGTGTACAAGACGCGAAAATGATATTCAAACATTCAAGCATTCAAGCATTCCTTCAAGCAATTGATCATTCTAAGTCTCCATTCAAGGCTAGGTGTTGCATTCAAGACAAGGATTCAACCATTGAAGAGGAGATCACATACTACAACATACAACATACAACATACAACAACATCTATACCTTTGCATATAAGGATACAAACATCCTTACAACAAGGTATTAGTACTTGTTTTACATTACATTTACAACATTTCTCATTTCTTGGTTAATTCCAAAACCGGGGTTTGACCTAAGGGAAAACCCCTAATCCCTAACCCCCTAATCGTCTTCACTTTTCTGTGTGTAGGTTGCAGGTACGTGGCTGAAATTGAAGATCTAGGATCCTTGTGCAGAGATGAATAGATCCCCCTTCGTTTCGCGGATTTTTCGGAGGACCGTGTGCACGCCGGGTGCCATCGTCCCGTCAACTTTTGCTCAAATTTGCAGGATAGCGCCGTCTCAACATTTTACTGCTAATTCCAGGTCCGCAGCTTCATATCATATTCCTATCTCTATTTATAAGCGAATATTTCCTACTTTACATGCATTCCTAGTTCAATCTTTCTATCTACATTCTTTACAAAAGAGGGTATCCTTGCTATCACAACCCTTGAAACTGATATAGAATCCAATCTTGCATTACGTGGGATTGGATCTTGTGGGTTTCAACCCCTCTTTTGAATTTAAAGTCCCTCCTAAGTGAAAACCATCAACCCTAGTGACTCTCCCTTCTCTCTCCTCGGAGTTGGGGAGGGGAGAACGACTAGGGTTCGATTTTTCCGCTTTACACTAATATTTCTAATTATGAATATGAATATGTTGATGTTGACAATGATTTATCTACAAAATTTTCAAAAGCATTAATCGTAGCTCCTAGTAACAAACAAAGCGACTCATCATTAGAGCATGGTCCTTGTTTGGAACTTGTGATAGCTCCATCTACTGTGCTCAATGTGGCTCCTCTTTCTTGTTGTCCACCTTCCCAAAACAATGATCGGAAAGATCGAGGGGAGGATGACATGCTTGATTAGATTCATTAGCACCATAGATTCTCTCTCTCTCTCTCTCTCTCTCTCCTCTCTTGCTTGTCTGTGACATTCTTCTATTTGTTTCCCTATTCTTCTATTTATTTTCCCTAGTGTTGTCTACTTAAGGAAAATGCAAAGCATTGAGATCTCTTTTGGTCTCTTCCTTGTTGACTCAAAAGACACATGTGTTCCTTTCTTCCATGGTGGTTTCCTTTCTTTGGGGGATGAGGAAAATTCTATGCATACATATATATATATATATATACATGATATACATGAGTTATCATAAAAAGCATATTGACTCCAAAGTTAAGTGAAACCACCTCATGTTTTGTGTTTTGTGTTTATTATCCTTTGATTTATCCTCTCTTGGGGGTTAAATTATTGTGATAACATGCTTGTCTTTTTGGGCGTATCCTACCTTAAAGAAATTTCTCCTAGAAAGGCGTGTGCAATCACTTTAACATGGGGGCATACACTCCACTCATGATTCTCTCTCTTTATACTTAAAGTTACTTAGTGAAATTTGTCTTTTCTCTATAATTTTTGGTGCTTTTCCTTTTCATGACTCATAGTAAGAGAACCTTACTAGTTGTATTCATGGTTCTCTCTTTCTCTCTCATGATCTTCCCTTTTACCTTACCATTGAAGTCGTAAGATTCTAAAGTCAACTGGGGGCTTGGTGTATCTTGCCTCTTTGACATGGTGAAATTCTTTCAATCTGAATTCCTTGTACTTTACCACAAGTATTTGTGTAAGCTAATACTCCCTCTAAAGTGGGGGCTAAATGTAGCGTCCTAAAATTGCACCCCTTGCAATTTTTGACTGCATTTGGGTCTTCGCCTTAGTGTTTGTGCCCCTCGGCCTGATCGAAGACCTGATTATTCTCACACATGTCAAAAAATCCATGCACTTCAATGATGCATCTTGTCTGCACCTTGATCTTGCCCCATATTAGGGCAGGACTAGGGCATGGCACCCTAGTCCCCCTTAATGGGGACCTATCCTTGACCCCTCCCCTTGACATACCTTAAATTTCCAACGGGCAAATCCCCTCTATGTCAGCTTAAGTTAGAAAATAAATCTGATGCTCTGCAAAAAGGATTAGAAAATCTGTTTGATGGCAACACACAAGAGCACAAGAAACAAACATTAGTGTTAGCAACAAAAGATTATCCTAAACAGGCATATCAAGAGAGATATTAAGCATGAAATAGAAAGCATATAAACATAGAATAAAATAGCTAATCAAGATGCTCATAGTTTCTCCTCCCTTGTTCCTCTCCTCTCCAAGTCCCAAATGAGTGTAGCTCTCAGCTTTTAGCACTATCCATGGATGCCATATGGAGATTCAAGATGGTTGAATATGATAAGCAAATGCTATGCAAGTGTAGACAATGATGCTATGAGAAAGCTCTATGCTAATGCCAGTATAACAACAATACTCTAATGCTTCCTTCTTTGCTTGAGGAGAAGGGTTCTATTTATAGAAGAAATGGGGAAATGAAGGGTTAAGATTGAATGGTTTAATCAAGGGCCAAGTTTGAAAGTTGGGGATCCATGTGCACAATTGGCACCAATAAAATGGTGACAAGTGTCAACATAGGATTGGTTGAGAGAAGAGGTTGGAGGCATTAAAGGCCTGAGAAGACCTCATGGTTATCTAGAGGCTAAGGGTCAAGTCCAAATTAAGATTACCCACTGGATTAAGAGTTAATCCAAGGATAAACATTTGTGCAAATGTTTAAGAGATAATCATGGTCAAAGCATTAATGGCCCAATGAGACCTTTGGGTTGGGTAGAGGTTGAGTCAAAACAAATGTTTTAACCATGTGGGAGGGTTTGAGGTAACCATTAATGGTTATTGGAGACTTTGGGGATTAAGTGGTTGAAGGTTGAAAGCCTTCAATGGTTATCAAAGACTTTGAGCCATTTAGTGGTTGAAGGTTGAAAGCCTTTAATGGCTATCAAAGACTTTGAGGGTTTGAGAAGTGACTTCCCTTTTGCTTAGGAATGTGACAAAGTTTTAGAGAAGGGGTTAGGTTATTTAGAAGTGATTAGAAAATTCTAGAAGGGGTTTAGGCATGCAAGTGGATTTTGTAGGAAAATGCAAGTGGGAGAAATTTTGGTATTTTCAATTAAAATAAAATCATTTATTTCAATTAAATGGTGTAATTTGCATTTGGATAAATATTCAAATAAATATTAATTTATTTAAATGAGAAAAATGAAGATAAAGCATTAAAATGCTTGAAGACTTTGAGGGAAACCATTAAAGGCTTGAAGACTTTAAGGAAAACCATTAAAGTCTTAAGAAGACTATAGAAGGAAGCCATCAAGTTTGAAGACTTTAAAGCCATCAAGTTTGAATACTTTAAGGGAAACCATTAAAGGTTTCAAGTGGGTGAGGATAAATAGGATTTTAAATAAATAATTTATTTAAAATAGTTGTGCAACTTGCTTTTGTAGGAAAATACAAGTGGGTGGAGAATAAAGGTGATTTAAATAAATTATTTATTTAAAATAATTGTGCAACTTGCATTTGTAGGAAAATGCAAGTGGGTGGAGGATAAAGGTGATTTAAATAAATTATTTATTTAAAATAATTGTGCAACTTGCTTTTGTAGGAAAATACAAGTGGGTGGAGGATAAAGGTGATTTAAATAAATTATTTATTTAAAATAATTGTGCAACTTGCATTTGTAGGAAAATACAAGTGGGGGGAGGATAAAGGTGATTTAAATAAATGTTAATTTATTTAAATGTGAGAGGTGGGATTTTGGGGGATTTAAATAAATATTAATTTATTTAAATGTGAGAGAAGATTTAATTAAACAAATATGATTTATTTATTTAATTAATGGTCTGAATTTGGTTAAGTGAATTAAATCAAATAAATTGAATAATTTATTTAATTAATAGGAGAAGAGGGTTAAGATGAATTAATTAAATATTAATTTAATTAATTCATTAATTGATGGTTAAATAATCAAATAAATACTAAGTATTCATTTAATTAAGTGGACAGATTTATGTGACTACAAAATCAATTAATCCTATGAGCAAGTATATAAGAGGGATTTCCCCTCTCATTTGACATCTCATGAAATTCAATCAAGCATCCTGTTAGCATCAATCAAGAGGAATACTGAGAGGGGGGGAGGAATTAGTTTTCACTGGATCTCGACAAATTAAGCTCCAAAACATAAACTGATAAACTGCAGCAATAGATAGATAAGCAAATTAACAACACAACACACAACACCAAGATTTTGATGTGGAAAACCCAGTTAAGAGAAAAACCATAGTGGGAACCTACCCACAGTAAGCTGATACTCTATAGTAGTATGTGAAAATATTACAATGGGGAATGCACATGCATTTAGGCACACTGCCTAGATCTCACTTGTCAAAAGATATATGCCTAGAAGGCTACATCCATTAGGGAAGTCTCACTGACTTACAATACAATTCAAACTACAATCCAAAAGGAATGAACTGTAATGATAGCATCTACAAACGCCTGATGATAGTTTTGGTTAAGCACAATTGTCTTCTCTGCAAAACCAATCTTACCTCAATGCTTCACTGAATGATAACTCTCTTGTTCACATAATCACCTCTCTCTGATAATGCAAACACAATACCGACACCTAAATTACATAAGCATCTCACCTATATATACAAATCATCAACCTTGACAACAAGGTTAGCTAAGCCCTCAACGCTCAACTCACAATTACAAAAATTACATTGCATGATACAAATATTGACCACCAGACCAATATTATGATTTAAATTACATAGCATGGACCTAATTCAAATTCCCAAATGATTACATCCACTGGAAATCCCACCAAGATCAACCAGAACATGCTACACCACTAGAAATAATACATAACATGAAAATCATCACCGGTTCATAAATAACCAAAAAGTCACACAACGATCAATGCGGATCACCAAAGAAAATAGGACATGACTAGGAAACACCAACAAGCATGTTAGAATCATCCGAAATAGTTGCACCAATACCTGTTTTGAAATCATCATCGGTCAACAACTGCCACGAGAAAAGATAACTTGCGAAGAACCAAATACAAACCATCTGAAATGAAGATATATAAGATCATCCCAAACAATAATCCAAGTCTCAGCACAAGATCTAATCACATTGAAATATACCGAAGGGAATACCGGATTCCACAAAATAGTGATCAACAAAACCAAACTACAAAACCAGATAAAAACCTCTTCCCAAACTCACCGAAATAACTCATAGGAATCTGTTGACATCAATGGAAACAACATATCCTAGCAACAACAATGAACAACCAAATCCAACAATCTCCCCCTTTGGCATTGATGGCAACATATGAATTTGAAAAACACTCAATGCAAATAAAGAAGATATCACCAACAAACTCCCCCTAAGATCAAGATAGATAAAGCAATTTTTCACATGATCTCTCTCCCCCTTTGACATTAATGCCAAATATCTCCAAAATAGAAAACCAAACTCCCCCCCCCCCCCACAAAACATAGACTACTCCAGCAGAGGAGCAACACCAACTCATCAATCCAGATAAAAGAATAAGGCTTTGAATTCATCAGATCGATGCAACTCAATGCATCTAGTTCTCATCAGGAGGTTTGGATACCCCTAACTTGTCTCTCAGATAGACAAATGTATCTATAGGTAAAGGCTTAGTGAAAATATCAGCAATTTGTTCCTTTGTAGATCCATATTATAGCTTCACCTTTTGTTCACTGACTTTCTCTCTCAAGTAATTATATTTGATTGATATATGCTTAGTCTTTGAATGTTGCACCTGATTCTTAGACATGTTTATAGCATTGGACTTATAACAATATATAATAATAGGCTCATCATAAATAACTTTGATATCTTTCAACATTTTCTTCATCCAAACTATCTAAGTGCAATTACTAGCAACAACAATGTACTCAGCTTCAACAGTAGATAAAGATACTGAATCTTGTTTCTTGCTAGCCCATGAAACAAAATTCTTACCTAAAATGAATGTTCCACCGGTAGTACTCTTTTGGTCATCAACATCACCAACCCAATTTTCATCAGTGTGAGCACACAACATGAAATCATCATTCTTTGGATACCATAAACCATAATCCTCAGTTCCCTTTAGATATTTGAATATTATTTTAACAACAGTGACATGACTCTCCTTCGAATCAACTTGATATCTAGCAGCCATACACACAACATGCATAATGTCAGGCCTAGCCTAAGTAAGATATAAGAATCCACCAACCATAGATCTATACAAACTCTGATTAGCTTTCAGTGATTCATCATTTTTAGACAATTTACAACTGGTCACCATAGGAGTTCCAACCAGTTTGGAATCATCTAATCCAAACTTCTTCAACAATTCCTTCACATGCTTAGTTTGAGATATAAGAATACCTTATCCTATTTCTGCAATCTGCAAACCTAAAAAAAATTTCATCTCACCAATCATAGACATCTCAAATTATTTTTCATATCACCGAAAGACTTCATACTCATATCATCATCACCACTAAAGATAATGTCATCAACAAAGACTTCAACAATCAAAATGTTATCATTTTCAATCTTCAAGTACAAATTACTATTGACAACACCTTTGATAAATCCCAATTTTAGCAAGTATTTGTCCAACCTAGAATACCAGGCTCTAGGAGCTTGTTTCAATCCACAAAGTTCTTTCTTCAACTTACATACCATGTC
Organism: Cryptomeria japonica; assembly: GCF_030272615.1. Lineage (NCBI taxonomy): Eukaryota > Viridiplantae > Streptophyta > Pinopsida > Cupressales > Cupressaceae > Cryptomeria > Cryptomeria japonica. The sequence continues at coordinate 275,961,948 of NC_081410.1, read as the reverse complement.
TCCATCATCTGACAATGAAAATCCATGAGGTTGTTCAATGTAAACTTCTTCTTCTAGATCACCATTCAAAAATGTAGATTTGGCATCCATCTAATATACCTTGAAATCTTTATAAACATTATAAGAAAGCAACAATCTAACAATAATTCTCACAACCTGAGCAAAATTTTCTTCATAATCAATCCCTTCTTTCTATGAATATCCTTTGCAGACGAGTCTCGCTTTATCTCTAACTACTTCACTGGCTGCATTCAATTTGTTTCTAAAAACCCATTTAGTACCAATAACATTTTTATCCTTAGGTCTAGGCACAAGTTCCCAAGTGTTATTCTTTTCACTTTGATCTAACTCTTCTTCCATGGCTCTTATCTAGTTATCATCTTTACAAGCTTCAACAACATCTTTAGGTTCAACTTAGAAATCAAACATACTTCTTCTGCAGCTAATCCTCTTCTAGTCATCACACCTTTATTCTCATTACCAATAATACGATTCTCAAGATGATTTAGTCTAACATACCTCAGAGACTTCTAATTGTTCTGATCCTCAGGTTCTTGCACATCATCACTAGCAGTAGAAACATCCAGATTAACAGTCTCTACCAGATCATTCTGCTTAGGCTCTTTAGGTTGAATAGGAGCTAAAACAACATGTTGACCTTCATCATAAGATCTGATCTCCTTCTGATGGTTCTCACCCACCTTCACATTTGTACTCTCAACTATCTTTTTGTCTCTTATTATAGCACTGGTAGGCTTTTCTATTTGTAGAATATCCCAAAAAGATACCTTCATCACTTCTAGCATCAAACTTTCCAATATCCTCATCTCTCTTGATATAGCATTTGCTACCAAAAACTTTGAAATATTTCATAGTAGGAACATGACCAAACCAAAGCTCATAAGGGGTCTTACCGGTATCACCTTTGATATGAACTCTATTGAATGTATAGATTACAGTTCTAATAGATTCTCTCCAATAGACCTTCAGAACATTTCCTTCAATCAACATAGTTCTTGTAGCATCTAAAACAATACAATTCTTCCTTTCAACAATCCCATTTTGCTATGGGGTCCTAGGAGCAGACAGTTGTCTTCTGATTCCATTCATCTCATAGAAGGAATTGAACTCACTAGAACAAAATTCTCCACCTCTGTCAAATCTCAGACACTTCAGCTTCAATCCGGACTCAGTTTCAACATTAGCTTTGAATATCTTAAATTTCTCAAATGCTTATGATTTTTCCTTAAAAAAGACAACCCACATCATTCTGGAATAATCATCAATTAGTAGCATAAAGTATCTATCACCCTCCACACTTCTAACATTTGTAGGTCCACACAGGTTAGTATGCACAAGATCTAATAATCTATTAGATGTATACCATTTTCTCTTGAAAGAAATCCTTTGTTTGCTTACCTAACTGACATTCCTTTCATACCAGATTAATAGGTGTAACAATCTTAGGCAAACCCCTAACAGCTTGTGTAGAACTAATCTTGATCAATGAATCAAAGTTTATATGACATATTCTTCTATGCCACAACCAACTCTCATCTATCTTCACAATCAAAAATTTTTTCTCACTAGTATTAAAATGAAAAATGTTAACTTCAGTCTTAGTCCCAGATGCAATCTCTATACCGAAGGCATTCAAGATATTATATTTACTATCTTTGAATTGTAGATCATAACCCTTATCAACCATCTATCTAACACTCAAAATATTATGCTTCAAACCTTCAACATACAAAACATCATCAATGTTATGCTTACCATGAAAATAAATAGAACCTCTCCCATAGATTACACAGGTTTTGTCATCTCCAAATATAACTATTCCACCATCATACCTTTCCATGCTTAAAAATTTACTTTTGTCATTGGTCATATGATGTGAACAACTGTTGTCAATCACCCATTCACCCTTTTCTTGTACCTTAGTAGCCAAAGCTTTCTCCTCAACATAATATCTAGTGGAATTAATAGGTATAGGTCTATCCTCTTTAATGATAATAAACACAACTTCATCTCCTTCTGATTCATCATCTATAACACCTTCATCTACAACATAATAACAGTTCTTCTGGTTAATAAACTTCTAGTTCAACTTATAAGGATTATCACACTTTTCATGCTTCTCATATCTATCCTTCCTATCATGGTTATCAAATTTATTATATCTGTCATAATTAGCTATTCTCTTCGGGAATCTAGAAGAAAAATTTCCTATCTTATTACAAGAAAAACAATTCAAGGGAAACTTTCCATCATACTTATCGACACCTTTAGGCAATCTTCGGGCAATTAGTGCTTCAAGATCATTAAGCTCTCTTTCTTTCTCTTCTATCTCTCTTCTTTTCTCTTTCATATCGGGATATCCTGCACTCATCAAGATCATATTTCTTCTTACTAGAAATAGATGTTGATTCCTTGAATGTTGTCTCAGACTTTCCATGTGATTCTCCAAATTTTCTCAACTCAAATGCAACAAGTTTTTCAACCAACACATCTCTTGTCATTGTAGTTACACTCCAGATCTCATCAATAGAAACAACCTTATGTTTATAATCAGGAAGCAAAGATCTCAGTACCTTAGCAACAATTGCATCTTCTTCAATCATTTCACTGACACATTTGATACCAAGAAGAAGCTCATTCACCTTATCTATGTATGAGTGTATGTTCTCATCATCTCCCATTTTCAATGTCTCATACTTTCCTTTTAAACTCTATATCCTAGCAAATTTCACTTGACTATCACCTTCATATAGGATTTGAAGCTTCATCTAGATCTCATGTGCGATTTGAAGTTTCATAACAATTGCCATTTTAGAATCAGTCAGGGTACTAAGTAATGTTTCCTTCGCTCTGATGTTATATTCAACTTCCTTAACCTCATCAGGAGTGGATGGTCCATTCTAAGGAATAAAATAGACATTCTTAGTAATCTTCCAATAATCTTCTCCAAGACATTTCAAATGTACCTCCATCCATCTCTTCCACACAGTATAGTTGCTTCCATCAAACTTCAGACTACCCTTCTTGAAAAGAATACCTTGAGCTGCCATCTTGGATCTCCTCAAGTGATTAAGCTTCTACTAGAGAATCTAGCTCCGATACCAATTGTTAGCAACAATCAAGAAGGAAGAATGAGAGGGGGGTGAATCAGTTTTCACCGGATCTCAGCAAGCTAAGCTCTAAAACATAAATTGATAAACTACAACAACATATAGATAAAAAAATTAACAACACAACACACAACACCAATATTTTGACGTGGAAAACCCGGTCAAGGGAAAACCACTATGGGAACCTACTGGCAGTAAGATGATACTCTGCAGTAGTATGTAAAAATATTACAATGGGGAATGCACATGCATTCAGGCACTCTGCCTAGATCTCACTGCTCAAAAGATATATGCCCGGAAGGCTACAACCCTTAGGGAAGTCTCACTGAATTACAATATGATTCATACTACAATCTGGAAGGAATGAACTACAATGATAACATCTACAAATGATCAATGACAATTTCGGTTAAGCATAATTGTCTTCTCTATAAAACCAATCTCACCTCAATGCTTCATCAAATGATAACTTTATTGTTTGCATAATCAACTCTCTCTAATAATGCAGACACAATAACGACACCTAAATTACATAAGCATCTCACCTATATATACAAATCATCAACCTTGACAACCAGATCGGCTAAACCCTCAACCCTCAACTCACAATTACAAAAATTACATTGCACGATACAAAGTTCGACCACCAAACCAATATTATGATTTACATTACATAGTGTAGCATCGTAAATTGTACGCACTTGCTAGGGTTGTACAATTTGACACCTAGTTTAGCACCCGCCTTGGCGCATTTTGCATTTTGCATTGCATTTCCCCTTTCATTAAAGTGTGCCCCTTTCATTTTATTCTTCCAATACATCATTTAATCAAAAACCCTAATTAGGTCCTATTTTGAACTTGGGGGCTTGATTTCGGGGGTCAAAACATCTCGAAATCAGCTGTAACTTCGAGATTCTCTCTAAAATCATCATATCCGACAGTCCTGAAAATTTGGTGAAAAGTTGTCAGGACCATGGCGCCCGGAGTGCAACATGGTCCTGGACATTTTTCTCAAAATTTTAGGAGCGCGATCCAATCATAAAATAAAGCTTAACCCCAAGAAATTGGCGGGATATTCAATCTCTAGGTCGGCCTAAAGTTGAAATTAAGACCTAGGGTTTCATACATAAGAGCTCTCTTTCTTCATTTGAAGGGATCAAAATTTTGGCTTTGGATGACCTTCTATGCAGCGAAAGAGTAGATCTTTGAAGACTTCAATAACATTCAACATCCATCCATCAAGCATTCATCAATTTCATTCATTTAAGGCTTGGGAGACATTGAAGAACAATAGGAGATTACCGACTGAAGATTGGCTTGTACTCCTCCCTTAAGGGTTGGGTATGATTTCATGTTGTTTTCATGTCTTTGAATAAGCTTCAATATATCCTTTATTCATGCTTTAGATCACTTTGCATCTTGATTTAGAGCATTTACATTATCATTTACAAGCAATTAGGGTTTACTTTCTAGGTTGCTCTAGTTTGCTTTCTTGCATTTAAGGACCTTGCACACACACTAGGTCTGCACACACAATACATTTTACAATACAACTTGGCTATTCGTGGAGGTGGAAATCACCGAAGTAGGGGTTTGACTAAGGCAAAACCCTATATAGCCGCCCACCACACCTTTTCAGATATAAGTGTAGGTTTCGGAATTCGGACGACACCGCAAGTTACAGATCTGGAAGAAGCAGACGAAGACTGAACTACACACCAAATTTCAGAGCAAAAGACCAAGACAAGGGCGTGGGGTGCCCTGGTCCTGCCAGGACAGGGGCGCTGGATGCCCTCATCCCTGGGATAGGGGCGCTGGGCGCCCTGGTCCTCCTAACAGATAGCAGTTTTCAGCATTTTTGACAGCTTTCCAGGTTGCAAAACAACAGTTTTCGGAGCAGTTTCAAGGGCAGAATCAGGACCGTGGCGCCCGCGCCCCCGTCTTGAACATTTTCAGTCAGATTTTAACTCTGGGTATGCATTTACATTCTTGTCTTATCCTTGTATTTACAGCTTTCCATTATCTAAGTTCAATTCTACAATCTTGTTGTTAGTTCATACTTGCACTTTGGGGTTAGGGATTGAACTTGCATCATTTCATCTTTCAATTGCAACAAAGGAATAGAAATCCTAATAGGTAGCCCATGGCTCTCTCTTCCACAAGAAGAAGTAGCCAATTGTGTGATACCTCTAGGCTCTTTCGTATTCCACAAGTGTGTGGTTGAAAGTGAGATTAGGGCATGTTTGCTTAGTGTCACTTTTTCTCCCACACATTTTGGTGAACCTGACGTGAATCTATCATTGCTTCCTCTTGCATTGCATTTGTTAGATCTAGATCTAGATTTAGTGTGTTTTCATTTCATTTTCATTAAAAAGAAAAAAAAAAAGTGTTTTTCTTTGCATTGTGTGTTTAAATTTTATGCAGTTTCAAAATGTCAGATTTTTATTTGCAAGATGTTCATATTTGTGATGATTATGAGTTAGATGAAGCTTTAGATGAATTTTTGAAACCTAAATATACCAAACCTTCATTTTACCAAAAACTCATAAACATTGTTACTATGCCATTTCGTTGTGATGAGAAAGATAAGTCGAATGATTCCTCTCAAGGGTACATTCCTATCAGCTCTTCCACTAAATCTAGTAACATGGTTGTTTTCAATGATCCCCTCTATGAAGAGATATCTCCTTTTGAATCAAAAGATAAACCTTTTAATAGATATGATCATGCTTTGTTGAATGATGCCCTTGATGCCTTTGTGTCTCCTAAAAAACACTCCCTTCATGAGGATCCTTTTGTGCAAGAAGGTGACATTATCCCTACATTTCCTAGTGATGGCCTTTCCTTTTCCAACAAAATTCCCACTAGAGATGATGAATTAATGATAAATGTTTACCCTTCTCCTAAAGTTTGTCTTACCCATAAGCATCCCTTAGAGAAAGAAGATGAAATAATAAGCAATTTCCTTAATTCTCTCTCCCCTATTGAACATATTTTGAGGAAAGAGGATGAGTTTAACACATCTATTGATGCTCTCCCTCCTAAGGATGAGGAATTAATAAACAATGTTATCTCCTCTCCCGAAATTGACAATACTTCAAACATTCCTTTCAACAACCTCACTATTTGGGATGAACCATTAGAAGAAGGTATAGATTATTCTCTACCCCTAGCCAAAGGGGATGAAATCAAGATTGGAAACTCCCTTGATAGTTTCTCCCCTTCCTTGAATCTCAATTATTCTCCCTCAAAAAATAAAGCATCTCCCTCTCCTCAACTTGGTTCTACTCATAAGGAAACCCTAGTTCAAAGCAAGATGGTTAACATCTCTTTCAAAGATCTCCCTCTCAAAAGTGAGACTTTAGAGAGTAATGTTGATCCTTCTCCTAGAGAGTTTATTCCCCATGTAGATCCTTTGATAGAGGATGATATGACTTTTCCTAGTATTACCCTTCCTACTAGAACATCAATGCCTATCCCTTGTCTCTCTCCTAAAATTGATCTAATCTGTGATAAGATTTTAGTGCACGAGAAGACTATCAATAATTCTTCCAACACTTTTGTTCATTCCTCTAAACCATCCTCAATCAATTTGATACATGTGAATGAGACACCTAACAAACCTCTCTTCACTGTCCAAGGTGCTTGTCCTTCTCAAAATTCTCAACCTTTAAATAAGCCTATCTTAGTGGTTCAAGGTGGTTATGTTAATGATTCTTTTTGCACTCCTAAGAAACCTATTATTACTGTGCAAGGAGGTTATTCTTCTAAGAGCCCTTATGAGTATGCTAAACAACTGACTAGAGAGAGTTATCATGCGGTTATCCATACCTATAACACAAGAAACAATACGCAACCTAATCCTCCTCCAGTTATCCCCACTTCGCTTCCTCCTTCCCAACCTATTCTTCCCCAAGCTCCACGTATTTCACAAGTTCTTGGTAAGGAATATGATCTCATAGAACAACTTAAAGCTACCTCTGCTAAGATATCCCTTTGGGATTTGATCCAAACTTCTTCTGCTCATCATGGAATGTTACAAGATGCCTTGAAGGATTTGAATGTTCCTCCACCTAATACATCTAGTAATATAGTGTCTTTGGTTAACTCTATGATGAATCCTAAAGCTCAAATTGTGTTTACTCAAGATGAGTTGCCTACTAGTGAAATTCAACATCAATATGATCCCTTGATGATTGTGGTTATCATAAATGACACTGCTATAAGACGAACACTGGTAGATAATGGCTCTGGCCTTAATGTGTGTAGCATTAATCTATTGCATAAGATGAATGTGGATACATCCCTTATTGAGCCTGACTCTCATCCCATTCGAGGCTTTGATAATGTGGCTAAGTCTTCATTAGGTATTATCACCTTACCCATCACAGTGGGACCTGTTACTTTGCCTACTCCTATCCATGTTATGTCGGGGAATCTAACATACAACTTATTATTAGGGAGACCTTGGATTCACAATATGCAAGCCGTCCCCTCTACATTGCATAGACAAGTTAAATTCATTTATAACAATAAGACATATACCTTGATAGGTGATACTAATTTTCAATCTTGTTTGCAAACATCTACTTCCAAAGGGAGTTCTTCTAAGCCTTCCTCTTCTAGTGATGACTCATTAAACAAGATACCTATGGATGAATCCTTACCCTCTGATAATTGAAATTCTTTGGATGAGTCTGAAGCTCCTGAAGAAGATCCTTCTCGACTTGAATATATGCATGAAAAGGCTTTTGATCCTGAGAAGGTTCTCGCAGAAGACGATTGGGGATCTCTTGATTTCAATCCCACCTTTGTAGGTGAGTATAGGGTCCCTCCTAGAGAGTTTAAAGTTAAAAAGAAGGAAGAAACTAAAAATCAATCAATCTTACCTGAACCTATGAGCAATAATTTTGTGGCCGCTTCTCAAACTTCTTCTCCTCACACCTCTAATTATGAAGAGTTTGATTCTTTGTCTTATGAAAAACCACTTTCTCTTCCTGAAATGGCTGATCGTTATGGTCGTGGTTTTCGCATTTTTGCTAAGCATGGGTATCATGGAAATGGTTGTGGCGCTCATGAACAAGGGATAAAAGTTCCTCTAGAGACTAATTTTCACAATTATGCCTTTGGACTCGGCTATAATCCCTGCAAATGTACCAAAGCATCTAAAAGACCATCTCTCAATGTGAATGCTATATTTAGTAGTGATGATGATCTCACTTCAACTAAATCATCTTCTACTTCTATCAACTCTCATTCCCCTCATAAGGAAATCTTGGCAATGAACAAATCTCTTTATGAATCCCCTCAAATTTCTAAATCCACTTATGAATCTTTATCTCCTATTCATCATAAAGTCCTTTCCTCTAGGGATAAGGCTCTAATAAATTACACTCATCCCTCTTCTAAGATTTCATGTGACTTTTCTTCTTCAATCTTTATCATTTTATACATGTTCTTGATCTCACTTATAGTTGAGCATTTAACATGTCATATTCAAATACCTCATTTAGTCTATCATGTCTTTAAATAACATTAATGGCTATTATGTTGCTCATCATTATGTGACATTGGTAGCTCATTTACTGGGGGCTCATTGTCATTCATGATGGTACAATTTCAAGTGCAATCATATTTTTGAAGCAACATAATAGCCTAATTTTTATGTTATCTCTTGTTCCTATGGGGACAAGAGTGATTTCATACATCCCTTCTTTTGCTTATGTCCAAATCTCTCCCTAGAAGATTGTGTAAGTCCTTCTCATTGTCCTTATCATTGGGAGGCAATGATCTTTCCTTATTTTTATCTAAGGATCCACTTTTTCCTATTTTGTGGATGGTGTGGACTTTATTACTTGATGTTATGCCTTGTACGCATTTGTTGTTGTTTGTTCAAGGATTCTCTCTTACAAGAGGTGTAAGTCCTTGACTACAACCTCGTTTGCACTTGGTAAAATACATCCATAATGAATTCACTCTCCCAATTGGGTTAAAAAGAGCGTCATCCTTTATTAAGAATCACTTTCACCTCACAAAAGAAGGACGTATTGCATTCTTATTCTCTTCTTTGTCTTATTCTAGAAGATGTTATATTTGTCTAAGACAATTCCTCTCGGGGATAGGTGTCTTTTGTACAAAGATCTCTTCTCCTCTAAGGATCTCCTTTACACATACTACAAGATATCCCTTTTCAACTATCTTATCCTTGCTTAAAGAGTAAAAAACTCTCTTGCTTGGATCTATGACATTGTTGCATTTTTGGGGTATCTTCTTTTGTGATGAAGGTAGGTATCCTTGTTCTACTTTTCTTATGACATAAACATTACACTTTTTGAGCAATGGGTCATTCTCGGAACCAGAGCACAGACTCTTAGAGCGAGATGTCTCCATTTTTCTTTTATGCAAGGTGATTATTCTCGGAACCAGAGCACAGACTCTTAGAGCGAGATGTCATGCTTTTGTACTATACATATTGTAAGGAAGTTAAGTAGCGGAAACAACTTCCTACACTAACCTTGAGAGGAGGGTAATGTAAAACTTTTTCATATCATTACAATAGTTACAGAAAATAGAAATAGATATAATAGCATTCATACCACAACACAATGATTTACGTGGGGAAAACCCTTTCGGGAGAAAAACCCCACCCTCCAAAAGCAGCTCAATATTTTATTCAGCAATCAAAAATAGATTACAACATACTCGCAGAGCAAGCTCTTCGCAGGAGTATCACTAATCAGAGATTCAGAGGCAACTCAATAGCCATAGGACTCTTACACACAACCTCTATCTCACACACCTCATAAATAGGAGATACAATACAAGAAACCGTCAAACGGTATTACAAAACCATGGGCTAAAACCACCCAATAAGGTGTAGCCGACCTTATCTCCCTTCTATGACATGTTAAAGCACACATCAACATGTGTCACTCCCTTTTACAGCTCATTTATGTATTTGATACAAATTATTTTTCCTATTTCAGGAGTACAAACTTTCGGAGGCCATAACTTGAGAACCAGGTGTCCAATTGACGAACCGTTTGAAGTGCCGGAAAGCTCGCGAAGTGCTCTATCACCTCGTAACCCGCTTCACCGGTTACGGCCATTTTTCAGGGCATTTCAGAGCCTCTAAAGTCCCCAAAATTAAGTTTAAATATTTTATTGCACCCCTCCAAGACGAAAACATTAATATCTTCAAAACTAGCTGTGACCTTGCGACGCAACTTTACCGAAATGCTTATCTAGCCAACCAGAAGCTTTAGGGAGAGTTTCGCACCATTTCGTGCTCAAATGAAAACTTACTATAAATAGTAACCTCGCATAAATGCAAGGTTGAGACACCATTTTTCCCAACACATATACAGGTTGTAGCATACTCGGGCATAGACTCCTATGAGATGTTTCTAACCTCACTTACACACACATGCACGAGGTGGAGTGGAACTAGCGGCATAAGGCTAGACTTTCTCACTCTCCTCCCTTACATGGATCACCTAGATAGACTCTAGGGGCTAGTTTTCCATGTCCTTTTTCCCATGGATCACCTAGACAAGATCTAGGGGCGAGAAGTCCATGTTTTCTCTCTCACTATTCTTCTCATGGATCACCAATGTGTGTATTCATTCTTTTTTCCTTTCTTTTCTTCTCTTTGCATTTTGTTTCCATTTACATCCTTCATCTTGTGTTAGAGAACTCTCAAATCCTCACACTCTTTGTTGTGTTGGAATTGAGATTTAGTCCTCTTTCTTACCAAATGATTCTCCATTAGTTTTTGATCTCATATCAAATCTTCTTGTGAGCATTTGTCATCAATATTCTTTAACAATTCGAAGTGGTAAACATGATATCCTGTTTCAACTCACTAAAATTAGCAAGCCGAAACAGGGGGGGGCATATAGCTACCCTCAAATTTTCATCACCTTCCTTAGTAAGCATTAGGTGATTTTGTGATCTAACATGTGGTTTTGTAGGTTGTGGTTCCTAACTGTGTACTGCAGATACCGCTGGGGGCTTCGTTCGACAGACTTATGGATATATCCTTTTTCAAATAATGTTTACTTTTCTGTACTTTAGCTTGCATATGCACGTAGTGTTCATATGACCGCTAAAGTGGGGGCTAAATGTAGCATCGTAAATTGTACGCACTTGCTAGGGTTGTACAATTTCACACCTAGTTTAGCACCTGCCTTGGCGCATTTTGCATTTTGCATTGCATTTCCCCTTTCATTTTATTCTTCCAATACATCATTTAATCAAAAACCCTAATTAGGTCCTATTTTGAACTTGGGGGCTTGATTTTGGGGGTCAAAACATCTCGAAATCAGTTGTAACTTCGGGATTCTCTCTAAAATCATCATATCTGACAGTCCTGAAAATTTGGTGAAAATTTGTCGGGACCATGGCGCCCGGAGTGCAACATGGTCCCGGACATTTTTCCCAAAATTTTAGGAGCGCGATCCAATCATAAAATAAAGCTTAACCCCAAGAAATTGGTGGGATATTCAATCTCTAGGTCGGCCTAAAGTTGAAATTAAGACCTAGGGTTTCATACATAAGAGCTCTCTTTCTTCATTTGAAGGGATCAAAATTTTGGCTTTGGAGGACCTTCTATGCAGCGAAAGAGTAGATCTTTGAAGACTTCAATAACATTCAACATCCATCCATCAAGCATTCATCAATTTCATTCATTTAAGGCTTGGGAGACATTGAAGAACAATAGGAGATTACCAACTGAAGATTGGCTTGTACTCCTCCCTTAAGGGTTGGGTATGATTTCATGTTGTTTTCATGTCTTTGCATAAGCTTCAATATATCCTTTATTCATGCTTTAGATCACTTTCCATCTTGATTTAGAGCATTTACATTATCATTTACAAGCAATTAGGGTTTACTTTCTAGGTTGCTCTAGTTTGCTTTCTTGCATTTAAGGACCTTGCACACACACTAGGTCTGCACACACAATACATTTTACAATACAACTTGGCTATTCGTGGAGGTGGAAATCACCAAAGCGGGGGTTTGACTAAGGCAAAACCCTATATAGCCGCCCACCACACCTTTTCAGATATAAGTGTAGGTTTCAGAATTCGGACGACGCCGCAAGTTACAGATCCAGAAGAAGCAGATGAAGACAAAACTACACACCAAATTTCAGAGCAAAAGACCAGGACAGGGGCGTGGGGTGCCCTGGTCCTGCCAGGATAGGGGCGCTGGGCGCCCTGGTCCCTGGGACAGGGGCGCTGGGCGCCCTGGTCCTCCTGACAGACAGCAGTTTTCAGCATTTTTGACAGCTTTCCAGGTTGCAAAACAACAGTTTTCGGAGCAGTTTCAGGGGCAGAATCAGGACAGTGGTGCCCGTGCCCCCGTCCCGAACATTTTCAATTAAATTTTAACTCTGGGTATGCATTTGCATTCTTGTCTTATCCTTGTATTTACAGCTTTCCATTATCTAAGTTCAATTCTACAATCTTGTTGTTAGTTCATACTTGCACTTTGGGGTTAGGGATTGAACTTGCATCATTTCATCTTTCAATTGCAACAAAGGAATAGAAATCCTAATAGGTAGCCTGTGGCTCTCTCTTCCACAAGAAGAAGTAGCCAATTGTGTGATACCTCTAGGCTCTTTCGTATTCCACAAGTGTGTGGTTGAAAGTGAGATTAGGGCATGTTTGCTTAGTGTCACTTTTTCTCCCACACACATAGCATGGACCTAATTCAAATTCACAAATGATTACATCCATGAGAAATCCTACCAAGATCAACCGCAACATGCTACACTACCAGAAATACTGCATAACATGAAAATCATCACCAGTTCATAGAAATCACCAAAAACTCGCACACCAATCAATGCGGATCACCAAAGAAAATAGAACAAAACTAGGAAACACCAGCAAACATGTTAGAATCATCCAGAATAGTTGCACCTACACCTCTTTTCAAATCTTCATCGATCAACATCTCAAAGCTCAAGAACGCAACCAATCAACAACTATCACAAGGAAAGATAACTTGCGGAACACCAAATCATGAACCATTTGAAATGAAGATACACAAGATCATCCCAAACCAAACTACAAAACCAGATCAAAAACTCTTCCCAAACTCACTGGAATAACTCATAGGAATATGTTGACATCAATGACAACAACATATCCTAGAAAAAACAATGAACAACCAACTCCAACAATCTCCCCGATAATCCAACACATCCAAGCATTCAAGCATTCAAGAGAAATTGATCATTTTCAATCTTCCTTCAAGATTTGGAGCAAAAATAGAGTCAAGATTTCAAGAATTGAAGAGGAGATCACCATTCTACTTCATGAAATCATATTTCCATGTGGAGGCAAGAAAAACTTCACAAGGAGGTATAAGCATTTCATTTTCAGTCAATTCTATATCCTCTCAAATAGGAGGATTTCTACTTTCAGTCATTTCAATTACATTATTTCAACCACTTGGTTAATTCCAAAATTGGGGTTTTACCTAAAGGAAAGCCCCTATTCCCAACACATTTCCATTTCCTTCTATGTGCAGAAAGTAGGTGCATAGTTGTACTTCTAGATTTAATCTTTATTTGCAGAGACAAAGATACCCTTTTTGACGAGCCGAAAGTTTGGAGGACCAATAGGAGGGCAACCTGGTCCAGATGCACGGTCCCTGCAACTTTTGGCATATTTCACAGAGAAACTTTGAATCATCTCAAACTTTTCAGATCTAGGTGCATGACGAAATCCTGAATCCGAAGCTCACTGTTTTCTCATACTTTGTCTTCATTTCCAACACTTAGTTTTAATTCAACTAGTCAATTTACAAAAGAGGGTCAATTACATTCCAAACACAACCAATCTACTTAGTATTTAGTCCTTGCATCATTTTGGATTTGATCTAGTAAATTCATCCCCCTCTTTTGAATGTAAAGTCTCCCCAAGTGGAATTGAGCTTAGTGAATCCTCCTTTCTCTGTGGTGAAATTGCAAAGCTCCCAATTTTCTAGTTTACAGATTGTAAGCACCAACAATATTTATAAAGTGGTTAGAGTTGTTGGACTTATTGTACATTAGGTATATGTAAAATATATGAGATATATAATTATCATTGAGAGAGGGATAAATGTGGTTTATTCTTTTTATGATAAAGTTCATTTTATAATACAAGTGCATATAGTAAAGAGGCATTGGTATATGGTGCTCATATCATGTCAGGTTAGAGATGAAAGGTTTGTAATAGACCAACATATGTTGATTAATATGTGGTGTAGATGACCAATTATCAAGTTGTGGCAAGTGTTGTTGACTTTTGTCTATGTGGCCTTCAGACTACATATTTGACCTTATTTATTAATTAACTAAAAATAAAAAGGTTGTTATTTTTTAATAAATTAATATGGTCAAAATTGCAGTCCGATGGCTATATAGACATTCTCATGTTGTTGGATGATTTCATAATGATGTTGCTTCATATAGTGTTTTCGTCCCCTTTGGACTATATAGATTTGTTAGGTCTAGGTAATCAACTTTTTTGTAGTTTAAAATAAATATTTCTAAACTATGCATCTCATGTGTGAGACACCCACACCCTCTTTAGTGTTAGTAGGTTCATTTTAATTTATTATTAGAAAGTAATTCATGTTAGTGCATTAGGTGGAGTTAGGTATTTTGTAGATTGAATAGTTGAGGCCTTTATATAAAATTCTATATTGAGTGATGTAAGGTTTTCTTAAAAGAAATAAAATCATTCAAACTGTAAATTTTGTTTTAACATATCTTCATACTCTTACCTCTTTTGGATTGGATAAGAATTGTTTCAATTACAAAAAAATTGTTTAGATTAAATTATAAAATATATTATTGTATTTCCTTAGTTTTTAGCCCTTTTCAACCATATATCAACACTTTAATAAAATCTAATGTAGTTTATATAATCTCTAAGAAACCTCTATAAGAGGTTTCATCATTTTCAAGGTATGTTTCAAGGAGATATATATAGATTCAAATAAGCCTAATTCAATTTCTTCCAATGTCTTAAGACATCCCAAAATGAGTCTTTTGAGATGGAAATACATTGATGATATGGGAGAGGAGTACCAAGGATTAGGGTGAGTGTTCTAGTAAATATGGTTCACCTTTATTTATTGTCATTATATTTCATGATTTTAGAGTGAATTACAAATAGTTAAATTTATTTGTAAGCTGGTTTTTTTTTTTTCCCCAATTTCTTGATTATTTTAACATTCCTTGTGCATTATCTGCATTATTTGTAGCATATATTTCTATGTAATGCATATTGACCCTTCCAAATGCTAGATTGATTTTCCTTTCTATTGTGTTTTATAATAATTCACATTATATCTTGAAGAATCATGTGAGAGATCATAGTTTGGTTGAATTGTCTCTAGTTTTGGTGGTTCTCGAAACAAAATTGCAACTTGCCATGCTTCATCTCATCCAAAATAATATTTTATTCAATAAGCAACTCTATATGTTTTGGCCCCTTTTTATTAGCTTTAAATATGGATTTAATTAAATGCATCGCATATGATTTTTTTATAAATATGTTTCTATGTTGAGTTAATTATAATGCTTGTATATGATAGAGGAACAATTACACGAGATGTAATATTCTAAAAAATGTTTAAAAAAAAAAACTTATATGGTTGAAGGCTATGCAATTATCCAAACCCTATCAACCATTTAAAACATGTTTAACATTATGTACCTACACTTCTAAGGATTATTCGTTTTATCTAATTTTGTATGATATTTTGGTGTGTTTGATCTGATTAGTACATGAGACTTTGTGAGTGTAAATGTAAGTATTGTTGGAAAGTACATTTAGATAATTACATTATTGGGTTGCTTATTCTTTGTGTTATAAATTTTAAAGGTAGAAAGTGTGTAATTGTAAACATTTAAAATTAAAATTGTGAGAATATGGAAGTAACAAAATTTATAGATTTTTTTTTAGCAAATCAAAAGATTGAGATTTCTAAAAAGTTGAGATTTAATTGGGAAAGAATTTGGGTTCCAAAAAATATAGAAAAATAGACAAAAAAAATCGATGCCCATTTTTAAATTTATTTTAAAAGTTTAAAAATATTATAATAGCATAAATATATAGAAAGCACATTAAAATGAGAGTGTAGATCAATTGTACAATATAGATTTTCCCAATTTTGTTCATATCCTTGCATAATGCATACTATATTGTACACAAGTGATAGCTAGATGCTTAGTTGTCAATTTTTAAAGTATAATCTACTTTGAACATAGTTAACCTACAAACTAAGTACAAAATTTTAAAAATTAGATGTAGCCAATGGCTTGCTACTGTGGAGAGTTATACTATAGGGTTGTAGGCCTTGATGACAAAGCTCAAGTTAGAGGCTTTCCTTTATTGTTCACTATCATACATGTGCCCCCTAAGGAGATCAAAATCACAACCATTGTCAAGAACATATCATTTGCAATTCATTCAAAATTTTGATCGATCTTGTCAAGGTCAAGTGACTGGTCTTCCTCATCAGTACCTAGTTTTTTGCATATAGAAATAGATTTAACAATTGAAAGTGGAAAAAAACTAATGATTAGCTTATAATTACAATTAGAATTATTTCATAACTCTAACGCTAAGCTTTTTCACCTTCAAGTATAGGTTGTTTTGATTGAAAAAAATCATTCATTCATTCTTGATTCAAACAATTGTCTTTCTTGGAATATAGTGTTAAATATACCCCGAATTCATTTACAAGAAGATGAATTTCATGGTTGGATGAAAGTATGCATTGCCCTATATTAATTTTTTTTGCTTCTTGGCCAAAAAATTACAATTTTGAGCTGAAAAATAAAAAATATTTTAAGGTGATACCATGTAAAATTAATTGAAAGCTTAACACCTTTAATAAATGTATCTACAATGTAGGCATGCTATCAAAAGTTTATGGAGTCTACCTAGTTTGAAGGGGTTTCTACCTTGCACAACAAGCATACTTGAGAAAAAAAACCTTTCCTTCTTGTCCAACATGTTAGGGTGGAGAACATTTTCTCTTACCTTTGAACGGGGGATGTAAAATAATGATAATATATAAATATCAAGTGGCATGAAAATTAGAGTTGATTTGTTGATTCCATTTCCTATCAATTACGTCTCACAATGGCATGTACTCATTCCTTGTATTTTCCATTCTATCTCTCATCACCTTCTCACCTCTATATCCACAACCTCATACAAATAGATCTTGGGAGATTTCTCCCCATCTACTAGTAACAACAAAATTATGGTTTCTAAAAATTTGGCAACTTATTAAGCCAGATCTCAAAAAATCAAATAAAATTTTTCTCTACCAATATTCTATCATCAAATTTATTATTGATGCTATACTCTATCTAATCAATTAAAAAAATCACGTCATCTCTTTCGGTTGGGAAAAAGTTTACAAGACAAGAAAGTGTATAAGAGTTTTATTACTCTTAGTCAAACTTATTTCTCGCCCTTTGTGAATGAGCATATTATGCACAACAAAGTCATGTGACAATAAGTGAACTTGATAATTTTGCAGGCCATTTGCAATAATTTCTTAACCCATTTCATTTTTCCAATTTCCTCTAGGAACATATCAATATTGTGTGTGAGGCATGGGTTACAGAACATAGAGGGATACTTGTCTCTCATGAGTCTCTAAGAAATAACAAGAGAAACAACATTGTTTAAAATATTTTAACCATTATGGTAGCCCTATGTGTGTGAAAAGTGGATCGTATTTGTATCTGGAATACACAACAGTTCAATAAGTCATTAGATGCATGGTTAGTAAATCAATCAACAATGAAAAATAAACCATCACAAAGTGACCTATTGCCTTCTAGTAGATGTCAGTTTAGTTTTTCTCTCAAATTTTTTATATGCAATACTAGTGACTAGACAACACCTAACTGGAGGATTTAATCTATATGAGTACGAAATTGAGCTAAATGAATGCAAGATTAAGCTAGATAAATGCAAGATATGCAAGATTAATGAATATTAGGCTAACATGATTAAGCTATGAATAAATATTAAGCTAAATGATTTAATAAGGATGCAATAACTAATATGAAAATATTCTCAATACAAAATCTTAATGAACCTAGAGCAAAAACAACATAATAACAATATATTCTCCAGGATCCTTGATTAGGAGATGAAAGCTTGACTTTATAGAAAATTTAGAAAGAAACCAATGGTCGAGATCAAATGATGATAAGTGGTCAAGATTTTCCAAGAGGAAGCACAATCCAAGTGAATTGATGTGATTGGCTGTTGTTCTCAGTTTTAAAGGAAATTGAACTAAATTAAGATAAAATCAGAAGAAAAAAAAAAAAAAAAAAAAAAAAAAAAAAAAAAAAACTGATTTATTCTCTATTTTATTCAATTTAGAGATTTAATTGTTTTAATTGCTTTTCTGAGATTTTTCAATTTTTAATTTGATTTTCAAGATTTTCTCCATTTGATTTCTTTTCTCAAATTTTAATTTTTTTTTCAATTAATTCCTTTTTCTTGATTTGTTTCCTTTTTTGAATTTTTGTGCTCATAATTTCCAATTTATTTTTCAAATTAATTCCTCTTTCTTGATTTGTTTCCTTTTTTGAAGATTTGTGCTCATAATTTCTACTTTATTTTTCAAATTAATTCCTCTTTCTTGATTGGTTTCTTTTTTTGAAGATTTATGGCAAATTTTATTTATTTATTAAATATGCAAAAGATATTTAATTAAATAAATGAGATATTTGATTTTAAAAAGATTTTCTATTTTGAATTTTGAATTTGAAAAATTAATTAAATGGGAATTTAATTAATTATAATTGCCATGTTGCATTTTTATACCTTAGGAATTAATTAATTGGGCTCTCATGATTGATTTAAATTGATTATTTGATTCAGGACCTTGATGAATTTTATTGAATTTAAGCACATTAGTCGAGATTAGGGGCCCATGCTTTTGGATGACCATTTTTAGGGTATTACATTTGCACCTCTTTGAATTGATGTAAGAGCAACGCATTGATTCAAAGAAAATCTGATGTCAAAGAGAGAAATCAGTTCTAAACTTGATGGATCACAAATCGATAAAGATAGATATTCAACTTGATTTGAAGCGACGAAACTGAACAGAGTTGATTAAAGCGATATCGATCCTGAACTTGATTGAACTAGGACCGACAAAGAGCGAGATATCATTCTTGAACTTGATTGATCAAGAAACAAGCATCGATCTAGAACTTGATTGAACTAGATTGAGCAAGAGACACAACCGATTTTGAACTTGATTGAACAAGAATTGACTGAGAAAAGTGGGGTATGTGCACCAAGTTGTGGTACCAAAAGGGGGTCTTAAGATGCCACCTTTTTTTCTTCTGAAATCAGCAAAGTCTGAACTTCAATGACAAATTGAAGATAGTTACACTCCAAATTTGAAGATGAAACAAGAACAAGAGTCAGAGTGCTTCGAGTCTACTTTCTAAACTACTAATTTTTTTTGAAAATGGTGGAGATTAAGGGCTTCAAAAAGGGGGGCCACAAAAAGTGGTCCTGTTTTTATGCAAAAAACATAACATAGCATTTGTTGTGCCCCCCCTAAAATGTTAACCTTTTTTTTGAATTTTTAAAATCGCTTTGATGAGAAATTAGTTAACACCTTGTAGTTTATGCCATAATTTTTGGCTAATTTTTTAATGAGTATATGATTTTTTTACTAATTTTCGAAGTGGACACATTCTGGAAAACAGAAATTTGAGCGTTCTCCCCCCTAAAATCATGGAAAACAAATCAAAAATCAATTATTTTTTTAAAAATTGTGTAGAATGGAGTCTAGTTTCTAAAAATGTAATTTTTTTCAAAATCTGATCAACGTGTAAAAATCTATACCCAAAATAGTGCATGTTGGTTTTTGACAAAAAACGGACACACTAACAAAAGAAATTATAGATGAAAGACTTAACGAAATAAAAATTTGAAATAAATTACATTTTTGGATAGCTAAGAGGGAGCTCAAGTTTACCACCATATTTTTTTTAACTTCATTGAAACATGTGCAAACCTGACGGAGAGCACGACTAAAAATATGTAAAAATTTTCAATGTTCTGACCAAAAACTGTCTCTATGTACACATTTGGCACTCTCCCTATTTGGCGTGTACCAAATGTGGAATAGATACATACTCTGCTTTGTCCCTCCCCTCTCTAGCTCTCACAATTCCCTTATTCTCCTATCCCTCGAACTATCTCCCTCTTCATCATTACACCCATCTAATACCCTCTCTCACCTCTTTCCCTTGGTTTCATCCTCACTCCCTCCTCTCTCTAGGTCCTAAGGGGTCATAGGACACCATATGACCGCTTAGGACACCAAATGACCCCTAACGACACCTAAGGGATCATATGGTGTCCTAAGGGGTCATAGGACACCATATGACCTCTTAGGTTACCATAGGACCCATAACGATACCACAGTTTGTCCTAAGTGGTCATAGGACACCATATGAGCCCTTAGGACACCATACAACACATTACGACACCATATGGTATCTTAATGGGTCATAGGACACCATATGAGCCCTTAGGACACCATACAACCCATTACGACACCATATGGTATCTTAATGGGTCATAGGACACCATATGACCCCTTAAGTGTCGTTAGGGGTCATATTGTGTCTGAAAGGGTTATATGGTGTCCTATGACCCCTTAGGACACCATATGATCCCTTAGGACACCATACAACCCATAACGACACCATATTATGTATTAAGGGGTCATATGGTGTCTAAAAGGGTCATAGAACACCATATGACCCCTTACAACACCATACAACCCATAATGACACCATATTGTGTCCTAAGGGGTCATATGGTGTCTTAAGGGGTCATAACACACCATATGACCTGTTAAGACACAATATGAACCCTAATGACACGTAAGGGGTCATATGGTGTCCTAAGGGGTCACAAGACACCATATGACCCCTTAGATGTCCATACGACCCATAACGACACCATATTATGTCCTAAGGGGTCATATGGTGTCCTAAGGGGTCATAGGACACCATATGACCCCTTAGGACACTATAGGACCCATAACGACACTATATTGTGTCCTAAGGGGTCATATGGTGTCCTAAGGGGTCATAAGACACCATATAACCCCTTAGGATACCATACAACCCATACCGACACCATATTGTGTCCTATGGGATCATATGGTATCCTAAGGGGTCATAGGACATCATATGACCCCTTACGACACCATACGACCCATAACGACACCGTATTGTGTCCTAACGAGTCATATGGTATCCTAAGGGGTTGCAGGACACCATATGACCCCTTAGGACATCATACGAGCCATACCGACACCATATTGTGTCCTAATGGGTCATATGGTGTCCTAAGGGGTCATAAGAAACCATATGACCCCTTAGGACACCATACGACCCATAATGACATCGTATTGTGTCTTAGGGGGGTCATATGGTGTCCTAAGGGGTCATAAGACACTGTATGACCCCTTAGAACACCATACGACCCATAACGACACCTAAGGGGTCATATGGTGTCCTATGGCCCTATAGGACACCATATGACCCCTTAGGTGTCCATACGATCCATAACGACACCATATTGTGTCCTAAGGGGTCATATGGTATCCTATGGGGCCATAGGACACCATATGACCCCTTAAGACACCATATGACCCATAATGACACCATATTGTGTCCTAAGGGGTCATATGGTGTCCTAAGGGGTCATAAGACACCATATGACCCCTTACGACACCATACGACCCATAACGACACTGTATTGTGTCTTAAGGGGTCATATGATGTCCTAAGGGGTCATAGGACACCATATGACCCCTTAGGACACCATATGACCCGTTAAGACACAATATGATCCCTAATGACACCTATGTGGTCATATGTTGTCCTATGGCCCCATAGGACACCATATGACCCCTTAGGTGTCCATACAACCCATAACGACACCATATTATGTGTTAGGGAGTCATATGGTATCCTAAGGGGTCATAGGACACCATATGACCCCTTACGACACCATATGACCCATAACGACACCTAAGGGGTCATCTGGTGTCCTATGGCCTCATAGGACACCATATGACACCTTAGGTGTCCATACGACCCATAACGACACCATATTGTGTCGTAAGGGGTCATATGGTGTCCTAAGGGGTCATAGGACACCATATGACCCCTTAGGATGTCATACGACCCATAACGACACCATATTGTGTCCTAAGGGGTCATAGGACACCATATAAACCCTTAGGACACCATACGCCCCATAATGACACCATATTGTGTCCTAAGGAGTCATATGGTGTCCTAAGGGGTCATAAGACACCATATGTCCCCTTATGACACCATACAACCCATAACGACACTGTATTGTGTCCTAGGGGGTCATATGGTGTCCTAAGGGGTCATAGGACACCATATGACCCCTTACAACACCATACAACCCATAACAACACCGTATTGTGTCCTAAGGAGTCATATGGTGTCCTAAGGGGTCATAGGAAACCATATGACCCCTTACGACACCATACAACCCATAATGACACTGTACCATGTCTTAAGGGATCATATGGTGTCCTAAGGGGTCATAGGATACCATATGACCCCTTACGACACCATACAACACCTAACGACACCATATTGTGTCCTAAGGGGTCATAACACACCATATGACCCGTTAAGACACAATATGATCCCTAATGACACCTAAGGGGTCATATGGTGTCGTATGGCCCCATAGGACACCATATGATCCCTTAGGTGTCCACATGATCCATAACGACACCATATTGTGTCCTAAGGAGTCATATGGTGTCCTAAGGGGTCATAAGACACCATATGACCCCTTAGGACACTATACGACCCATAACAAAACTGTACTATGTCCTAGGGGGTCATATGGTGTCTTAAGGGGTCATAGGACATCATATGACCCCTTACGACACCATACAACCCATAACAACACTATATTGTGTCCTAAGGGGTCATATGGTGTCCTAAGTGGTCATAGGACACAATATGACCCCTTAGGACACCATACGACCCATAATGACACCATATTTTGTCCTAAGGGGTCTATGGTGCTCTAAGGGGTCATAAGACACCATATGACCCCTTAGGACACCATACGACTGATAACGAGACTTAAGGGGTCATATAGTGTCGTATGGCCCCATAGGACACCATATGACCCCTTACGTGTCCATACAACCCATAACGACACCATATTGTGTCCTAAGGTGTTATATGGTGTCCAAATGGGTCATAGGACACCATATGACCCCTTAGGATGCCATATGACCCATATAGACACCATATTGTGTCTTAAGGGGTCATATGGTATCTTAAGGGGTCATAGGACACCATATGACCCCTTACGACACTATACAACCCATAACGACACCATATTGTGTCCTAAGGGGTCAAATGGTGTCGTAAGGGGTCATAAGACACCATATGACCCCTTAGGATACCATATGACCCATAGCGACACCATATTGTGTCCTAGGGGGTCATATGGTGTCCTAAGGGGTCATATGACACCATATAGCCCCTTACGACACCATACGACCCATAACGACACCTAAGGGGTCATATGGTGTCCTAAGGGGTAATAAGACACCATATGACCCCTTAGGTATCCATATGACCTATAACGACACTATATTGTGTCCTAAGGTGTCATACGGATACCATATGACCCCTTAGGATGCCATACGACCCATAACAACACCGTATTGTGTCCTAAGGGGTCATATGGTGTCGTAAGGGGTAACAGGACACCATATGACCCCTTACGACACAATACGGTGTTGTTATGGGTTGTATGGCATTCTAAGGGGTCATAACGACACTATATTGTGTCCTAAGGGGTCATACTACCCATAACAACACTATATTGTTTCCTAAGGGGCCATATGGTGTCTTAAGGGGTCATAAGACATCATATGACTCCTTAGTACATCATACGACCCATAACAACACCTAAGGGATCATATGGTGTCATATGGCCCCATAGGACATCATATGGCCCCTTAGGTGTCCATACGACCCATAACAACACCATATTTTGTCCTGAGGGGTCATATGGTGTCCTAAGGGGTCATAGGACACCATATGACCCCTTAGGACACCATACGACCCATAACGACACCATATTATGTCCTAAGGGGTCATATGGTGTCCTAAGGGGTCATAAGACACCATATGACCCCTTAGGACACCATACAACCCATAACGACACCGTATTGTGTCTTAGGGGGTCATATGGTGTCCTAAGGGGTCATAGGACACCATATGACCCCTTACGACACCATACAACCCATAATGACACTGTATTGTGTCATAAGGGGTATGGTGTCCTAAGGGGTCACAGAACACCATATGACCCCTTAAGACACCATATGACCCATAACGACACCATATTGTGTCCTAAGGGGTCATATGGTGTCTTAAGGTGTCGTCAGACACCATATGACCCCTTAGGACACCATACGAGCCATAACAACACCTAAGGGGTCATATGGTGTCCTATGGCCCCATAGGACACCATATGACACCTTAGGTGTCCATATGGCCCATAACGACACCATATTGTGTCCTAAGGGGTCATATGGTGTCCTAAGGGGTCATACGACATCATATGACCCCTTAGGACGCCATACGACCCATAATGACACCATATTGTGTCCTAAGGGGTCATATGGTGTCCTAAGGGGTCATAGGACACCATATGAACCCTTACGACACCATACGACCCATAACGACACCATATTGTGTCCTAAGGAGTCATATGGTGTCCTAAGGGGTCATAAGATGCCATATGACCCCTTAGGACACCATACGACCCATAATGACACCATATTGTCCTAAGGTGTCATATGATGTCCTAAGGGGTCATAGGACACCATATGACCCCTTAGGACACCATACAACCCATAACGACACCATATTGTCCTAAGGGGTCATATGATGTCCTAAGGGGTCATAGGACACCATATGACCCCTTAGGACACCATACAACCCATAAGGACACCATATTTTGTCCTAAGGGGTCATATGGTTTCCTAAGGGATCATAGGACACCATATGACCCCTTACGACACCATACAACCCATAACAACACCTCATTGTGTCTTAAGGTGTCATATGGTGTCCTAAGGGTTCATAGGATACCATATGACCCCTTACGACACCATACGACACCTAACGACACTATATTATGTCCTAAGGGGTATTATGGTGTCTTAAGGGGTGATAACACACCATATGACCCGTTAAGACACAATATGATCCCTAAGGACACCTAAGGGGTCATATGGTGTCATATGGCCCCAAAGGACACCATATGACCCCTTAGGTGTCCATACGACCCATAACGACACCATATTGTGTCCTAAGGGGTCATATGGTGTCCTAAGGGGTCATATGGTGTCCTAAGGGGTCATAGGACACCATACTGTGTCCTAAGGGGTCATATGGGGTTCTAAGGGGTCATAAGACACCATATGACCCCTTAGGACACCATATGACCCATAATGACACTGTATTGTGTCCTAAGGTGTCATATGGTGTCTAAAGGGGTCACAGGACACCATATGACCCCTTAGGACACCATACGACCCATAACAACACCATATTGTGTCCTAAAGGGTCATATGGTGTCCTAAGGGGTCATAAGACACCATATGACCCATAATGACACCTACGGGGTCATATGGTGTCCTATGGCTCCATAGGACACCATATGACCCCTTAGGTGTCCATACGACCCATAACGACACCATATTATGTCCTAAGGGGTCATATGGTGTCCTAAGGGGTTATAGGACACTATATGACCCCTTAGGATGCCATACAACCCATAACGACACCATATTGTGTCCTAAGGGGTCATATGGTGTCCTAAGGGGTCATAGGACATGATATGACCCCTTACGATACCATACGACCCATAACGACACCATATTATGTCCTAAGGGGTCATATGGTGTCCTAAGGTTTCATAAGACACCATATGACCCCTTAGGACACCATATGAGCCACAATGACACTGTATTCTATCCTAGGGAGTCATATGGTTTCCTAAGGGGTCATAGAACACCATATGACCTCTTATGATACCATACGACCCATAACGACACCTAAGGAGTCATATGGTGTCCTAAGGGTTCATAGGAGGCCATGTGACCCTTAGGTGTCCATACGACCCATAACGACACCATATTGTGTCCTAAGGGGTCATAGGACACCATATGACCCCTTAAGATTCCATAAGACCCCTAACAACACTGTATTGTGTCCTAAGGGTTCATATGGTGTCCTAAGGGGTCATAAGACACCATATGACCCCTTAGGACACCATACGACCTGTAATGACACCTTATTGTGTCCTAAGGAGTCATATGGTGTCCTAAGGGGTCATAAGACACCATATGACCCATTAGGACACCATACAACCCATAACGAAACCTAAGGGGTCATATGGTGTCCTATGGCCATATAGGACACCGTATGACCCCTTAGGTGTCCATACAACCCATAAGAACATTGTATTGTGCCCTAAGGGGTCATATGGTGTCCTAAGGGGTCATAGGACACCATATGACCCCTTAGGATGCCATATGACCCATAATGACACCATATTGTGTCCTAAGGGGTCATATGGTGTCCTTAGGGGTCATAGGACACCATATGACCCCTTAGAACACCATACGACCCATAATGACACCATATTGTGTCCTAAGGGGTCATATGGTGTCTTAAGGGGTCATAAGACACCATATGACCCCTTAGGACACCATATGACCCATAACGACATTGTATTGTGTCTTATGGGGTCATATGGTGTCCTAAGGGGTCATAGGACACCATATGACCCCTTATGACACCATACAACCCATAACAACACCGTATTGTGTCCTAAGGGGTCACAGGACACCATTATGACCCCTTTGGACACCATACGACCGATAACAACACCATATTGTGTCCTAAGGTTTCATATGGTGTCCTAAGGGGTCATAAGACACCATATGACCCCTTGGGACCCCATACGACCCATACGGACAACATATTGTGTCCTAGGGGGTCATATGGTGTCCTAAGGGGTCATAAGACACTGTATGACCCCTTAGGACACCATATGACCCATAAGAACACCTAAGGGGTCATACCATGTCCTATGGCCCCATAGGACACCATATGACCCCTTAGGTGTCCATACAACCCATAACGACACCATATTGTGTCCTAAGGGGTCATATGTTGTGTTAAGGGGTCATAGGACACCATATGACCCATTAGGACAACATATGACCCATAACGATACCATATTGTATCCTAATGGGTCATATGGTGTCCTAAGGGGTCATAGGACACCATATGACCCCTTACGACACCATACGACCCATAGTGACACCATATTATGTCTTAAGGGGTCATATGGTGTCCTAAGGGGTCATAGGACACCATATGACCCCTTAGGACACCATACGACACCTATGACACCATATGGCCCATCAAGACACAATATGATCCCTAACAACACCTAAGGGGTCATATGGTGTCCTATGGCCTCATAGGACACTGTATGACCGCTTAGGTGTTCATACGACCCATAACAACACTGTATTATGTCCTAGGGGGTCATATGGTGTCTTAAGGGGTCATAGGACACCATATGACCACTTACGACACCATACGACCCATACTGACATCTAAGGGGTCATATGGTGTCCTATGGCCCCATAGGACACCATATGACACCTTAGGTGTCCATACATCCCATAATGACACCATATTGTGTCCTAAGGGGTCATATGGTGTCCTATGGGGTCATAGGACACCATATGACCCCTTAGGATGCCATACGACCCATAACGATACCATATTGTGTCCTAAGGGGTGATATGGTGTCCTAAGGGGTCATAGGACACCATATGACCCCTTAGGACATCATATGACCCATAACGGCACCATATTGTGTCCTAAGGGGTCATATGGTGTCCTAAGGCATCATAAGACACCATATGACCCCTTAGGACACCATATGACCCATAATGACATCGTATTGTGTCTTAAGGGGTCATATGGTGTCCTAAGGGGTCATAGGACACCATATGACCCCTTAGGACACCATACGACCCATAACGACACCATATTGTGTCCTAAGGGGTCATATGGTGTCCTAAGGGGTCATAGGACACCATATGACCCCTTATGACACCATATGACCAATAACGACACTGTATTATGTCTTAAGAGGTTATGTGGTGTCCTAAGGGGTCATAGGACACCATATGACCCCTTAGGACACCATACGATACCTAACGACACCATATGACCCGTTAAGACACAATATGATCGCTAACGACACCTAAGGGGTCATATGGTTTCCTATGGCCCCATAGGAAACCATATGACCCCTTCGGCGTCCATACAACCCATAACGACACCATATTGTGTCCTAAAGGGTCATATGGTGTGCTAAGACACCATATTATGTCCTAAGACACCATATTATGTCCTCAAGAGTCATATGGTTTAATTTTTATGGTTGTGGCTATCAAACTATAGGGTATAGAGTATAGATTATAGGGTATAGAGTAGAAATTTATCAAAGGTTAAAAAATTTCAATGGAAGTCATTTGGCTAGCACCATATTCGGTGTTAGCCAAATGAGCTGCACAAAAAAAAAAGGCTATAGGGTATAGAGTAGAAATTTATCAAAGGTAAAAAATTTCAATGGAAGTCATTTGGATAGTGTATATGGTGAAAATGGATAACAATAATAATGATATTGAAAGGCTAAATGAATTCAACCATAAAACCCTAGCCTAACAACAACAAAGATCTACCATAACATATGAAGATTACCTGAGACAATGCAAATCAAATGAAATCACAAAGATTATACCATCACATGTCCAATAGGGTTTGGATCTCCATTCTTCCTATCTCCATTGATCTTGCTTGATATATTTGCTCTCAGATTTTATGTGCACAAGAGCTCAACAAAGAACGAAATGTGGTTGCAAGTAGGATCACCTATGTTCAAAAGCATAGTGTAGTCAAGTAGTCAACGGGGGCCGAATGCATAGTGAGGGTTTGATAATGAAGGAAGTATCCTCTTATATAGAAGACACTATATGAAATAGAGGGATAAGATTGAGAGGTGTAAAAGGAGGTCGGCTATGATTAGAGGGTAGGTAAAAGAAATAATAAAATAATGAAAGGGGTAGGTAGTGTATGAATTAAGAGATGAATGACATGTGTGATGGGTAGAAAAGGTTAATGAATTAATTAAATAAATAAAGATTTATTTAATTAATAGAAGGAGTGAGATCAATTAAATAAATAAGATATTTATTTAATTTAGGAAAAGGATAATTTAAATAAATAAATGTATTTATTTAAATGAGAAATAAGGCTAGAAGAGGATAAATTAATTAATTAAATAAATAAGGATTTATTTAATTAATAGATGAATTAGGCTAAAGTAATTAAATAAATAAAGATATTTATTTAATTAGATTGGACAATTTTAGGTGTCTACAGATAGCGCCATATTTTGCGGTAGCCAAATGAGCTGCACTAAAAAAGGGTTATATGGGACCCTTGACCCGCAATCCAAGCCCACATTCTCTCATTTTCTCTTCTTTTTGCACATGGTCAGACAAAAAAATGCTTTTTGCATGGTGTTGACATTTTATTCAGGTTATTTTATACATTCCGTTAGCTCTCCACCACCTTTTTTTTCATTTGGCAACGTCAAAGAGGAAGAACATAGTTTTTTTATCAAATTTGAATAATTGAGGTAATATTTTCTTGTTTTTAGAATTCAAATACTTATTAAGTGTTATTTTTTTTAAATGTTAGAATAAAAGTGTGAGTCAAAATTGATTATAATCCTATTAGATTTACATTAGATTTAACAATGCATTTGAAGGAAGTTGCATAAGAAAATTATTTGTTTAGTGGTTTAAAACAAAACTTGCAATTTCATACATCCTTTTTAAGATCTTATGAAATAATTTAGAAAAGGAATACATGAAATAATTTCAATTTTATATATACAATTTAACATATGCATAATTAGGATAGTCATAGATGCATAATTAGGACAGTCATAGATGCATAATTAGGATAGTCATAGATGCATAATTTCACTTTATTCTCTTTTATGTGCATGTACATGTAGAAATCATCATCATGTCGAGGAAATGACCAAAAAATGTAACACCGGAAGAGCGTGAAGATAAAGAATGCAAAAAAAAGAGAAGGAATGAAGCAACTTCATGAACAAAGGAAATTGAATACCATAGAAGAAGAGGTGCCAATTGAAGAGGTGCCGATTGAAGAGGAACATGAAATATCCATCCAATCTAAGAGAGAGACAAAATTGGCCACACAAAGGCAATGGATGCAAAAC
Source organism: Cryptomeria japonica (assembly GCF_030272615.1). NCBI lineage: Eukaryota > Viridiplantae > Streptophyta > Pinopsida > Cupressales > Cupressaceae > Cryptomeria > Cryptomeria japonica. Next base: position 275,931,308 of record NC_081410.1, on the reverse strand, counting down.
CTTTGTGCAATGAGACAATTGAATCTCAAGGTTGAGAGCATGTCTACCACAATTCAAGTTGAAGGCACCCCATCTCTTACATCTCAAGTTGAAGGCACACCATCTCTTATTGGTACACCGTTGGTGTCTAAAACATCTCATATTGAATGTACTCTCTCTATGACATTTGACATTGCAAGTACTTCACGACTGACATCAAGTATTGGAGCTACACCATCTTGTACACCTCAATTTCAAGGTATGTCATCATTTTCATCTCTAGTTGAAGGTATGCCACCTATCCCTAATGTTGCTGACATTCCTAATCTTGAGGTAACTCAAAGTTTGAGAACACCTCCTAGAGTTTTACATAGAAAGCCTAAGTATTTGATTGATATTGATGCTAATGTTTTGAAACCAATGGTTGACAAGATTCCGAAGCGTACTTGTCAAAGACATGCTAATCAGATATGGAAAATATTTTATGAGCCTTTAAATGAGAAAAGAAGATAACAACTATTTGTTGAAATGATGAGAAATCTGAAATTTAGGCCTATAATGAAGATTCTTGGGCTAAGAACATCGATTGAATCAAGCGACAAATCTATTATGAAGAATCTGATGAATGCATATGATACTGTTGGTTCTAACTCACGCACAAAAGATAGCAATGCCACACGACGTGTCATTACATCAACAATTGTAAGCACTCAAACTAAGAAAGCTCACCTCCTTACAAAGACAAGTAAACAATTAAGGATAAGTAGACAAACTCTAATGAGAGCTATGGGAAGGCGACAAAGAGCAGAGGATCCATATAACAATGAGTTATGGGCATTTTCCGGTAGATTACCATGGAAAGATAAAGCAATTGTTGAAGCCTTGAGATCCCTAATAGAAGATTTCTGGAAGAATAACACAAGGGTCTCTCCAAATCAAAGAGATGTTGTAAGAAGGAGGATTGGTAGTAATATCCGTGATCCACATCTGAAACATTTTTTGGATATGACTCAAACACAATTTTTTGCCAAGTTTCAACGTATGTATCCTCAAATAAAAATTAGTCAAAGATTCTTTGGAATGGTAAAGCCTTTTTTTGTCAAAATAAATCACACATGCACAACTTGTTGTTGTAGAGTACATATTGAATTTTCTAACCATTATGATTTTTATCAACGCATATGTATAGATTTGCATGCTATCAATGTTTTGTAGGAATGCAACATAAATGGTCCACCGACATCTTCAAGGGAATTCATATCTAGCATCTTATGTGAAAGAGTAGATGGTCAAGTATATTACAATAAGTGTTGCTTGGATGGAACATGTGTTGATTGTGGTGGATTGTGACATTTACAAATTTGTCAACATATGGATATTGGACAAGAAGTTGGTAATGAATTAGTAGAATTTGGAAAATATAAGACAATGGCCTACATGCTAAAAGATGGAAAAGAAGCAAAAAGGTGTGAATTGGTTAGTGAGAAGATTCTAGTGTATCAATTTATGGGCATCTTTCATGAGAATATAGTGTATGAGTATGCAAGGCATAACCATCAAGCTCGTTGGTTGGACTCACAATTTTAGCTATGCAAGGACACATTTCTACTTCATACAATCGTTTCAATTGTTGACTTTGCAGAGAACTACACACTTCAACTGTAGAATGAGGTGCAATCACAATATTACAACTCCACACAAGTTGCCATATTTGTGCATATAGCATTCATTCATGCACATGATAGTATGGAAGAGGATAGGAAGATATTGAGGGAGTATCATTTTTACATCAGTGATGATTGCTCACACTCTACAGAGTTTGTGAAAGGTTGTTTTCAGATATTCTACAATGATTTGGCTAACCAAGGCATATCATTACATCAACATATCATATGGTCAGATAATTGTGTATCACAATTTAAGAACTCTTGGATGTTTTATTGGTTGAGTAGGATGCATAAGTTGATTGCTATTCAACATATGTGGAATTTCTTTGAGGCTAGACATGGAAAAGGGGAGCATGATGGTGGATGAGTATGTATTAAAAGAGCTTTAGCATGAGAAGAGTTAAAGTACAAAGGGAATGCAAACTTGAAAGATGCAAAATCAATTGTTCAATGGTGCAATGGTACAATTGGTCTAGGTAATCAAGGTAAGTATTCAGTTCAAAGATTTTTTTGGCTAGTAGATGATACTAACATTGCAAAATTAGAAGATTGTTGTACATTGACAGGATCGAGTGAGCTACACGCTTTCAAAAGCTCTAATGCAGGTTCATGGACTATCCATACGCGATGGATGTCATGTTATTGTTCTTCATGTAGAGATGGTGCCTATAATGACTGTGAGTCAAAGGAGTGGGTGGACGAATGGTGTATGAGACCTCTAATCCCACTTGAGACATACCGACCTCTGAGTGCACTACAACACACACTGATGGAAGCATCAATTGACTTTGACCATGTGTCAAATTTAGTCCAACTAGGTAAATTATCCACATGCAATTTTTTGTACTTTAATATTTTACCTTAGTTGTTTGCTAGATTCTTCTCACTTTATCATTGCATGGCATGTTTATGTAGTAATTGCAGCTGAAGACAATGAAGAAGGAACATATTATTACCTATGTCATTGTGTGGATGCAAAAAAGAAATTGGATAGCCCTGTGGTAGATGGAGAAAATATTGAGTACCCCACAAGATCAGTAGTTGTTACTGGTACATGGCTTAGAAGGTACCCAGTGAAGAAGTCTAATTTGTGGTTGTTCGAGGACTTCAAGACACATAGGAAGATTCTTCATTATTCTAACCTTGTTGTAGCTTCAAATGTTCATTTGATTAGATATGGGGGTAGACCACTAAACAAGAACCTATGGAAGGTTTGTGAGTCTAATCATGAGGCCATACTAGACACGATAAAGAGTAGAGAAGATCCAGATGGTTCATTGGATTAAATGTAAATGTAAAAAATTGTAATATCAATCTTATTTGGATATATGCACATGACTTGTATTTTTGACTACTCAAGGCATTGTAATATAAAAAATTGTGTTTTTGTCTTGTTTTGTGTGATTTTATATAAATAATGTCATTTTGGACCATTAGAGATCACTAGGGATCATTTCGTGAAGTATACCCTGCTAATATGGTAAAAGATGTAAAAATTGCTCATTTGTTGTCAATCACTCAAAGTGTGAAAAATTGTGAAAATTCGGCATGGTTTTTCTCGATGTTAGTGAAATGTATCAATGATCCATCTAATCCTGTAGGGTCATGTTATGGCACTCTAAAAAATCCTCTCTCAGTTTTGGTAGACTCGTATCCAGTTGCTCGTGGTGACTCTTTCTCGGTTGCGACAAAAAGCATCAGATGAGTTCAATGAAAAGTTGCACAATGCCCCATCTTTCAATCCGCTCATCGCAACACCTAATTGTCAGCTCGTATGCATTAGGGTGGCCGTGTTTATGCTAGGAATGGCTTCTTTTTTCTCTCCAACTCACCCAATCATTGCGGGCCACACCCTAGCAGCGAAATCGCCCAAGTGCTCAAGTTGCTCAAAGTTGTCAATATTCAGCATCGCGTTTCTTGGCGCTCGTTAATCATAAGAATGATCTATCTAATCCTACGGGGTCTTGTTATGGCTCTCTAAAAAATCCTCTCTCAGTTTCGATAGACTCATATCCAGTTACTCGTGGTGACTCTTTCTCGGTTGCGACAAAAAGCGTCATATGAGTTCAATGAAAAGTTGCACAATGCCCCATCTTTCAATCCGCTCATCGCGACACCAAAATGCCAACTCATACACATCAGGGTGGCTAGGTTTACACTAGGAATGCCTTCTTTTTTCTCTCCAACTCGCCCGATCGTTGCGGGTCACACCCTAGCAGCGAAATGGCCCAAGTGCTCAAGTTGCTCAAAGTTGTCAATATTCGGCATCGCGTTTCTCGATGCCCGTTAATCATAAGAACAATGCATCTAATTCTATGGGGTTGTGTTATGGTACTCTAAAAAAGCCTCTCTCGGTTTTGATAGACTCGGATCCAGTTGCTTGTGGCGACACTTTCTTGGTTGCGACAAAAAGCGTTAGATGAGTTCAATGAAAAGTTGCACAATGCCCCATCTTTCAATCCACTCATCGCGGACCTGGACCATCAGCTCGTATGTGTCAGGGTGGCTGATTTTATGCTAGGAATGCCTTATTTTTCACTCCAACTCGCTCGATCGTTGCAGGCCACACCCTAGCAGCGAAATCACCTAAGTGCTCAAGTTGCTCAAAGTTGTCAATATTCAGTATCGCGTTTCTTGGCGCCCATTATTCATAAGAACAATCCATCTAATCCTACAGGGTCATGTTGTGGCACTCTAAAAAAGCCTCTCTTGGTTTCAGTAGACTCGGATCCAGTTGCTCATGGCGACACTTTCTCGGTTGCGACAAAAAGAGTTAGATGAGTTCAATGAAAAGTTGCACAACGCCCCATCTTTCAATCCGCTCATCGCGGCACCGCACTGTTAACTCATACGCATCAGGGTGGCTGAGTTTAAGCTAGGAATGCCTTCTTTTTTCTCTCCAACTCACCCGATCATTGCGGGCCACACCTTAGCAGCGAAATCACCTAAGTGCTCAAGTTGCTCAAAGTTGTCAATATTCGGCATTGTGTTTCTCGATGCTTGTTAATCATAAGAATGATCTATCTGATCTTGCGAGGTCATGTTATGGCACTCTAAAAAATCCTCTCTCAGTTTTGGTAGATTCAGATCCAATTGCTTGTGGTGACTCTTTCTCGGTTGTGACAAAAAGTGTCAGATGAGTTCAATGAAAAGTTGCACAATACCCCATCTTTCAATCCGCTTGTCGTGACACCAAACCGTCAGCTCGTAAGTATTGGGGTGGCTAGGTTTATGCTAGAAATGCCTTCTTTTTTCTCTCCAACTCGCCCGATCATTGTGGGTCACACCCTAGCAGCGAAATCGCCCAAGTGCTCAAATTGCTCAAAGTTGTCAATATTCGGCATCGCGTTTCTCGACACCCGTTAATCATAAGAACAATTCTTTTGATCCTGTGGGGTCATGTTATGGCACTCTAAAAAAGCCTCTCTCGGTTTTGGTAGACTTAGATCCAGTTGCTCGTGGTGACACTTTCTCGGTTGCGACAAAAAGCGTCAGATGAGTTCAATGAAAAGTTGCACAATGCCCCATCTTTCAATCCGCTCATCATGACACTGAATCGTCAGCTCGTACACATCAGGGTGGCCTGATTTACGCTAGGAATGCCTTCTTTTTTCTCTCCAACTCGCTCGATCGTTGCGGGCCACACCTTAGCAGCGAAATCGCTTAAGTGCTCAAGTTGCTCAAAGTTGTCAATATTCGGCATTGCGTTTCTTGGTGCCCGTTAATCATAAGAATGATCCATCTAATCCTATGAGTTTGTGTTGTGGTACTCTAAAAAATCCTGTCTTGGTTTCAGTAGACTCAGATCCAGTTTCTCGTGGCGACACTTTTTTGGTTGTGACAAAAAGCGTCAGATGAGTTCAATGAAAAGTTGCACAATGCCCCATCTTTCAATCCGCTCATCGCGGCACCAAACCATCAGCTCGTACGAGTTGGGGTGGCTGGTTTTATGCTAGGAATGCCTTCTTTTTTCTCTCCAACTCACCCGATCATTGTGGGACACACCCTAGTAGAGAAATCACCTAAGTGCTCAAATTGCTCAAAGTTGTCAATATTTGGCATCACAGTTCTCGATGCCCATTAATCATAAGAATGATTTGTCTAATCCTGCGGGGTCATGTTATGGCACTCTAAAAAATCCTCTCTCGGTTTCAGTAGTCTCGGATCTAGTTGCTCGTGGCGACACTTTCTCGATTGCGACAAAAAGCGTCAGATGAGTTCAATGAAAAGTTGCACAATGCCCCATCTTTCAATCCGCTCATCGCGGCACTGCACCGTCAGCTCATACGCATCGGGGTGGCTGGGTTTACGGTAGGAATGCCTTCTTTTTTCTCTCCAACTTGCCCAATCATTGCGGGCCACACCCTAGCAGCGAAATCGCCCAAGTGCTCAAGTTGCTCAAAGTTATCAATATTCGGCATCACGTTTCTCGATGCCCGTTAATCATAAGAATGACCTGTTTGATCCTATGGGGTCATGTTATGGCACTCTAGAAAAGCCTCTCTCAATTTTGGTAGACTCGGATCTAGTTGCTCGTGGCGACTCTTTCTCAATTGCGACAAAAAGCGTCAGATGAGTTCAATGAAAAGTTGCACAATGCCCCATCTTTCAATCTGCTCGTCGCGACACCGAACCGTCAACTTGTACACGTTGGGGTGGCCGGGTTTACTCTAGGAATTCCTTATTTTTTCTCTCCAACTTGTCCAATCATTGTTGGCCACACCCTAGCAGCGAAATCACCCAAGTGCTCAAATTGCTCAAAGTTGTCAATATTCGACATCGCATTTCTCGGGGCCCGTTAATCATAAGAACAATCTATCTGATCTTGCAGGGTCATGTTGTGGCATCGAACCGTCAACTCGTACGCATTAGGGTGGCTAGGTTTATGCCAGGAATGCCTTCTTTTTTCTCTCCAACTCGCCTGATCATTGCAGGCCACACCCTAGCAGTGAAATCGCCTAAGTGCATGCATTAAATGAATATAAGTTTATGGGCTATGTAATTTTTTTAGAATGGGTATTGGTACAATGGTGTCTTACATTGTCTAATTTTGGTTCTTGCCATGTTTCCTTTATATAGTCTTATTTCAACTATAACTATTGAATTTGTGTTGATCTTCATAAGCTTGTGTCTTGGATTACAAACACATATTTAGGTTCAAAGCTTAAGTAACAATAAACTTTGTGCAATTATTCATCTAATCATTTGCACTACAATTATGGATAACCATGATAAATGATTTGCATTAACCAAAAAGCTACAAATCCATGCAACATTGTATACCGTTAAAACTATCAAATATATCCAATACAAACAAATAGGCTTGCCAAAAGCCATATGGACTTAGAATTTCACATATTCATAAAACAAAACATATGTTCAAAATTGCTATAAAGGCATACAACATGATATCCAATAAAGTCAAATAGGGGCTTGCCAAAAGCCATATGGACATAGAATGTCACATATTCGTAATACAAAACATATGTTCAAATTTGCCATATAGACATACAACATGGTAATCAATAAAGTCAAATAGGAGCTTGCCAAAAGCCATATGGAGATAGAATGTCACATATTCGTAATAAAAAATATATGTTCAAAATTGCCATATAGGCATACAACATAGGACCCTATTCTATTCATTTACCTCTAGGGGAAGGAAATAGATCATGAGATATCTTTGCCTATCGAGGGGATGGTGATGTATATGATGCAGGTGTCTTTCAAGTACGTCCACTCAACCTCCTCTCCAGACTTTTTTGTAAATCCACCTGATACAATGAAAAGAATGATGTTAGCATTTACAAAAATTGAATTTTAGAATGACATATAATAGAATAGTCACTTACCGCATACAAATAATCATGATGTTCATCCACAATAGGTGCACGTTCATGATCTGGAGTGACAAGAGCCTCCTGTAAGCATCACAATATAAATTAAACTAAATACAAGTGTCGTTAAAATTTTCAATAACATATTATTAAGATAACAAATATAATGCTAAATTTACTAAATTTACAAATATGTCTCATACTTCTATTAAAGCAGTTGAACTTGCTACTGCTGCAGCAACACCGCGGTCAATTGACGCGCAGACAATAGGAGGAGTCTTTGATGTCAACATCTGAAAATTAAACAAAGTATATTGATTAATCGCCAAAACTATCTATATTATTTAATAACAACATTAAAGATAAATTGTTTACCTGGGTGAAAGATTGACAATGAAATACACTACGAGGTGTTGATGTTGAAGCTCTAGCCTCAAACTATTTGACATCCAAAATGAGTAATTAGAAAATCATTCACATAAGGTTCAACTATCTACATATAATAATTATATTTCTTCACTCGTTGTATACCTATGGAGTCGATGAAGTAGTGAAAAAGGGAGTTGCAGGAATGTTGCTAGTATTGTGAACACTATGACCTTGATTGTTTATCATAATAATTTACTAATTTAGATATATTCTCAAATTTATATATAAGATTTAATAAAAAGAATGAAATGAACTTGTAATGAAATTCACCTAGGTATCAATGCCAAATGTTTTTTTCAGCAAGGATTCTATCATGACAATGTTCTCTGTAGCAAACTCCGCTCGTGCACGTGCTTTCTCAGAACTATTAGAATCATAAGTGCAAAGAGAACCACAAGATCGACAAAATAAGCTGGAACTTGATGCCTAGAAAAATCAACATCATCACTCGCATCACCCTCTACTAAAGGCCTAGCATACTGTATAAGGGTCGGAGTGAGTGAGCTAATCGAGTCTAGAGTTTCGACCTCAATACTCTCCTTCAAAATGGAAGGAATAATAACATGCTCCACCATAGGTCTAGCCAAGGGTCTTGGTGGGAGATTTAGATCACGTTGTGCACCCTCTCTATCATGGGAGGGACCCCCACCTCTACCTTGGAAATCTAGAAAATCAAAATTGTTTGGGATCTCATTAAGGACAAACTCACAGTACAGTTTTCTCAAAAAGTATTGGGGTACCTCATGATTATTGCATGGGGGCTGATCAAATACCATCCACCACCTATCCCCAAAATTATTCTTAATCCCTTCATGATGACACCAGTGAATAGGGAATCTCCTACATCCAGGGTGTAAAGGTTGATTCGTTTGGGGGTCCGTAAAAAGAGCACACAAGTCAAATTTATTAATTTTGTTTTTCTTCACTGCCACATATGATAATTTGTCAGCATAAAATTGCTTTTGTTCTTCCTTCTTACGGGACCAAAAATTTATTTGCCCACTCAAAGATTGTATGTGAGATACAATAGATTGCAAAGAACTGGTAAGGTTTGTCCTATGGGAGTTTGTTCCAGTGGGATCTTTTAGCTTTGTGATTAAACCTTAAAGCTCTTTTTGGCTATTTTCTATTTGACCTAATAGGTTTTCTTGTGTACCTATGGGATGTCTAGGGATTGTAGGAGGTTCTTGATGTGCTTCTTCTTCAATATGGTCTTCATGAGGAGGTGATTGATGTGCTTCTTCTTCAATATGGTCTTCATGAGGAGGTGATTGAGTGTTTTCAACATTTTCTTGTCTAATCTCATTTCTTGATAATGAAAATAAATTTAAATCAATAAACCTAGTTTAATCTTCAAATTAATAAAAAAATGACAATAAGAAAATAAAAATACATACCTCTTCGAGCTCTTCGATGGTGTTTTTGATGAAAGATGGACAACTTAGTGCCCAATTTCAAGATTTTACAAAGGGCGAGCATAAGAAAATGGCACCCGAAATCACCAAAACGTGGGTTTGGAATGCAGAATGCATCCAAAATGTGGAGCAGGGTTTTTTTGAAGTTTAAAATGCACATAAGGCATGTGCTTTATGCACATTTTTCATTTTTTTTGAAATGTGGCACCTTTTTGGTACCACAACTTCGTGCATATACCCATCGATAAAACCGATTCTGAACTTGATTGAACAAGAACCGATTAGCAAGAGAAAATGTCCAGCTTGATTTGATGTGATTGAACCAGAACACCAATTTGTAGATTGATTCAGATAAGGACAAAGATTGAAATGCCCCTAGAGATTGCTTTATTTGACATCAAAGAATCTCAACTTGATACAACGTGATTTAGTTAAGATGCCCCTAGTAACTAGGTTTAATTAATTTTCTTTGTGCGAAAAGATTTTTGTTCAACTTTAGATGAAGATGATTAAAAAAAAATTCTTGACTTTAGATGATGATTATCACTGAAAATGTGTAATGAGTATGCCCCCTTGGGAGCGAAATCGAAAGATAGTGAGGGTACAATAATTTTAGGCAATTTTTAGAGATGATAATTATTTGAGAACGAAGATTGATGTTGAAGATTAAAATCAGAGTTGATTTGAGAATTTAAATTGAGATTTAGAATTGAGCACAAAATGATTCAAAAATTGACTTAAGGATGAAAGTGCTAAGTGGTCAACGTCGTGAAATTTTGACTAGAGAATTGACGTCAGATTTTGATTTCGATCCCAAAAATGGACTCTGAGACACTGAGATTATGATGATATATACGAGTTATTGATTTGATTTCATCATACTTGTGTTGATTGATTATGAGATTTTGCTCTATATGCTTTATTCTATATGTATGCATATCTTTTCAATATGGATGTATGCAATGGAGATGAATATGGATTTTGTTTTTTTGTTGTTTCTTTTTCATATACAAATAAATGATGAAAAGGAGTAGCTAGTAATGCAAATGTTTTTTTTTTTTGTAATAATATGAATGCAAATAAGTATGTAATGTATGGATCTATATAAGATGCTTATGTATGCAGCTAACATCTCAATACGCAAGTACTCGATCAAAGAAACAATGATGAAAAAGAGACCACTTAGCTGAGAAATGATGATTTCTTCAGACTCTCATTCAAAAGATAAAGAGATCCTTGTTATCATGCCGAAATCACTCGAAATGCATAAAATTTAGAATGAATGCAACCTAAACGTAATGACCCTTTTTTTGTTCATATCCTTGGATAGATTACGCATGCATCCGGATTGTACATTAAAGAAATTCCCTCAAAACAGACAAAGAAATAACTCCAACCTCCTTGTAGCATACAAATAAGTGGAGTCGAGGTATGTGTGGTGATTTCACCTTGATGTGAAGGCACTTATCATAGACACCCAACTGATTAGATGTTTCCAGATCATCAGATTCATTCCTACAAGCATAAAACAAAGAAAAGTATTATGCCCCAATCCTTGCTCCTCTTAGTCAAGATAGACTTCCTCGAGTTACTTAGAGGGAATAATAATCGAAAACCAATTTAAAAGATAACACACAAAGAAAATTTCAATCATTTCTCAAACAATTTAGTGATTGTTTTCAGTAGTCTTGTTTTGCTTGTTTACTCAGTGATAAAATTCGTCAGTAGTTTGGAGACAGGTAACTGACTCGGATTGGATGACCTGGTACTACCGACAGAAAGATGTCTTGGTTGAATTACTGAGGACATGTAAATTGATCAGTCGATTTCCCTAAGACTAGGACATTGATTGGTTTCAAGTCATGAGGGTTCCAAAAGAACCAGGATGTCACAAACGTGACTAAAAGATATGTACAAGTGAAAGCAAAGATGCAGGAAAGCAGAAAAAATGGGAAATGCCAAATTTATGTTGATAGATGGAGCGCTTGAGTACAAGAGGTGCCTGTTTACTAGGTTTTCACCTGCTCGGCAAAAGATCCTTCTTTTTTTTTTTTTTCAGGATTTTTTATGATTTCGTTCAAGACATTTTATAATTTGTATGATTTTTTTAGGACTTTTTAGCTGTTCAGGTTGTTGGAGCAGAGAATACTAAGTGAAGAATTTCATCAAGTGGATGGTGTTGATCGATTGATGAAGCTATTCTCGTTCCGATGTTGAGAGTTGATAGGCACCAGAGCCAAAGACTATAGTAATGATGTAGGGACCCAGCCAGTTGGGTTCAAACTTCCCTTTGTTGTCTCGAAACTGTTGATTTTTAGGATTTTCTCTCAAAACAAGGTCACCAACCTGAAATTCTCTTTGTTGAACTTTCTCGTTATAACCTCTAGACATTTTCTTTTGGTACACTCTAAGATGATCAAAAGCCACTTGCCGATGTTCATTCAGCAACTTGAGTTCTTGCAATCTAGATATTTTGTAGTCTTCATCAGTAACAAGACCTTGCAAAGAAACTCTCAAAGATGGTATTTCCACCTCAATAGGCAAGACTACTTCAGACCTATACACCAAAGAAAAAGGTTTAGCCCCAGTAGGTGTTCTGATACTTGTTCTATAAGCCCATAATGCAGGATTGAGCTGCAAATGTCAATCCTTTCCAGATTTGTTTATTGTTCTGTGTAAGATAGTCAACATATTTTTGTCAGATGCTTCAACTTGTCCATTACCTTGAGGGTAGTATATGCATGACCAATGCTGTTTGATTTTGAATGTTTCATAGAGCTCATCAAGATCTTTATTTTTGAACTGCCCTCCATTGTTAGTCACAATGGAAGAAGGTATCCCATACCTGCAGATGATATAGTTAAGGATGAACAAAGCTACTTGTTTACTGGTTGCTTTGATGAGCAGAACCACTTCTACCCACTTAGTGAAGTACTCAGTGGCAGTTATAATAAACTTGTGTCTGTTAGATGATGCGGGATAAATTTGGCCATTGAGATCAAATGCCCATTATTGAAAAGGCCAATGTGTGATGAAAGGTATTAGATTCCTTGCTGGAGCATGTATGAGATTCCCATGTAGTTGACACTTCTCACAAGTTAAATATAAAATTTTATAGCATCTTTCTCCATATCTGGCCAGTAGTAGCCAAACCTTAGTAGTTTTCAAGCTAAAGTTAGACCATTTGAATGAGATCCACAAATACCTTCATGGACTTCAGATAATGCGCATTGGAACTCTTCAGTTTCTAGACACCTAAGCAAAGTACTATCCAAACCTCGCTTAAATAGATTGTTAGCGATGATGATGTACTGTGAAGCATTTCAGATTAGGTTCCTTTTCTCATTACAGGTAAGATTAGCAGGGATAATTTGGTCACGCAAGTAAGAGTAAATGTGGCTGTAGCAAGATGAGTCATGTCCAATAATATAATAGACCATCTGGGACTCAGGAGAATCATAGGCAGGATAATGTAACTCTTTCACTAGGGATTCAAAGCAGAAGTTAGATTCTTGTAGCTGTGGTATAGACGACAAGGTAGCCATAGCATCTACCACTCTATTTGCTGATTTGGGAATCTGCTGAAAGGATACAAAGGTGAGGTATTTCTTGAGATCATCAACCATTCTCTTATAGGGCATCAGTTTCTCATCCTGAGTCTGATATATATCATTGATTTGGTTGATAATTAGATGAGAGTCTCCATAGATGTGTAACTCAACAACCTTCCATTCGATGATAGCTTGATCCCATTTACCAAAGCTTCATATTCTGCAACATTGTTTGTGCAAGGAAAGAGAATCTTGTAAGCCTTTGGGATTGAATATTTTTGAGGAGTGAGAAAAAGTATTCCAACACCAAAACCGTGTTGAGTGAAAGACCCATCAAATAACATTTTCCATGATCGCTGAGTAAGGTGGGTGAACTCACAATAATGGTTCCCACTTTTTTGCCACTTTTGACACTGAGATGAACATTTTTAAAATAATCTTCAACTTCCGAGAACTATAACTTTTAAACTATTAAAAATTTGAAGATGATGTAAATTAGTGGTTTGTAGCATTTTGTCTATAGATTATATATATATATATATATATATATATTTAATAATTTTTTTAAAAATATTTTTAAAAAAAAATTTCCATCTCCCTCGAAAAGTAGTTTTTTACAACAAACAACATTTTTTAAGAGTAATGTGCATCCCAAAATGCATAACTTTTTTTTTTTTTATAAATGATAAAAACTCAATTATTTCAAATGTTGGTTTGTAACATCAATACCCAGGGCTTGCAGTTGGTTTGATAGTGATATGTTGAATGTTTTTTTATTTTATTAAGTTTTGAAGTCCGACTAGTCATAATTCGGACATAGGTTTAAGTTTGAACACATAACTTGTTCTATATATATATCGAAATTCAATTTATTTATTTTTTGTTAGAAAGAAGACATCAATACCTGGGGCATAGACATTTTTCAGAATTTTTTTGAACTAGTTTCCTATTTTTCCCAATGTGTTGAACAGAGAAGTTCATGTTCCGTGAAAAACCAATATTCCATAAAATTAAAAAAACAAGAACATAATAAATTCACAATGTAATAAAATTATACTCGTTGGAAAGCTTTCTCCAAGTACTACCATCTAATATTTTTGGGTTATCAAGATTATTTTATTTGTGCCTTGAACCAGAGGTCCAAAGTCAAAAATTCCTCAGAACTCTGAATTTTTTTGGGAGAAACTTCTAACAAGAGGGTTTGAATGAACACCTGTTCAAGCGAAGGGGGTTCCACTCGAACCAAAAGGGGTTTGAGCGGACCCCCCTTCACTCTAACCAAAAGGGGTTTGAGTGGACCCCCCTTCGCTCGAACCCACATGCTAAAATATGACGCACACATTTATGTAACGACCGAGTTCGAATGAACCTGACCTTTTCTAACTATCGGCATTCGTTCGAACCCTGACCGACTAATTGTTTTTTTTTTAGTACATTTAAGTAGAGTCGTATAAATATAGATAATTTTTTTCATTTTTTAACACACAAATGATTAAAACAATTCACATTTTTGGATGAAAGAAGACATTTGAAAATTATTTTGAGGGCAATAATTTGAGGATATTTGAAGGTTTTTTTAAAAGCATGGGGAACAAGAAGAGAAGGCAAAATAAGACTTCAAGGAATTATTCTCCTGAAACGGAACAAAGATATCAAGAATAAAGAAGACAAAGATATCATGATGCATGTATGTATTTTTATTTTTATTTTTATTTAATTTTATATGTATTACGTACCAAAAATAATGTTGATTTGTTAGTATTAATTAGTTAAATATTTTTAATGAAAATTAATTTAAAAAATATTAATTTAATTAATTTAATTTATATAATAATTCTATCTTAATTAATTCTAAATGATGTTAATTTTATTAAATTAATTGGAAATAGTAGGATTAAAAATAGTCTCGTTTTAATTGGAAAGCATAATTAATTTGAAATAATATGTGTATTTGCAAATTTCAAATTCCATTAATTTGCTTGCTATGTAGTTGACTTTTTCTCCTATATAATTAAGTCCATTTATAATAGATCATGGTTTTAATTTAAAATTTAGAACCTATTATGACTTAATAGGTCTTATTGTGACTTAATAACATGATCACGTATGCAATTTAAATATTTCACATTATATACTTGAGTTTGGGCCTTAAGAGGTCTATATTTATGATATATTAGGGCTTATTATGTACATGTGATAAATTAATGACCTATTATTGCATAATTTCGGTCCTAATATCACATACATAACAGGTCCTAATATTTGCATAATATATAGGTCTTAAGGGGAGTCAAGTATAATGTAAAATGTTTTTGCATATGTGGTCTTGTATTAAGTCATAAAATTAATAAGACCTATTATGTCATAATTTAGGTTCTAACTTATATCATATTTAAGACATGTACTTAATTTAATGTGATAGGTCCTTTAATATCACATAATATATCTGTCTTAAGGGGAGTCAAGTATATTAATGTGAAATGTTTTTGCATACGTGGTCATATTAATTAATAATAAGGCCTATTATGTGATATTAGGACTTATTACATTGATTATAGGTCTTAAATGTGATATAATTTAGAACCTATTATGTCATAATAGGTTCAATATATATGACTTCACGTATGCAAAAACATTTCACATTATATTCAAGAGTCCCCTTAAGACAGGTATATTATGGAGATCATATTAGGACATGCATTACATGTGATATTAGGAGGTCTATTATGCAATAATAGGTCTTAAATACAAGACATTATAGTCCACCTGTTATGACATAATTTTTAAATGTCTTACTAAATGTCTTGAAAATTTGATTTCAAATTAAACTTGGAATTTCGTTGCATTAAAAATATTCTTTGTCATCTTAAATTATTTGCAGAACGGGCTCGAGAAGAAGGGAGTTCTGAAGCGGGAGTCGAGACAAATGAACCTGTTGAAGAACACAATATAGTTGATGAACATAGGAAGGAGCTTGTCCAAATTGAACCAATAGAGGTTGAAGGAGAGGGGTCAGGCCCTTTACTTCCTACCACTGGTATGGATGAGCATATTGTGGATCTAGCTAAACAGGTGAAGAGAAATATTTCTTATAAAAATTTAGATCATTGACTTGAAATGGATGTGGATGAGTTGAAATGTCTCAGTGAAGAACCTAGACATACTAAAAGGAGGTCAATGAATAAAAGTGCAAAAGAAATAATGCCTCATTTCAACAATCTTGATACTACACTAGAAAAAGCTCAATTGTTATCAATTGTACTTACTCGTAAAGACTTAATAGATCCACTAAAATTGTTGGGTATAGATACAGCAAGTCAAAAGATGAAAACTTCTCAGCTACAAAAAACTATTGTTGATAATGTTAAGAAAGGTTTGGTGAACATTGGTAAAAAATCTCAAACAATATATAAGACTATTTCAAGAAGAGTGATGTTGACATCTTTAGTAAATGAAAGATTGCCTCAAAAAAGACAAATCTCTTCACTGTCATCTGAGTTTGGTTTTAGTAGAAGGAAAATATCAAAATATGTTAAAAGGAGAAAGAGTTTGGATGATACTACCTCATAAGGGAATTGGGCAATTATGTGTAGAGCTCCTCGTTCTGATAGAATTGAAGATTTTGTTAGGAACTTTGTGACTAGTTTTTGGAATGATAATACTCGTCCTTCATCAAATAGTAGAGATGTTATCAAGCAAAGGATTGGTCCTGATTGTTATGATCTCCATGTAAAACATTGGATAGACACAACAAAATATGAATTGTATGTGTTGTTTACTAAAAAAACCCTCATATAAAGTTTGGACAAACCATGTTTGAATGGTTAAGGCCATATTATGTGAAGGTAAACAAAGTTTTCAAAACTTGTTGTTATCTTTATAACATTAAATTTGATCTATACTATTAGGTGTTTTGAAATATTAGAGAAGATAGTGATGGTTATGAAAATGCTCCTCCTAAACGAACAAGTCAATTCATAGCATCCATCTTATGTGATAAATCAGATGATAATGCAACCGGTGAAATAAATTGCATAAGGAATTTGTGGAACATGCAGGGACTTGGCTAAATTTCCTTTGAGAGATGAAGATACTGACATGAGGAAGATGGTAAATTGCAAGAGTTACAAGTACAAAAAATTTGAAACAAAATTTGGAAAGGAATCTACAAGGTTAGATTATGTAGAAGAGGAAATACCTATTGGAACATTTATGGAAAATTTTCGTAAGTTGATAAAACCATACATATGCCATGGTTTTTTTGTCAAGTGGCAAGTAGAACAATTTAAAAGATTAAGAGACACTTTCCCACTTGGAACTATTCTATTCATAGTGGACTTCGCAAAAAATTACTCTTTTGCACATCAAAAAGAGATTCAATCAGAGTATTATTTTTCAAAGCAAATCACTATTTTGGTGCATGTGTGTTATCGACATGCACAGATGGATTTGGATGGTGTTGATAGTACATTTGAAAATAATTTCATTAAGTAAAGAGTACCACTTCTATATCAATGATGATAAGGAGCATGACACACTTTTTGTACAACATTGCTTTAAGAAGTTTTTTGAATATTTGAAAGAGAGAGGCATAACAATAGTTAAACATTTTGTTTGGTCTAATGGATGTGCGACACAATTCAAATCTTCAAGGCTATTTTATGCACTATGTAGATATCATCGAAATGACAAAATACCACATGTTTGGAGTTTTTTTGAGAGTGGTCATGGAAAGGGTGAACATGATGGTGCGAGAGCTTGTATCAAACGTGCTCTAAGAAAGCATCAAATAAATTACACAGGAGATCGTATAGACGATGCACATGATGTTGTTGAATGGTGTAAGAAACACTTTGAGCAACCTAATTATCTTGGTGAATCATCATTGAGAACATACAAACCCATTCCATATAGAGTGTTTTGGGAGATAACCGGTACGTGTTCTCTTTTAGTGTTTTATTTAAATTTTAAAAAAAAAAAAATGTTCCTAGTTCAAATGTTTCAATTTAACAACTTGATCTACATGTATGTTTGTGTACACATGTACATTTTGTAAATGTGGATAGAAGATCAATGCATGGATGCAAGAGCGTGGAGAGGACAAGATCTTTGCATTGTGTCATGAGTATAGATAATCGCCCATGGACATTATACACTAGGGATTATTTATGCTTTTGTTCTGATTGCATTTTGGAAAACTATGTTGATTGCAAGAACCAAGAGCTTGGATATGTTAGTGAATGGAAATTGGTGCCACTAGATGTTTCTGACACATATGAGGATTCAAATGAGGACAAAATCTTTGAAGACATTCCTTTGATTTCTGGTGATTATGATCATATTTAAGGATTGATTAAAAAAGGTACATATGATGTACACACACACACACACACACACATATATATATTTCCTTAAAAAATGTTGCATACATGTAAATATTTCCTTAAAAATGATGTTTAAAATTTATTTAACTTGTTTCAAATTGCAAGAGATATTTTTGCAGTCATAGCAAAAGACAGAATTATAGAAGGTGTTAGTTATTATTTATTGCATTGCATATAAGAGAGAAAGAAGTTAAAAAAATCTGAAATGAGTGATGGAATGTCATTTCCCATAGGTTTGAACTGATTCATATGTATGTACAAATCGCTTACGTGCAAATTTTTAATTTCTCACGTTTCTTATATACATGTACATGCAGGCTCAGTTGTAGTGCAAGGGACATATTTCAAACAAGTTAAAATTTTTCAACATGGGATTCATTTCACTGAATACCAAATTGACAACAAGGTATATTAGTATAGCCACTTGGTTATTATTGTTGGCCTAATTTTTCAAACAGCTCCATGTCGTGGGCAGTCTCAAAAGTGGAGACTAGATAATGAAAATCATGACAAATATTAAGTGTTATTGAAGAGTGTTCTAAACCACTTGATGTGGTATGAACTATTTAGTATTTCCAAAGTACATGTGGCTCAACCCATGAATTGAATTAATACTTGATAAATTAGAACTTAACTTGTTTTGAAACTTGGATAAATATATATATATATATATATATATATATATATATATATATATATATATATATATATATATATATATATATATATATATATATATATATATATATATATATATATATATATATAAATGGCTTGTGTGGACCATACATTTTTAAGTTTAAATACATGAAATTTTCAATTATATCAAATTAGGATGTATGAAGTTAATTTGTATGTATGTAAAATAATACTTACGTGCACGTATGCAAAGTAAATTGGGACATGTGGATGAGTTGAAAATGTGTTAAGGTGGGCGATGTATGTAGTTGATTAGGATGTATATAGTGGATATCTAATTCTAAATGCATGTATATAGTAGATATCTAATTCTAAGTGCATTCATATAGTAGATATCTAATTCTAAATGCATGTAATTTGTAAGTTGTTAAAATAATTTTAAAGCATGTATGTAAAGTAAATTAGGATGTATGTGTATTTATTTAATTAAAGATGCACATGCACATAAATGTAATTAAAAATGCATATTTAAATTAGAAAGTACATGTATAAAATTGATATATTAAATTAGGACATACATGTGTAATAATTGAAGAGCGGTTTGAACCACTAAGTGATGTGTTGTGAACTATTTAAGTTGTATACATACCTAGAAGTACATACCATGTGATCTATTTAGTACATGGTATTAAGTTTAGTTTGTTCATTTGATATTAATTAACAAGTGTGATTTTTATATTGTTCATGACTTGCACAGTGGAGTGGATATACTCTTTTGTTTGAACATATTCTTTTAAATTAATGCATAGATCTACTGTATACATGTTACATGTAGTAAAATTTAAAATTTAAAATTTAAATTATAAACATATCAATCTTTTTTTAATCTATCTACATGTACATGTAAATTCAATCATAGATATATATATATATATATATATATATATATATATATATATATATATATATATATATATATATATATATTTGAAAGTTTTAGAGAACATGTGTATTCAATCATATTTATTTAAAGTGTGTAAGTAATCTAACATGCACGTGCATTCAATCATATATATAGTTATTTGAATACAAATGATGCGATATATTTAATCCAGGATCAAATGCACAAACTATACATGTATATATAGAGTATAATCTAACCATACATGCACATGATATATATAATCCAGTCCATCGAACATAAACTATATAAAGTACACTTAATCTAACACATGTACATGTGTGGATGAAATATATAATCTGATCAAACACAAATTATATAAAGTATAATCTAGTCTAAACTTCATACATGAATGAACATATATATAATATGAAAGTCTATAAAAAGATAAACAAATGAGCTATAAAGTCCAACAAATCAACATCCATCATATTGGCCATGAATAGAGCGACCATCTGAGGGAGAGTCCTGGTGAGAGTCTGGATGCTTCTAAAAATTTAAATGCACATGTATGTACATACCTGTGTATCAGGAGTAGGCTATATAGTCTGATCATGTCCTATGATAATAGCAACCGCATCACTCGTGCTTGCATATCTCTCTCTGGCTATACGTATGACTAAGGAGTATAAGGGGCTAACTAGATGGCTAGGCATCATGGATGAAGTATCTAATTGTAGTAGCATATCCATAAACCCAGTATGGCGCAAACCTCATAGCTTCTCCTCAAATGAATCCAAGCCCTCATATGTGATATGGACCTGATTAGCTCGTATCTCCTCCTCTATAGCAACAGAGTGATCTGTAGGTGGGTTAGCTCCTGGAGCATGCATAGAGTGATGAGAATGCTATGACTACCTCGGGGTATGTGTCAATGCAGCAGTAGCCTGCCCGTCTCTAAGAATCTCCTCTCTAACATCAGCCAACTGTAAGAATGTAGTAGGTCCTCGACTAAATACTATGACATCTATACATGTCTACTATGTCTGACTATAGCTGCTACCTCATCTGGGGAGGGGATGCCAGTAGTAATATACTGATCATCTAAATCTGAAGCAACCCCGTGACTAGAAGATGCATGATCTGTGGATGATCTCGAACATGGTCGGCTCATCATATATCTGCCTAGCCTATTAGATGATATGGTGATTGCTGCTGATATAATTTGTCCAATCCTATCAATTGCTTCTCTCTGAGAAGCAATCACAATGTGATCTGCTATGGGGGCCAAGGATGGGACTACTACAGAAAATCTCTAGCCAACAGGGTCCCTGTGTCTAGGTGGAGCTCTATCATGCCTACGATATGCATCTCTATCAGCAATCCTACCCCTCCCCTGTCCATAATATGCTAGAATATCAAGGTAGTTTGGTTTCATCTAACAATGAACCTCAACAAATACTTGATGTGAAAAGTATAATGGTATCTGGTCATTATTAGGATAACAACCATGGGCAGCTAAGAAGTGTGGGTAATCAATGATGCAACCTATGGGTCGATACATCTCATGACTTGATATCCTCTCACCTTACTCTTCTCTTGATACTGTGGAAATAATCTCTCCTTGATGGTCTCCTTTGAGACCACCCTCACCACATCAGCAAAAGAATCAGGACCCCTCACCTCACTCCTCAACTGTCTATAAATATCCTCTATAACCTTAGGTGAGAATGAGGTATGAGAAACTAAGCGGTTCCTCAATGTCTGCAAACTATCAAAAATGGATGTGCATGTACTCTTGTACACACCATCAGTATGGGGGTTATCTAATATGACACTCAACCTATGCAACTCATGATCACTATACTAGAAAATGGTAGCAATGTCAGGCAACGTGGGATCCTAGTGTGGAGGATCTATATCATCAATGTGTTGATCAGGAGCCTATGCAGGTGGATCTTGATAAGGAGCCTGTGAAGGTATATCCTGGGACGCCATCTATCTAGGTATGTCATAAAGTTAAAATAAATACGTAAGAGCACACACACACATGAAGTGCATTTAATTTATAACATTAAAAATTAAAATCAGTTAAATTGCAGATAGAGAGAGAGAGAGAGATCATTTTCATGAGAGAGAGAGAGATAACATATATATATATATATATATATATATATAAAGAATTTAAATCTTTGAATACATGAAAAATTCAAATATTTCAGAGAGAGAGAGATAACATATATTTCAGAGAGAGAGAGACCATATATTTCAGAGAGATAAAGAGATATATATATTTAAATCTTGAATACATAAAAAATTCAAGAACATGATATATATAAAAAATTTATAACTCAATAACAAAAAAAAATAGACCTATATTTTATTGTAACATATAAATAATTGTAGAGAGAGAGAGAGATCATTTTCATGACAGAGAGAGAGAGATAACATATATTTCAGATATATATATATATATAATAAAAAATTTAAATCTTTGAATTTACATCAAAAATTCAAATATTTCAGAGAGAGAGAGAGATAACATATATATATATATATATATATATATATATAAATCTTGAATACATAAAAAATTCAAGAATATGATATATATAATTTTTATAAGTCAATAACAAAAAAAATTAGTTCTATATTTTATTGTAACGTATAAATATTTGTGTATATATCAAAATTAATTTTTTTGTTTGAAACTAAAACATGGGCACTGATCTACAAAATGGAATGTAATTTCTCTAAATTTTTTGACATTGTTTGTTATTGAACTCCATATCTCAAAAAAATAGAGGTCATTGTATTTTGTAATGGGCATATGATTATAAAATTATTAAATCTATAATATGTGATCATAAGGGGAATGTGATATGTACACTAGGATGTTATAAGGGGTCACACATGTGTTAATGCATGCGTGACCCCTTAGGACCACATATGACCCCTTAGGACACTATGTGATGGAGTAAGGGGTCATATGTGGTCCTAAGGGGTCACGCATGTGTTACCCCTTAGGACACTATGTGATCCTAAGGGGAATGCTATTTGTACACTAGGATGTTATGAGGGGTCATATGTGGTCCAAAGGGGCCACGCATGTGTTAACACATGCACATGACCCCTTAGGACACTAGAGATGACTAAGGGGTCATATGCGATTCTAAGGGGTCGCACTTGTGTTAGAGGACATGCGTGACCCCTTAGGACCACATATATGTGATCCTAAGGGGATTGTCGTATGTACAATAGGATGTTATAAGGGGTCATATGTGGTCCTAAGGGGTCACGCATGTGTTAATGCATGCGTGACCCCTTAGGACCACATATGACCCCTTAGGACACTATGTGATGGACTAAGGGGTATGTCGTTCACACTAGGATTTTATAAGGTGTCATATGCGGTTCTAAGGGGTCATACATGTGTGACCACTTAGGACCACATATGACCCCTTAAGACACTATGTGATCCTAAGGGGAATGTCATATGTACACTAGGATGTTATAAGGGGTCATATGTGGTCCAAAGGTGTTGGCATTTCAGTAGAAAGAAAGATTGTTGATATTCATTAAGGATATTGAGAAGGTTGCTGAAGATTATTTGATATAACTGAAGAAGGATGATAACTATCTTTATAACATTATTTCATCATTGATGTCAAGAAATTGATTTTCTAATTCAGTATGATGTTGCCATATCTTGAGAAGATTTATTTGAAGAGAATTAAGATGTCGGTAAAAGACACAGAAAGAATGTGATTAATAAGGGGAGAAATAAGTTATTCAATGGGCAACTATTACCGAGTTAGACAATGATGAGATCATGATGTTTAGATTGTTTTGATATCCTAAAAATGTTGTTGATTGTAAGGTTAATACTATACTATGTCACCGAGTAAAGAACCTAGTCAGTAAACCCTAAAGAACCTAGTCGGTAAACCGTAAGGTTATCGATATTGGTTAATGAAGGCGGAATGTCTACCAAGTAAAGTTTAGTATTTACCGAGTTGCAACCGAGTTATGACCGATCACATTGGATGGATAAAATCATTATTTAATGAAGGATGCTAATTAGTTGGAGATGTGTAAATGATTGGTATGTCGTGCATGAAGTTTGTTAAGGATCTATGGCAAAGAAAAATTGACAGGAAGATCTACAACGCAGATTGAACCGCAATAACCTTGTGCAAGTTCCAAGAAAGGAATGCAAGTCCCTAAGCAAGGTAAAACATTTTTAGATCAAAAGGATACATTGAACCTGGCCAAGTTTGAAGATATGATGGCTAAGATTGATCATGGGAAATGTGATCAAGGAGATTAAGCAGTTAGCTATTGTTTATAAATAAGGAATTGTTGATAAACAATGAATGCGGGCAAGTGTAAGCACAAGGATGCTACATAGTGATTACCGAGCACAAAAGCTTGAAGACTTGTTTGAATAATAGAGTAGAGAGCTCAGTAGAGGGACAAGATAAGTCCTATGACTAGATTGTTTTGAGCAAATAAGAATCTGCTTTAGCATTTTAGATGTGAAGTTGCAGATATATTTTTATTACTGTTATTTTGTAAGTGACAAGAAATCTCTTAACCGAGTGGACTTATCAGTCTTATTTGTAAACCCTCTAGCAAGGTGAAATTATAAATGAGTGTTTGAAATCCTTTGACAAGGTCACTTCTAACAAAGTGAAGATCCTAACAGATTTGAGGGAAATCCCTTAACCGGGTCACATCTAGCAATGTGTTTGTAATCTTTAACAGGATTTGCTTTTAACCGAGCATACTCTAGAAGAGTATATTTCTTAGTGGGTCCAAAATCCCATAGTGTTTTTTCCCTATTTGGGTTTCCATGTTAAATCTGGTGTTATATGTGTTATGATGATTATGTGTTTATGAGTTTGCATGTTTAGCAGTTTTTGGTTATATTGCTGAAGTCTAAGTTACTGAGGTTGAATCTGTTGATTTTATGGAAGATTAAGTTTGTATGATTCACCCCCCCCTCTCATATTGTTAGCTATTAGCATCTGTACTTTACATTTAGTATCAGAACTTACAATTGGTATCAGAGCTTTGGACTCTGGAAGAAAAAGTTTAAAGGTACTTGAGGCAAAGATCCGAAGATGTATAAAAGGGATGCACCGAAGCTGAACAAGTCAAGTTTCTCCACATGGTAGAAAAGGATGAAGCTGCATTTATCAGGAATTGGAGAATATGCAACATATTATCTAGAGAATGATTATATTGTACCAAGCACCAACCCTATGACCTTGGAAGAGATAAAAGCAAAGCAAGAACATATTCAAGCTATGATTGAAATAACATCAGCATTGATTGACTCAGAGTTTAATGATCTAGAATGCTATAATGATGCAAAAGCAATGTGGACTAAGCTCATATCTGTGTATGGCGGTGATGAACATGTTCAAAGAGAAAAAGTAGATAGTCTAAGAGGACAACTTGAATCCATGAGAATGAATGAAGGTGAGAACATAACCCAATACAATACAAGGCTAAATGAGATTGTCAATCAAATTAAAGGAGCAAGAGGAACTATTGAAGAAAAGGATGTAACAAGTAAGTTGTTGAGAACCCTTCTACCTGCTTATGCTATTCAAGTCTTTGCAATCAATGAATTGAGGTCTGTACATAACATGCCAGTTTCTTTGGATGCTACTATTGGTAAGCTACATGCATTTGAGCTAAGTAATTTTGATAACAGTGGGTCTTCGATAAATAAAGTTGAATTTGCATTCAGTTCTTTTCATATTAGTGAATCTGATGATTACAATGATAGAATGAGTAAGTACTCTGAAGGGAATCATAGTGGAGCAAGTGAAAGATTTCGTAAGAACATGGAAGAAGTACACAAACTATATGAGGAAATCAAGAAGCAAGAAGAGTTTGAAGCATTATTAGCCAGAAGGTTACCGAGAGGCAAAGGTAAGTATAAAGGGAAGCTACCTTTAAAATGTTTCAATTGTGATAAGATAGGACATATGGCTTCTAACTTCCCTAACAAGGAATCTAGTGAAAAGAGAGAATACCGAGATAACAGGCAGAAAGACAACCAAAACAGAGGACACCAAGACTTCAAAAGGAGAGATAGAAAGACATGTCTAGTAGCTGATGAGGAATCCAACGATGATAAATCTGATGAAACTGATATAGAGGAAGTTGTTTATGTGGCTATTAAAGATGGATCTAATAAAGAAAGGTATGAAGAAAATGCCCTAATATCTCACATAAATAATAATGATTCTTGGATCATAGACAGTGGATGCTCACATCATATGACAGGTGATAAACACAAGTTTGTTAAATTAGAAGACTATGATGGAGGCTATGTAAGATTTGGTAATGATGCACCATGTCTGGTGAAAGGTAAATGATCTATAACACTTCTTGACAATGCTAAATGTGATGATGTATACTAAGTTGAAGGTTTGAAATACAATTTGTTAAGTGTAGCACAGCTAAACAATACAGGATACCAAATAGAATTTCAGAAAGGAATTGTCAAAGTTCATGACAAGCATGGAAAGTTAGCTACTACCGGGACACAAACAAAAGGTAATATATTTCATCTTGACTCAACTTGAAACAAGTGTCTTTATGCTAAGATAGATGATACCTGGTTAAGGCATAAAAGGTTTTGTCATGTAAATTTTGATAATCTGATCAAAATAAGTAAGAAGCACTAAGTAAGAAGTCTACCGAGTCTGAAAAACCTAAGAATGCTATGTGTCGAGGATGCCAGATGGGTAAGATGACAAGATCAAGCTTTACAAGTAAGTCCTACACTTCTAAAGGAATTTTAGATCTAGTACACACTGATCTTTGTGGTTCCATGAAAGTTCAATGTTATTATGGTGATAAATATTTCATATTATTTGTGGATGATTACTCAAGGATGATGTCAGTTATGTTTTTAAAAGAAAAATCAGAAGCTTTTCAAATGTTTAAATGGTACAAGGCAAGAGTTGAAAATGAAACAGGAAGACAGCTGAAATGTCTTAGATCTGATAGAGGAGGAGAGTTCACTTTTGATGAATTTAACTTATTTTGCAATGATCATGGTATAAAAAGGCAAGTGTCTACACTGAGAACACCACAACAAAATGGGATAGCCGAGATAAGAAACATATCAATTGTAGATTGTGCCAGAACCCTGATGATAGAAAAAAGGGTACCTCAAACATTTTGGAGAGAAGCGATCAACACTATAGTGTACACCCTGAACTGAGTTCAACTGAAGAAAGGAACTATGAAGACACCATATGAGATCTGGTATGACAAGAAACCTAATGTAATTTATTTTAAAATCTTTGGAAGTAGATGCTATGTTCACAAAGATGATAGAAATGGAAAGTTTGATCAAAAAAGTGAGGAAGGAACATTTCTTGGTTATTCTTGTGTGGGAGAAAAAGTGACACTAAGCAAACATGCCCTAATCTCACTTTCAAGCACACATTTGTGGAATACGAAAGAGCCTAGAGGTATCACACAATTGGCTACTTCTTCTTGTGGAAGAGAGAGCCACGGGCTACCTATTAGGATTTCTATTCCTTTGTTGTAATTGAAAGATGAAATGATGCAAGTTCAATCCCTAACCCCAAAGTGCAAGTATGAACTAATAACAAGATTACAGAATTGAACTTAAATGATGGAAAGCTGTAAACACAAGGACAAGACAAGAATGCAAATGCGTACCCGGAGTTAAAATCTGACTGAAATGTTCGGGATGGGGGCGCGGGCGCCACTGTCCTGATTCTGCCCCTAAAACTGCTCCAGAAACTGCTGTTTTGCACTCTGGAAAAGCTGTCAAAAATGTTGAAAATGCTGTCTGTCAGGAGGACCAGGGCGCCCAGCGCCCCTGTCCCAGGGACCAGGGCGCCCAGCGCCCCTGTCCTGGCAGGACCAGGGTGCCCCACTCCCCTGTCCTGGTCTTTTTCTCTGAGATTTGGTGTGAAGTTCGGTCTCCGTCTGCTTCTTCCGGATCTGTAACTTGCGGCGTCGTCTGAATTCCGAAACCTGCACTTATATCTGAAAAGGTGTGGTGGGCGGCTATATAGGGTTTTGCCTTATTCAAACCCCCACTTCGGTGATTTCCACCTCCATGAATAGCCAAGTTGTATTGTAAAATGTATTGTGTGTGCAGACCTAGTGTGTGTGCAAGGTCCTTAAATGCAAGAAAGCAAACTAGAGCAACCTAGAAAGTAAACCCTAATTGCTTGTAAATGATAATGTAAATGCTCTAAATCAAGATGCAAAGTGATCTAAAGCATGAATAAAGGATATATTGAAGCTTATGCAAAGACATGAAAACAACATGAAATCATACCCAACCCTCAAGGGAGGAGTACAAGCCAATCTTCAGTCGGTAATCTCCTATTGTTCTTCAATGTCTCCCAAGTCCTAAATGAATGAAATTGATGAATGCTTGATGGATGGATGTTGAATGTTATTGAAGTCTTCAAAGATCTGCTCTTTCGCTGCATAGAAGGTCCCTCAAAGCCAAAAAAATCGGATCCCTTCAAATGAAGAAAGAGAGCTCTTATATATGAAACCCTAGGTCTTAATTCCAACTTTTGGCCGACCTAGAGATTGAATCTCCCACCAATTTCTTGGGGTTAAGCTTTATTTTATGATTGGATCGCGCTCCTAAAATTTCGGGAAAAATGTCCAGGACCATGTTGCACTCCGGGCGCCATGGTCTCGACAACTTTTCACCAAATTTTCAGGACTGTCGGATATGATGATTTTAGAGAGAATCTCGAAGTTACAGGTGATTTCGAGATGTTTTGACCCCCGAAATCAAGCCCCCAAGTTCAAAATAGGACCTAATTAGGGTTTTTGATTAAATGATGTATTGGAGGAATAAAATGAAAAGGGCACACTTTAATGAAAGGGCCCAACTTTATGATGTAGGAAATGATAAAATAGGACCTTAGACCTAATTAATTTAATTAATTAAGTGCTAAAGGGGAAATGCAATGCAAAATACAAAATGCGCCAAGGTGGGTGCTAAACTAGGTGTGAAATTGTACCACCCTAGCAAGTGCGTACAATTTACGATGCTACATTTAGCCCCCACTTTAGCGGTCATATGAACACTACGTGCATATGCAAGCTAAAGTACAGAAAAGTAAACATTATTTGAAAATGGATATATCCATAAGTCTGTCGAACGAAGCCCCCAGCGGTATCTGCAGTACACAGTTAGGAACCGCACCCTACAAAACACACGTTAGATCACAAAATCACCTAATGCTTACTAAGGAAGGTGATGAAAATTTGAGGGTAGCTATATGCCCCCCCCTGTTTCAGCTTGCTAATTTTAGTGAGTTGAAACAGGGTATCATGTTTACCACTTCGAATTGTTAAAGAAATATTGATGACAAATGCTCACAAGAAGATTTGATATGAGATCACAAAGTAATGGAGAATCATTTGGTAAGAAAGAGGACTAAATCTCAATTCCAACAAAACAAAGAGTGTGAGGATTTGAGAGTTCTCTAACACAAGATGAAGGATGTAAATGGAAACAAAATGCAAAGAGAAGAAAAGAAAGGAAAAAAAGCATGAATACACACATTGGTGATCCATGAGAAGAATAGTGAGAGAGAAAACATGGACTTCTTGCCCCTAGATCTTGTCTAGGTGATCCATGGGGAAAAGGACATGGAAAACTAGCCCCTAGAGTCTTTCTAGGTGATCCATGTAAGGGAGGAGAGTGAGAAAGTCTAGCCTTATGCCAGTAGTTCCACTCAACCTCGTGCATGTGTGTGTAAGTGAGGTTAGAAACATCTCATAGGAGTCTATGCCCAAGTATGCTACAACCTGTATATGTATAATACAAAAGCGTGACATCTCGCTCTAAGAGTCTGTGCTCTGGTTCCGAGAATAATCACCTTGCATAAAAGAAAAATGGAGACCTCTCGCTCTAAGAGTCTGTGCTCTGGTTCCGAGAATGACCCATTTCTCAAAAAGTGTAATGTTTATGTCATAAGCAAAGTAGAACAAGGATACCTACAAAAGAAGATACCCCAAAAATGCAACAATGTCATAGATCCAAGCAAGAGAGTTTTGCACTCTTTAAGCAAGGATAAGATAGTTGAAAAATGGATATCTTGTAGTATGTGTAAAGGAGATCCTTAGAGGAGAAGAGATCTTTGTACAAAAGACACCTATCCCCGAGAAGAATTGTCTTAGACAAATATAACATCTTCTAGAATAAGACAAAGAAGAGAATAAGAATGCAATACTTCCTTCTTTTGCGAGGTGAAAGTGATTCTTAATGAAGGATGACGCTCTTTTTAACCCAATTGGGAGAGTAAATTCATTATGGATGTATTTTACCAAGTGCAAAAGAGGTTGTAGTCAAGGACTTACACCTCTTGTAAGAGAGAATCCTTGAACAAACAACAACAAATGCATACAAGGAATAACATCAAGTAATAAAGTTCACACCATCCATGAAATAGGAAAAAGTGGATCCTTAGATAAAATAAGGAAAGATCATTGCCTCAATGAGAAGGACTTACACAATCTTCTAGGGAGAGATTTGGACATAAGCAAAAGAAGAGATGTATGAAATCACTCTTGTCCCCATAGGAACAAGAGATAACATAGAAAATTAGGCTATTATGTTGCTTCAAAAATATGATTGCACTTGAAATTGTACCATCATGAATGACAATGAGCACCCAGTAAATGAGCTACCAATGTCACATAATGATGAGCAACATAATAGCCATTAATGTTATTTAAAGACATGATAGATTGAATGAGGTATTTGAATATGACATGCTAAATGCTCAACTATAAGTGAGATCAAAAACATGTATAAAGTGATAAAAATTGAAGAAGGACAGTTACGAGAAATCTTAGAAGAAAGATGAGTGTAATTTATTAGAGCCTTATCCCTGGAGGAAAGGACTTTGTGATGAATAGGAGATAAAGATTCATAAGTGGATTTAGAAATTTGAGGGGAGCCATAAAGAGATTTGTTCATCGCCAAGATTTCCTTATGAGGGGAATGAGAGTTGATAGAAGTAGAAGATGATTTAGTTGAAGTGAGATCATCATCACTACTAAATATAGCATTCACATTGAGAGATGGTCTTTTAGATGCTTTGGTACGTTTGCAGGGATTATAGCCGAGTCCAAAGGCATAATTGTGAAAATTAGTCTCTAGAGGAACCTTCATCCCTTGTTCATGAGCACCACAACCATTTCCATGATACCCATGCTTAGCAAAAATGCGAAAACCACTACCATAACGATCAGCCATTTCAGGAAGAGAAGGTGGTTTTTCATAAGACAAAGAATCAAATTCTTCAGAATTAAAGGTGTGAGGAGAAGAAGTTTGAGAAGCCGCCACAAAATTATTGCTCATAGGTTCAAGTAAGACTGACTGATCTCTAGTTTCTTCCTTCTTTTTACCTTTAAGATCTCTAGGAGGAACCCCATACTCACCTACAAAGGTGGGATTAAAGTCAAGGGATCCCCAATCGTCTTCTGCAAGAACCTTCTCAGGATCAAAAGCCTTTTCATGTGTAAACTCAAGTCGAGAAGGATCTTCTTCAGGAGCTTTAGACTCATCCAAAGAATTTTGATTATTAGAGGGTGATGATTCATCCATAGGTATCTTGTTTAACGAGTCATCACTAGAAGAGGAAGGCTTAGAAGAACTCCCTTTGGAAGTAGATGTTTGCAAACATTCCTGAAGATTAGTATCACCTATAAAGGTATATGTCTTATTGTTATAAATGAATTTAACTTGTCTATGCAATGTAGAGGGGACAGCTTGCATACTGTGAATCCAAGGCCTCCCTAATAACAAGTTGTATGTTAGATTTCCCGACATAACATGGATAGGAGTAGGCAAAGTAATAGGTCCCACTGTGATGGGTAAGGTGATAATACCTAATGAAGATTTAGCCACATTATCAAAGCCTTGAATGGGATGAGAGTCAGGCTCAATAAGGGATGTATCCGCATTCATCTTATGCAATAGATTAATGCTACATACATTAAGGCCGGAGCCATTATCTACTAGTGTTCGTCTTATAGCCGTGTCATTTATGATAACCACAATCATCAAGGGATCATATTGATGTTGAATTTCACTAGTAGGCAACTCATCTTGGGTAAACACAATTTGAGCTTTAGGATTCATCACAGAGTTAACTAAAGATGCTATATTACTAGATGTATTCGGTGGAGGAACATTCAAATCTTTCAAGGCATCTTGTAACATTCCATGATGAGCGGAAGAAGTTTGGATCAAATCCCAAAGGGATATCTTAGCAGGGGTAGCTTTAAGTTGTTCTATGAGATCATATTCCTTACCAAGAACTTGTGAAATACGTGGAGCTTGTGGAAGAATTGGTTGAGAAGGAGGAAGTGAAGTTGGGATAACTGGAGGAGGATTAGGTTGCCTATTGTTTCTTGTGTTATAGGTATGGGCAACCGCATGATAACTCTCTCTAGTCAGCTGCTTAGCATACTCATAAGGGCTCTTAGAAGAATAACCTCCTTGCACAGTAATAATAGGTTTCTTAGGAGTGCAAAAAGAATCATTAGCATAACCACCTTGAACCACTAAGATAGGCTTATTTAAAGGTTGATAATTTTGAGAAGAACAAGCACCTTGGACAGTGAAGAGAGGTTTGTTAGGTGTTTCATTCACACGTATCAAATTGATTGAGGATGGTTCAGAGGAATGAACAAAAGTGTTGGAAGAATTTTTGATAGTCTTCTCTTGCACTAAAATCTTATCACGAATTAAATCAATTTTAGGAGAGAGACAAGGGGTAGGCACTGATGTTCTAGTAGGAGGAGTAATACTAGGAAAGGTCATATCATCCTTTATCATAAAATGATCTACATGGGGAATAAACTCTCTAGGAGAAGGATCAACATTACTCTCTAAAGTCTCACTTTTGAGAGGGAGATCTCTGAAAGAAATGTTAACCATCTTGCTTTGAACTAGGGTTTCCTTATGAGTAGAACCAAATTGAGGAGAGGGAGATGCTTTATTTTTAGAGGGAGAATAATTAAGATTCAAGGAAGGTGAGAAACTATCAAGGGAGTTTTCAATCTTGATTTCATCCCCTTTGGCTAGGGTTCTCTCACAGGGTAGAGAATAATCTACACCTTCTTCCAATGGTTCATCCCAAATAGTGAGGTTGTTGAAAGGAATGTTTGAAGTATTGTCAATTTCGGGAGAGGAGATAACATTGTTTATTAATTCCTCATCCTTAGGAGGAAGAGCATCAATAGATGTGTTAAACTCATCCTCTTTCCTCAAAATATGTTCAATATGATCTTTAGGGGAGAGAGAATTAAGGAAAATGCTTATTATTTCATCTTCTTTCTCTAAGGGATGCTTATGGGTAAGACAAACTTTAGGAGAAGGGTAAGCATTTATCATTAATTCATCATCTCTAGTGGGAATTTTGTTGGAAAAGGAAATGCCATCACTAGGAAATGTAGGGATCATGTCATCTTCTTGCACAAAAGGATCCTCATGAAGGGAGTGTTTTTTAGGAGGAACATGAACATATTTCTTCAAAGATTCATGCTTAGGAAGGAGATCTTTGAAAGAAGTGTTCATAACCTCTTGTTGCACTAACATGCCCCCATTGGAAGGACCAACTTTAGGAGAAAATAAGTCAATGTCCATAAATACCTTTTCACTTAGAGAGGCATCATGGAGGGAAGGTGAAGTAACATTAAGAAAGGTGTTTATGATACCATTCTCTTCCTCTAGGATAGCTAAATAGGAAGGGCACATTTTAGGAGAGTTGTTAAGATCACTCTTAAAGTCTTCATCCTTAGAGCATGGGAGAGTCTCAAAGGGATTGTTAGCAACTCTTTTAGGCACTAAAATGTTGTTATAGATGGAGGGAGGTTCTTTAGGAGAAGGAAAAATTGAAACAAGGGAAGCTAACCCATTATCACATCTATGAAATGAATGCATCATGACAACAATTTTCCTCTTTCAAATGATAACACATGCAAAATAGAAGGAAATGTTTAATTTTAACCAATGCAAGCACTTAGAATTTAGATTTAGAAAATGAAATTTATGATTCAAATGAGTTCCTAAATCAGATTTGAAATTATTGATCCCAATTAAGCTATCCACAAGTTCAATTTTGAATTGAAAAATTAGGGTTTTAGCAAAAATTTCCTCTAAATTTTTAAATATTGCAAGAAATTAAAACTTGTAAATACAAATTTGAATTTGAAATAGCATAAACACTCAAATTTGAAAACATAAATCAGAATTTAGAGAAGATTGGAATTCACGTCGGGTTCACCAAAATGTGTGGGAGAAAAAGTGACACTAAGCAAACATGCCCTAATCTCACTTTCAAGCACACATTTGTGGAATACGAAAGAGCCTAGAGGTATCACGCAATTGGCTACTTCTTCTTGTGGAAGAGAGAGCCACGGGCTACCTATTAGGATTTCTATTCCTTTGTTGTAATTGAAAGATGAAATGATGCAAGTTCAATCCCTAACCCCAAAGTGCAAGTATGAACTAATAACAAGATTACAGAATTGAACTTAAATGATGGAAAGCTGTAAACACAAGGACAAGACAAGAATACAAATGCGTACCCGGAGTTAAAATCTGACTGAAATGTTTAGGATAGGGGCGCGGGTGCCACTATCCTGATTCTGCCCCTGAAACTGCTCCGGAAACTGCTATTTTGCACTCTGGAAAAGCTGTCAAAAATGCTGAAAATGTTGTCTATCAGGAGGACCAGGTCGCCCAGCACCCCTATCCTGGCAGGACCAGGGCGCCCCACGCCCCTGTCCTGGTCTTTTGCTCTGAGATTTGGTGTGAAGTTTGGTCTCCGTCTGCTTCTTCCGGATCTGTAACTTGCGGCGTCGTCTGAATTCCGAAACCTGCACTTATATCTGAAAAGGTGTGGTGGGCGGCTATATAGGGTTTTGCCTTAGTCAAACCCCCGCTTCGGTGATTTCCACCTCCATGAATAGCCAAGTTGTATTGTAAAATGTATTGTGTGTGCAGACCTAGTGTGTGTGCAAGGTCCTTAAATGCAAGAAAGCAAACTAGAGCAACCTAGAAAGTAAACCCTAATTGCTTGTAAATGATAATGTAAATGCTCTAAATCAAGATGCAAAGTGATCTAAAGCATGAATAAAGGATATATTGAAGCTTATGCAAAGACATGAAAACAACATGAAATTATACCCAACCCTCAAGGGAGGAGTACAAGCCAATCTTCAGTCGGTAATCTCCTATTGTTCTTCAATGTCTCCCAAGCCCTAAATGAATGAAATTGATGAATGCTTGATGGATGGATGTTGAATGTTATTGAAGTCTTCAAAGATCTTCTCTTTCACTGCATAGAAGGTCCCTCAAAGCCAAAAAAATCGGATCCCTTCAAATGAAGAAAGAGAGCTCTTATATATGAAACCCTAGGTCTTAATTCCAACTTTTGGCCGACCTAGAGATTGAATCTCCCACCAATTTCTTGGGGTTAAGCTTTATTTTATGATTGGATCGCGCTCCTAAAATTTTGGGAAAAATGTCCGGGACCATGTTGCACTCCGGGCACCATGGTCCCGACAACTTTTCACCAAATTTTCAGGACTGTCGGATATGATGATTTTAGAGAGAATCCCGAAGTTATAGGTGATTTCGAGATGTTTTGACCCCCGAAATCAAGCCCCCAAGTTCAAAATAGGACCTAATTAGGGTTTTTGATTAAATGATGTATTGGAGGAATAAAATGAAAAGGGCACACTTTAATGAAAGGGCCCAACTTTATGATGTAGGAAATGATAAAATAGGACCTTAGACCTAATTAATTTAATTAATTAAGTGCTAAAGGGGAAATGCAATGCAAAATACAAAATGCGCCAAGGCGGGTGCTAAACTAGGTGTGAAATTGTACCACCCTAGCAAGTGCGTACAATTTACGACGCTACAATTCTTCTAGAAGTAAAGCATTTAAATGTCTGATCAAATCATCTAACAAAATAGTGGAAAGTGCAAATGTGAAAATTGATGAATTTGTAGAAAGAAATGATGAAGGAAATTCCAAAGAACCAGAAGATTATGAAGAATTCGTTTATGTTCAACCAAGAAGTCCTACCGAGAAAGTTGTTGAAGAAAATGAAGATAATGTCCAGTTACTGAGTGATGAAGAAGATCATACAGAGCCTACTGAGCCTGTATTAGCCAAATATGTTAGAAGACATCATGCATCAAGTCAGATTATTGGAGATGAGGATGATCCAGTGATGAAAAGGAACAAACTGAGACAGAACACATGTTTGATATCTGAATTTGAATCGAGAATAGTGAAAGAGGCATTTAACAGTGAAGATTGGGTAAATGCTATGACAGAAGAGATTGATCAAATCAAGAAGAATGACACATGGACACTGATCCCAAGACCAAAGGACAAAAATGTAATCAGTACAAAGTGGATTTTCAAAAACAAGCTAAATGAAAAAGGTGAGGTCATTCACAACAAAGCAAGATTAGTTTGCAAAGGTTATGCTCAAGAAGAAGGAATAGATTATGGTGAGACTTTTGCACCTATGGCTAGACTTGAGGGAGTAAGAACATTGTTGGCATATGTTGCTTTCAAAAATTTCAAGGTATATCAAATGGATGTTAAATCTGCATTTTTGAATGGTATACTAGAAGAAGAAGTTTATATAGAACAACCTGAAGGATTTGTTGAAGACAAGAGTAAAGATCAGGTATGTAAACTAAATAAAGCTTTATATGGTCTGAAACAAGCACCTAGAGCATGGTATGAAAGATTGCACTCTCACTTAATCAAGATTGGTTTTATAAGGACAAGTGAAAACAACAATATGTACATGAAGAAAGATGAGGACAATGGAATACTAATCTCAGCCATATTTGTTGATGACATTATATTTTGTGGAAATGACTCTTTATGCAAGAATTTTGGAAATGAAATGTGCAAAGAATTTGAGATGTCACTAATCAATGAGATAAAGTATTTTATAGGTTTACAGATACTGCAAATGAAAGATGAGATTTTCATTACTCAATCCAAGTACATAAAGGAAATCTTGAAGAAATTTGGAATGGAGGATTCTAAACCTGTAAGTACTCCTATAACTACTAACTGTAAACTATCAAAGAATGATGAATCTGCATCTGTTGATGAGACACTTTACCAATCTATGATTGCGAAGTTGCAATATGTTATGCATAGTAGACCAGATATAGCACATGCAGTAGGTATTGTTGTAAGATTCTCTGCAGATCCCAAGGAAACCCATATGACAACAATCAAGAGAATTTTTAGATACCTGAGAGGCACTGAAGATTATGGCTTAGTATATGAAAAGAGGAATGATTTTGATTTAAAAGTTAATACTGATGCTGATTGTTGGCATTTCAATAAGGATATTGAGAAGTTTGTTGATGATTATGGATATAACTGATTAAGGATGTTTTACTGTCTTGATATTATTATTTTGTCATTGATGTCAAGGAATTGATTTTCTAATTCAGTATGATATTGCCATATCTTAAGAAGTATGATTTGAAGAGTATAAAGATGTTAGTAAAAGACACAGAAAGAATATGATGAATAAGGGGAGAAATAAGTTATTCAATGGGCAACTATTACTGAGTCAGATAATGATAAGATCATGATGTCTAGATTGTTTTGACATCATACATATGTTGTTGATTGTAAGGTTAATACTATACTATGCTACCGAGCAAAGAACCTAGTCGGTAAACCCTAAGGAACCTAGTTGGTAAACCCTAAGGTTATCACTATCGGTTAATGAAGGCGGAATGTATACCGAGTGAAGTTTAGTATTTATCGAGTTGTTACCGAGTTGTAACCGAGCTGTAACAGAATGCATTAAATGTTTACATGCGTTATTTAATGAAGGAAGCTGATGAGCTGGAACTGATTAAATGATTGGTATGCCATGAATGAAGTTTGTTAATGAATCTATGACAAAGGAAAATTGGAATGAAGATCTACAGTGCAGATTGAACCGCATTACCTTAGCACAAGTTCCAAGAAATGTATGCAAGTTCCTAGGTGGGGTAAAACATTTTTCAGATTGAAGGATACATTGCACCTGGACAAGTTTGAAGATCTGATGGCTATGATTGATCATGGGAAATGTGATCAAGGAGATTAAGTGGTTAGCTGATTGTTTATAAATAGGGAACTATTGATAAACAATGTATGCGGGCAAATGTATGCACAGGGATGCTACATAGTGATTACCGAGCATAGAAGCTTGAAGACCTGTTTGAATAACAGAGTATAGAAGCCCAACAGATGGACAAGATTAGTTCTATGTCTAGATTGTATTGAGCAAATAAGAATCTGCTTTAGCATTTTAGATGTGAAGTTGCAGATAGATTTTTATTACTGTTATTTTGTGAAGTGACAGAAAATCTCTTAACCGAGTGTACTTAACAGTCTTATTTGTAAAACCCTCTAGCAAGGTGACATTTTGATTGAGTGTTTGAAATTTTTTAACAAGGTCGCCTCTAACAAGGTGAATATCCTAACAGATCTGAGGGAAATCCCTTAACCAGGTCACATCTAGCAATGTGTTTGTAATCTTTAATAGGATTTTCTTTTAACAGAGCATACTCTAGAAGAGTATATTTCTTAGTGGGTCTGAAATCCCACAGTAGTTTTTCCCTATTTGGGTTTCCATGTTAAATCTGGTGTTATGAGGTTTATGATGTTTATATGCTTTTGAGTTTGCATGTTTAGTAGTTTTGGTTATATTACTGAAGTATATGTTACCGAGGTTGAATCTGATGTTTGTATGGAAGATTAAGTGTGTATGATTCACCCCCCCCTCTCATCTTGTTGGCTATTGGATCTGTACTTACATTAAGTATTAGAACTATCAATTGGTATCAGAGCCTTGGACTCTGGAAGAAAAGTTTAAAGGTACTTGAGGCAAAGATCCAAAGATGTATAAGAGGGATGCATCGGAGCTGAACAAGTCAAGTTTCTCTACATGGCAGAAAAGGATGAAGCTGCACCTATCAGGAATTGGAGAATATGCTGTATATTATCTGGAGAATGATTTCATTACACCAAGCACCTATCCATTGACTATGGAAGAGATAAAAGCAAAGTAAGAACATATTCAAGCAATGATTGAAATAACATCTGCATTGACCTATTCAGAGTTTAATGATCTAGAAGGCTGTAATGATGTAAAGACAATGTGGGACAAGCTCATATCTATATATGGCGGTGATGAACATGTTCAAAGAGCAAAAGTGGATAGTATAAGAGAGCAACTTGAATCTATGAGATGAATGAAGGTGAGAACATAACTCAGTATAGTACACGACTAAAGGAGATTGTCAATCAAATCAAAGGAGCAGGTGGAACTATTGAAGAAAAGGATATAACAAGTAAGTTGTTAAGAACCCTTCTACCGGCTTATGCAATTAGAGTCTCTACAATCAATGAATTAAGGTCTATACCTAATATGCCAATTTCTTTAGTTGCTACTATTGGTAAGCTACATGCATTTGAGTTAAGTAATTTTGATAACAGTGGATCTTCGCTAAATAAAGTTGAATCTGCATTTAGTTCTTTTCATCTTGATGAATCTTGACTCAAAAAAGGTAATACATTTCATCTTGACTCAACTAGGAACAAGTGTCTATATGCAAAGATAGATGATACCTGGTTATGGCATAAAAGGTTTTGACATGTAAATTTTGATAATTTGATCAAAATAAGAAAGAAGCACCGAGTAAGAGGTCTACCGAGTGTTGAAAAATCTGAGAATGCTATGTGCCGAGGATGACAGATGGGTAAGATGACAAGATCAAGCTTTACAAGTAAGTCCTACACTTGTAAGGGAATTTTAGATCTTGTGCACACTGATCTTTGTGGTCCTATGAAAGTTCAAAGTTATTATGGTGATAAATATTTCATATTATTTGTGGATGACTATACAAGGATGATGTCGGTAATGTTTTTAAAACAAAAATCAGAAGCTTTTCAAATGTTTAAATGGTACAAGGCAAGAGTTGAAAATGAAACAGGAAGACAACTGAAATGTCTTAGATCAGATAGAGGAGGAGAGTTCACATCTGATGAGTCCAACTTATTTTGCAATGATCATGGTATTAAAAGACAAGTCTCTGCACCGAGAACTCCACAACAAAATGGAATAGCTGAGAGAAGAAATAGATCTATTGTGGATTGTGCTAGAACACTGATGATTGAAAAGAAAGTGCCACAAACATTTTGGAGAGAAGCAATAAGCACAACAGTTTACACCCTGAACCGAGTACAATTGAAGAAAGGTACTTTGAAGACACCATATGAAATCTGGTATGACAAGAAACCTAATGTAAGTTATTTCAAAATCTTTGGAAGTAGATGCTATGTACACAAAGATGATAGAAATGGCAAGTTTGATCAGAAAAGTGAAGAAGGTACATTTCTAGGTTATTCTTCTAGAAGCAAAGCATTTAAATGTCTGATGAAATCATCTAACAAAATAGTAGAAAGTGCAAATGTGAAAATTGATGAATTTGCAGAAAGAAATGATGAAGGAAATTCCAAGGAACCAGAAGACTATGATGAATTTGTCTATGTTCAACCGACAAGTCCTACCGAGAAAACTGTAGAAGAAAATGAAGAGAATATCCAGTTACCGAGTGATGACAAAGATCATACAGAGCCTACCGAGCTTGTATTAGCCAAGTATGTCAGAACACATCATGCACCAAGTCAGATTATAGGAGATAAGGATGATCCAGTGATGACAAGGAACAAACTGAGACATAACACATGTCTAATATCTGAATTTGAGCCGAGAATAGTGAAAGAGACATTTAACAGTGAAGATTGGATAAATGCTATGACAGAAGAGATTGATCAAATCAAGAAGAATGTCACATGGACTCTAATCCCAAGACCAAAGGACAAAAATGTAATCGATACAAAGTGGATTTTCAGAAACAAGCTAAATGAAAAAGG
This sequence comes from Cryptomeria japonica, assembly GCF_030272615.1. Lineage (NCBI taxonomy): Eukaryota > Viridiplantae > Streptophyta > Pinopsida > Cupressales > Cupressaceae > Cryptomeria > Cryptomeria japonica. The sequence goes on along the minus strand of NC_081410.1, from coordinate 275,890,468 downwards.
TGAGGTCATTCAAAATAAAGCAAGACTAGTTTGAAAAGCTTATGCTCAAGAAGAAGGAATTGACTATGGTGAAACTTTTGCACCTGTGGCTAGACTTGAAGGAGTAAGAACATTGTTGGCATATGCCGCTTTCAATAATTTCAAGGTATATCAAATGGATGTCAAATCTGCATTTCTGAATGGTATATTAGAAGAAGAAGTTTTTATTGAACTACCTGAAGGATTTGTTGAAGACAAGAATAAAGATCAGGTATGTAAATTGAACAAAGCATTATATGGTTTGAAAAAAGCACCTAAAGCATGGTATGAAAGATTGCACTCTTATTTGATTAAGATTGGTTTTATAAGGACAAGTGAGAACATCAATATGTACATGAAGAATGATTAAAATGGAATACTGATCTTAGCCATATTTGTTGATGATATTATATTTTGTGGAAATGACTCCTTATGCAAGAACTTTGGAAATGAAATGAGCAAAGAATTTGAGATGTCATTAATTGGTGAGATAAAGTATTTTATAGGTTTATAGATAGTGCAAATGAAAAATAAGATTTTCATTACTCAATCCAAGTACATAAAGGAAATCTTGAAGAAATTTGGAATGGAGGATTCAAAACTAGTAAGTACTCCTATGACTACCAACTGTAAATTATCAAAGAATGATGAATCTGCATCTATTGATGAGACACTTTACCGATCCATGATTGGAAAGCTACAATATGTTGTTCACAGTAGACCAGACATAGCACATGCAGTAGGTATAGTTGCAAGATTCTCTGCAGATCCCAAGGAAACACACATGACAACAATCAAAAGAATTTTTAGATACTTGAAAGGCACTGATGATTATGGCTTAGTATATCAGAAAGGAAATAATTTTAATTTAAAAGTTTATACTGATGCTAATTGGGCAGGCAACATTGATGACAGAAAAAGCACAAGTGGAGGAGCTTTCTTTTTAGGAGAAAGACCAGTGAGTTGGCTTAGCAAGAAACAAGGACGTGTTTCACAGTCAACACCAGAAGCTGAATATGTTGCTATAGCATTGAATTGTACTAATATAGCATGGATTAAACAACTATTGGAAGGTATAAATGAGAAAGTTACCAAGCCAGTAACTATATTCTGTGACAATACTAGTGCCATTAACATTTCAAAAAATCATGTTATGCACTCTAAGACAAAGCACATCTCTATCAAATATCATTATCTTAGAGAAGAAGCTCAAGAGAAGAAAGTGGTGTTGGAGTATGTTAGCACAAAGGAGCAAATAATAGATATCTTCACCAAACCACTACCAAGGGACACTTTTGAGTATCTCAGAAGTATGTTAGGGGTCCTACCCCTATCTCCCATTCACTGACTGAGTTCGGTGAAAGCATCAATTCGATGACTCTACAAAATATCTTTTAGGAGTTGATGCTGATTTACACACTTTAGGAGGTTTTCTAAAGGTGTGTAGGAAACAATACAGGGAACAGGAATTAAAGACAAAATGCTCTTACTGAGACTAAGTTGACACATTACAGCATGAATTCACTTCATACAGGAAGAAATTATGTTTTAGGAAGAAGTCTAATGTATGGGGGAGAATTCTGATGACAGGAAGAGAGCATTTCAGTATTTCAGAATCACAACAATCCAAATTTTTTTTTAAGGTCAAATCAATTGGTTTTGCCATCAATGCCAAAGGGGGAGATTGTTGGCATTATAATAGACAATAGGAGATTGTTGTCATTTCAATAAGGATATTGAGAAGGTTGTTGATGATTATGGATATAACTAATTAAGGATGTTTTACTGTCTTGATATTATTATTTTGTCATTGATGTCAAGGAATTGATTTTCGAATTCAGTATGATGTTGCCATATCTTAATAAGTATTATTTGAAGAGTATATGTTACCGAGGTTGAATCTGATGTTTTTATGGAAGATTAAGTTTGTATGATTCACCCCCCCCCCCCTCTCATCTTGTTGGCTATTGGATCTATACTTACATTAATTATCAAAACTATCACTGATTGGGCAGGCAACATAGATGATAGGAAAAGCACAAGTGGTGGAGCTTTCTTTTTAGGAGAAAGACTAGTGAGTTGGCTTAGCAAGAAACAAGGATGTATCTCATAGTCAACAATAAAAGTTGAATATGTTGCTGCAACATTGAATTGTACCAATATAGCATGGATCAAACAACTGTTGGAAGGTATAAATGAGAAATTTACTGAGCTAGTGACTATATTCTATGATAATACTAGTGCCATTAACATTTCAAAGAACCCAGCAATGGACTCTAAGACAAAGCATATATCTATAAAGTATCATTATCTCAGAGAAGAAGTTTAAGAAAAGAAAGTTGTGCTGGAATATATCAGTTCAAAGGAGCAATTAGCAGACATCTTCACAAAGCCATTGCCAAGGGACACTTTTGAGTATCTCAGAAGCAAGTTAGGGGTCCCACCCCTATCTTCCACTCACTGACTGAGTTCAGTGAAAGAATCAATTCGATGAGTCTATAGAATATTATGTGTGGATTGATGCTGATTTACGCACTTTAGAAGGTTTTCTAAAGGTGTGCAGGAAATAGTGACCGAGACTGAGATGATACATAGCAAGGCAAATCACTTCATAGGGGAAGAGTTCATGATTTAGTTCTTTTACTTTTTAGCATTGTTGTCAAAGGGGGAGAAGACTAAATGGTTGACTGAATGGTAAAGCCCTACATGAAGAAGAAAACATAAGACTAATGACAGGGGGAGAAGATTACTGCAATAGGGAGAAGACTAAATGCAAGACAACAACTCAGAAGCCTAATGAAAAAGGGAGAAGACTTCAGAAGATTTTAACAACTCAAGGATAACAGGAGAAGTCTAACAACAATCTGAATCCGAATCAATTTGAATATCTTGTTGGTATTACCATTTAAAAGTTGATTTTTCCATCAATGCCAAAGGGGGAGATTGTTGGCATTTCAGTAGAAAGAAAGATTGTTGATATTCATTAAGGATATTGAGAAGGTTGTTGAAGATTATTTGATATAACTGAAGAAGGATGATAACTATCTTTATAACATTATTTTGTGACCCCTTAGGACTACATATGACCCCTTAGGACACTTTGTGATCCTAAGGGAAATGTCGTATGTACACTAGGATGTTATAAGGGGTCATATGTGGTCCTAAGGGGTCACACATGTGCTTGACACCTTAGGACCACATATGACCTCTTAGGACACTATGTAATAGACTAAGGGGTATGTCATACACACTAGGCTTTTATACGGGGTCACACATGTGTTAACACATGTGTGATCCCTTAGGACCACGCGTGACCCCTTAGGGTCCACTATGCGATCCTCTATGGTCCTAAGGGAACGCATAGTGTCATTAGGGGCATATGTGGTCTTAAGGGGTCGTAAGGGGTCATGTTGTGTGTGTAATAGGATGTGAAAAGGGGTCACATTGTAGAGGATTTATTTTGTCTAATTTGTTTAAATTTGTTATCTAAATTTCTAACGTTTTAATTTATTATATTTAGATTTATAACATTTTTCTAATTTTCTTTTTTTGCTAATGTTTTTCTAAGTTCTAATTTACTACCTTAGTTTTCTAATTTTTTCATAACATTTTTTTAAAAAGTTGAAAAAAATACATATACAGTTATGTAATTTTAAAAACAAATTGACAAATTTCGATTAAAACATTAAATTATCAAACGTTTTTCTAAAATGCTGAAAAACAATAAATATACAATTATTTAATTAAAAAAATAAATTAACAAACAAATTATTTATTAATTTTTGAATAAATTTAATAAAAAAAAGAAATTATTAAACAAAAAAAGGGTTATTTTGTGCACCTGAAATAATATAGGTCGAAAGTTGAAATGTGAGATATGCTAGCTGCTGCAGACAGGGCACGGTGACGTGATGTTGACGTCAAGTTCGCTCTAACTCCCACTAGACAGAAAAAAAACAAGTTCAAAAATGACAATTTAACTGTTGTTTTTAGAATTTATAGAAGTTTGAAAAAAAAATTGTAAATTGGGTTCGAGCGAAGGGCGGGGGGGGGGGGGTTAGATTGAACCCCTTAAAATATTAATTTTTAAGGGGTTCGAACGAACCCCCATACCCACCCGGGATTCGAGCGAACCCGCGTCCGATGGCGGGTTCGCTTGAACCCGGAGGGGGGGATCACTTGAACCACCCCACTTCATTTGAACTGCCCTCAAACATAACTCCACTTTTGCCAATTTCCTTCATTGGCGAAAGTGGGAACTACTAATGTGGGATAGCCCAGGTGCATGATGGATTCATCTAGAAATTAAAGGTTAATTATCTTCAAGTGAAGCCTCAACAAGTTGGTCTATAATGACCCGTCCTTTGATAGCTTTGCATTCTACATATTCAATATCAAATTCTGTAAGAACCATGACCCATATAGCCAATCTTCCTATAAGTGTCGCTTTGCTGAGAAGGTATTTGAGCAGATCAATCTTAGCCGCCAGCTTAATAGAATGTGCTAACATGTAGTGTCTTAATTTCTGTGATGCAAAGGCTAATGCCAAACAAGCTTTTTATATGATAGTATAGTTCATCTCATAGGACACCAAGGTCTTGCTAATATAATATATAACTCTTTCCTTTTTATTCTCATCCTATTGTGCCAAAAGTGCCCCCAATGATGTATCTGTAGCTGATATGTAGAGAATCAATGGTTTACCTTGAATTGGTGGCATCAATATAGGTGGATTAGAAAGACATTCCTTTATTTGTTTTAGATGTTGTTCACAATATTCATCCCAGTTGTATTTGACTCCTTTTCGTAATGCCTTTGTAAATGGTTGAGCTTTATCTGCTAGCTGAGAAATAAAGCATCTTATTGATTGGAGGCATCCTTGTAAAATTCTCATTTAACTGATATTCTTTGGAGGTGGCATTTCCATGATAGCCTTAACTTTTTCTGGATCCACTTCAATTCCTTTCGCTGAAACAATATATCCTAGGAGCTTACCAAATGTAACTCCAAACGCACATTTCTTAGGATTTAATCTGAGTTTGAATTTTTCCATTCTATCTAATATTGGACCTAGTTCTGATAGATGTTTTGATCTTTTCATAGACTTAACTAGAGTTTCATCGACATAATCCTCCATGTTTTTGTGCATCATGTCATGAAAAATTATTGTTACGACTCTCTGATAAGTAGCACCTGCGTTCTTTAAACCAAAGGGCATTACATTCTAGTAGAAGGTTCTCCATGCATAGGTGAATGTTGTTTTCTCTTGATCCTCAAGTGCAATTTTGATCTGATTGTATCCTAAAAAAATCATGTATTAAAGAGTACATTTCATAGCCAACAATCATGTCCACGATCTTGTCTATATTGGGTAGAGGAAAATCATCCTTAGGACAAGCTTTTTTTAAATCTCCAAAATCAGTGCAAACACAGATTGATTTGTCAGGTTTAGAAATAGGTACAATATTAGATATCCATTCGGCATAATCGATTGCTGTGATAAATCTAGCTTTTCGCAATTTTTCTAGCTCAACTTTAACAAGTAATGCAACGTGAGGATGCATTTTTGGGGGTTTTTTCTTGATAGGTTTAACTCTGGGAGTGATAGAGAGATGATGCATGATGAGGTCAGGATACAAACCTGGCATATCAGCATATGTCCATGCAAAATTAATCCTCTTTTCCGTGAAGAAATCAACAAATTCATATAATTCTTCAACTATCAAGGATTGAGCTACATGTTTGGTGTGCTGAGCTTCTTCTGTTCCAATGTTTACTAGCTATGTAGGTTCAATTAGCACTGATGATCACTCTTGAAAGTGATCAGGCAAAATGTCAAGTATCTCACCTTCAGGCACCTCAGAGAGGTTTTCATCATTAGGTACGTCCTTTATTTTTACTATTTTTATTCTGACACCGCCACGGTGTGGTTTTTGCCATCAGAATTCTTATTTTTCTTTTTTTGATTTTTGTGACTAAGATACTTGACACTTGTTGATGTCATGTTCTCACTTTCTTCATAGGTGGAAGAGTCTATTAGTTCAACTTCATTAAGATAGCAAGCTAATGTATAGTCATTGGCGAAGGTAGGTATATTCAAAGGTTAGTTTTGAAGAGTACAGTCTATTAGTTCAGGATGTAGTAAGGATAAAGTTTTAATAGGTTCAAGGGAGTTCATGGTATTATCATCATAACTCTGGACTGATAAGTCGAGTTCCAGAAGACTCTCTTGTGTAAGTGTCTCGAGACCAAGAAGAGTTAAAACATAATTATTGAAGTGCATGTTAATATTTAGGGGACCTAACCCAACAAACCTACCACTAGCACCATCCTCTACTTCAGACTGGACTACATATCATGGTTTGACAGCAACAGGGTTAGCAGGCAGAATCTCGACATTCATGATAGAGTAGTCATAGTTTGATGTCGAATAGGTATTGTCATAAATAGAGATTACGTCAGAGTGATCAGAGTCATAAGATGAAGTTTCTAACTCTTCTTCAAGTGATTTAGTAAAAGTATGTATAGTATCAATATCTACATCTTTGATGTTGCAAGTTCCTTTGTGATTTGGTTCATTGATCACTTGTATTTGACATACTTGTTGACATAACCTTGATGGCTCCATTAGTCTTTGTCATCTTTTCCATTCAAATTCCTTTGGACTAATGACTAGCCCTTCGTATGTAGCCTCTAATTCTTCTTTTGTAGCTCCATACTTGATTTGTTCTATCTCATTAGAGGGAGATATAGTAGGTGAAGAATTTTCTTGTGTTCTTCTTTCTTTCAACTCTTGTTCATAGTCTTCTTGTCTTTTTAGTTTGATTTCTTCTATTTCCTTTTGCAGCTTTAAGCGTATTATCTCTTGTGCTTCATCTATGATATCACTAGATTCTTCAGGAGTTTCTGTAGTAGATATATCTGAGAGATGATTTGGACCCCATTCATACTCATTCAAGTCTGTTTCTGAATCATCTATTCGTATTATACTTGTGTATGTGACTGTAATGTTTAGTGGTGCAAACAACTCTTTAATTCCTTTGATTTATTCTCTCATGTCTTCTGGGATTTGTGCTCATTGTAGTGTTATTGTTGATATAATTGGAACTTGATTACCAAGTACTTCTTCTCTCTTGATTGCCAATTATTCTTGTTCATTTTCATACTCTTCCTGAGTTTACTGAGTATTGATTTCCTATGATGTTGAAGGTAGTATCTTTTTCCTCCACTTAGGTTGATGATGAGAAATATGTTTATGATCTGATGACTTTCTTAGATTGTATCCAAGTCCATATTTATCATTTGTAGACTTAGTTTGTAGCTAAATAGGTTCAACAATACCTTCTTGACACTTGCCTAGAGGACCGGTACTTGAATATCCCATGCGATGAATCATCTTATAGCCTAGACCATATTGTGTTGGGGAAATTTCACAGTGTTGTGTTTCTTTGTTTTTACTATATTCTTTGTAAAGTCATTTGAGAACAACATCCTCTTCTATTTCATCTGCAAGAGAAGTAGAGGACTGTACAAAAATACCATCATAAATGACATTTGGAGTTGAAGTTTTTGTCTTCATAGCATCTGATGGTTGTCCAGATTGTCTTGGTGATGGAGGAAGAGACATTAGTGAAAGTACAGGTTCTATTTTGTATCCATCCATACCAGTATATGTGATTTTTAATTTCTTTTCTAAATCTTTCATCAAAGCTGCTTAACTTTCAGCTGTAGAGGCTGCTCTGTTATGAGGAACAAAAGTATCAATACTCTGCATTAATGCATTATAGGTATAGCCTGTATCAGCAGGAATATTGACTTCAACTCCGTTATAAGGAAATTTCAAGCACTGATGATATGTATATGGTACTGCTTTCACTTCATGAATCCATGGCATACCTAGTAAGATGTTGTATGAAAGAGGAACATCAAGCACCTGAAAAATAACATCTTTTTCCATAGGTCCTACCCTAATCGGTAATAGCACTAGACCTTTAGAGGTTCTCTCTTCTTCATCATAAGATTTGATTGTTATTTTCTTTGTTGGATCAATGACATTTTCAGAAAAGCCTAGTTGTGTCAGTAGATTGTAGGTACACATATTCAACCCAACACCTCCATCTATCAAAACACATTTGACTTGGTGTTTATGGATCATAGCTTTGATGTGTAATGGTTAGTTATGCAGGTGATTTAGTGAACTGTCATATTTTTCAGAGAAGGTGAGGTAGTGAGGCAAATTCAGGTGACCCACCATAGATTGAAACCAATCTACATCTAAATCTTGAGGGACATTAGTAGTGAGTAAAGCTTTATCAAGGATCTCTCTATGAGAAAAAGAGATCTTAAGCAATTCAAAAATGGAGATTTGAGCATTAGTTCTTTTCAATTGTTCGATAATGCTATAACCAAGAGAGGATGATGAAGCCAGCTGCTTAGATTTAGTTGTGATTGTATCTGGTTGTCTGTTTAAAGAAGTCAGTAGGTTTGATGTTGTTTGAGCAGGAGTTGAGGAACTAGCTCCTTGGAGAGTAACCTTCTTTGGAGCACGGGTCACATCATTTGTAGTTTGTGCTTTATTTTTTTTATCTTTGATTATGATCACATTGCAATACTTAGATTGGGAAGATTTAATCATGTTGATCACATTGTCATTGTTAGTGTAGGTGTATTTGACTTTGGCACCTCCCTTGGATTTTGAGGAATCACCTTGTTCATAAGCAGGTAAGGGATCTTTAAAAGCTTTGTGATCAGCATTAGTTGTATGATTTCCAACAACAATTTTTCCAGCATAGATGAGGTCTTGAATCTCATGTTTGAGTTTCATGTAGTTGTTTGTTGTATGACCCTTGTTTCGATGATATTCACAGTATTCGTTTTCCCTCCACCATTTGGGTTTAACTTATGGATCCTATGATCTAGAGTTATCTGGCAATGTTATCAGATCATTTGCCAATAAAGTCTTAAAAGCTAATTCATATGTTTCTTCTAGAGGAGTGAAATCGCGTTTAGGCTTTGAAAGCCAAGGTTTCTCTTTAAACCACTCTTTTGATTTCTTCGAAGGATTTTCTACTGCAGTTTCAACTAATTTGAGTGCTTGTGTGCCGCTAGCCAGATTAAATATTATGGGTTTTGATTTTGTTTTAATAGTGTCTACCACTCCATCATTAACAACATTTATGTTGTTATCTTTGTCGTATTTCCAGTATTTGTTCTTTTCTTTGGAACTAGAATGTTGTTGTGTTTCTTTCCAAAGTGATATATGTCCTTTCTTTATAAGCACATCTTCCATTCTGAGGGAACTATCTACCATTTTACTGAATGAAGGGTACACTTGCATTTGGATACTGTATTTCAATTCAGGGATCAGGTTATTGATAAAGATATCCATCTTCTCACAATCAGGAATAGGCCATAAATATCTAGAGAACATCTTTCTCCAACGTTCAAGAAAAGTGAAAAAAGGCTCTCCTATTTTCTATTTGGTATTGCAAAGTTCAATCATAGTGACTGGATGACAAATGTTATAGGAGTAATGTTGGAGAAGCAATTCGATTAATTCCTCAAAAGTTTTAATTCCCATAGGTAGGCTCGAAAACCATTCCATAGCTTGTCCTCCTAAACTCCTCGAGAAAAGGCGCATGAGATATGTTTGTTTGTGCATGAACTCCATACATAAAGCACAAAATTATTTGACATGGTCTTGAGGATCTGCATTTCCATCATATTTGTCAAACTTAGGAATCTCCACCCTTGAAGGAAATGGAGGCATGTAAAGGTTTTTGTCAAATGGAAATGGGCATATCGTGTCTAGAGAATATTGCTTTGATGCTTTATCCTTGTTTTTCAATCTGTAACGCTTGCAATTGTTTGTTTACCAACATTAAAGGTGTCTCTTCCTCTTTAGTGATAAGGGTTGCAATGTTATAATCAATAGGAAGTTTAGTGCCTTGTCTTGCTAGCTCTAGAAAGTGTTCTTCCTTTTCTCTAGTCATGATGATCTTCATCATTTTTCAGAAATGTTTATCCTTTAGACAAATATTTATAACAAATTTTGTAGGTTCAGAGGTTTCAGAAGATGAGGAATCATTGTCAATAGCATGGGTGTTGAGGTTGTCATAAGTATCGTGTTTAGTATCCTACATTTCTTGCCTTTCTCTAGACATGGTGGGAGATAAGGGCTGATATAAAATTGGTAAATTTGACGATGAAGGTTTATTAGAGACAAGGTCTTCTACAAAGAATGGATTATCTTTTGATGAAAAGGATGGTCCTTTACCTTTGTTATCTTTCTTGTGAGAACTTATGGTTTGAACAAGCATTTATAATTGATATGACTGAGAGCTAGATGTGATGCAAAGGTCAAGATCAAATTGAAGCTAGTTGTTCATTTAACGTAGTGATTGAGAGAAGTAACTAAGATTCAATCTCGTTTCAGGAAAGATCTATCTTGTATAAGACGTGATCTAAGCAACTTATTTTGATTTGAGAGAAGTGACTAAGACTCAGTCTGGTTTCAGGAACGATCTATCCTGTATAAAATGTGATCTAAGTGACTTAAGTTTGATAAGTAGTTAATTGAACTAGCTGAAAGATGATCGACAAAATCGACAACACAACGACAAGGGTGCACTATCAAGATTATTTATGCTTAGGATTATGATAACTAGTTTTATGTTCGCTGCAGACTAATTAGGCAAGTTTGACTATTCTAGACTGACAAAATCATAAATTTGTATGACAGAGTTTTATGACCCAGATGATAATTTAATATATCCCAGACAATAGAGACAGTTTCTCGTACGAGTTACTACCTAAACTCGAACGACAGTTTAGTGTTCTCCAGATGACAATCTGATAAGTATGATAGTTATTCGTACGATAGTATGTTAAGGGTCGTATGACAATTCTTTAACAACAGAATGAAAATTTTGTATACTCGGACAAAATTTTTGACAGGGCCAGACGACAAACTGATAGAACCAATGAAGACTTGTACGACAATAGGTATGTAGCCAGATGACAATTCAGTAGACTCGTATGATAGAGGACTAGACAGAGACGAGATTATGACACATACAAAGTTTTGATGACTGTTAGAGACCATTTTTTGATAAGGACTGAGTTTTGATCACTGAGTTGTTGATGTTGTTGATTTGTTTTCTCCAGTTTCAGTATTTCAGTTTCATTTTCAGGGATGAAAACACAGTAAACATGCAAGATGTATAATGACTTTCAAACACAGCATGCTAACCCTACAGAAGTTGGTTTAGAGAAGAAAACCTTTTCTTGCAGACTTAGGTACACACCCAATAGCTAATCAGAATACGGTCGCTGAGTCTCATGCAATGGATTCTCAACACCATATTAGTTGACTCCAAATGCTAATGGGGGCACCATATGACAAGTTTGTTGGGAGAGTTACCATCTCTTTTGCACACAGATTATCCCCCTTTCGGAGGTGAATTGGGTAGCCTCTATCGTATAGTTCTTAGTCAAGAATTACGTTCAAAATTACCCCTTGAAGTCATGCAAGCATGATTGAGGCCTATATCCCAACAAGGTACTGAAACAAGTTGTAGTCACGTAAACATGATTGAGACCGCGAGACCCTACAAAAAGGTTCTATATGAGAGATCTCAAAGAGAAAACTCAAATAATCTCATCCTCTGAGACTTTAATCACTAGAGGTCTATTTATTATAGTGAGTTGGAATGCTTAAGTCTAGCTATACTCACTTGGGTCATTCTCATAGGGTGACTACTTTTTCCCATTGTGACAGGCCCGCTAAAGGTACACAAATGTCAAATTTAGAAAAAGTCTCAAGGGTCTGGATTTCTGATTGTCTGTAAAGACAAAAGCATACTCTCCTACCTATTGGATTTTTCTTCAAACATAAAAGACATATTTGTTCATTAACCAAATAGCAATTTAAGTGCCTAAGAAAATACTAAATGAATACACAATGTTTAGTCGATTCTCCTTAGGCAACTTGCAAAACAAAGATATCAGTAGTTCGAGTTTATAATCTTTGGCAAGCACATGTTTAATGATTGATTTATTTGCCAAGCGAACCTACAAACATTAAAAGCCCAAAATTAGTTGTCAAAAGAAAATGTTAGCATGCAAACTGTAAATTAAACTAATCTAACAAGAATTTTCATTCCATATGACTATCCTAGTTATGACAATTTTGATAGTACTGCAATATGTCATTCATAACTTTCAAACCAGACAAAATTAGGCAAATCGCTTCGGTGAAAATGAAGAACACTTGGTTTTAAGAAACATATCAAAATTTGGTTTAGATCTAATGGTTAAATAAAAAGTTATTCCCTCCAAACAAAGACCATTTTTTACTATCACATAAGAACAAGTAAAATGATAGTACTGCACTTTGTCATTCATAACTTTCAAACCAGACAAAATTAGACAAATCACTCCAGTGAAAATATAGAAAACTTGGTTTGAAACAACATATCAAAAATTTGATTAGATCCAACAGTTCAATAAAACGCTATACCCTCTGAAGAGAGACCATTTTTTAACTGTCATAGAAGAACAAGTAAAATGATAGTACTTCACTCTGTCATTCATAACTTTCAACCCAGACCACATTAGGCAAATCGCTTTAGTGAAAATACAGACAACTTGGTTTTAAAAAAATATCAACAATTGATTTAGATCCAACAGTACAATAAGAAATTATGCCCTTCGAACAAAGACCATTTTTGACTGTCACAAAAGAAGAACAAGTAAAAAGAAAGATTTTTATTTGCAAATTTAACATATGTTTATTAGTTATAAAAACCAAACATCAAATCTGTTCAAGAAAAATTAGAAATATTTTAGTCGTGGGTTTGAGCCCCACGATGGGCACAAAAAATGTGTGTGAAAAGTGGATCGTATCTGTATCTGAAATACACAACACTTCAATAAGTCATTAGATGCATGGTTAGTAAATCAATCAACAATGAACAATAAACCATCACAAAGCGACCTATTGACTTCTAGTAGATGCTATTTTAGTCTTTCTCTCAGATTTTTTATATGCAATACCAATGACTAGTAAACACCTAAACGAAGGATTTAATCTATATGAGTACAAAATTGAGCTAAATGAATGCAAGATTAAGCTAGATAAATGCAAGATATGCAAGATTAATGAATATTATGCTAACATGATTAAGCTATGAATAAATATTAAGCTAAATGATTTAATAAAGATGCAATAACTAATATGCAAATATTCTCAATATAAAATCTTAATGAACCTAGAGCAAAAATAACATAATAACAATATATTCTCCAGGATCCTTGATTAGGAGATGAAAGCCTGAATTTATAGAAAATTCAGAAAGAAACCAATGGTCGAGATCAAATGATGATGAGTGGTCAAGATTTTCCAAGAGGAAGCACAATCCAAGTGAATTGATGTGATTGGCTATTTTTCTCAGTTTTAAAGGAAATTGAACTAAAATTAAGATAAAATCAGAAAAAACCGATTTATTCTTTATTTTATTCAATTTTGAGATTTAATTATTTTAATTGCTTTTCTAAGATTTTTCAATTTTTAATTTGATTTTCAAGATTATCTCCATTTGATTTCTTTTCTCAAATTTTAATTCTTTTTTTTCAATTAATTTCTTTTTCTTGTTTTGTTTCCTTTTTTGAATTTTTGTGCTCATAATTTCCAATTTATTTTTCAAATTAGTTCCTCTTTCTTGATTTGTTTCCCTTTTTGAAGATTTATGGCAATTTTTATTTATTTATTAAATATGCAAAAGATATTTAATTAAATAAATGAGATATTTGATTTTAAAAAGATTTTCTATTTTGAATTTTGAATTTGATAAATTAATTAAATGATAATTTAATTAATTATAATTGCCATGTTGCATTTTTATACCTTAGGAATTAATTAATTAGGCTCTCATGGTTGATTTAAATTGATTATTTGATTCAGGACCTTGATGAATTTTATTGAATTTAAGCACATTAGTTGAGATTAGGGCCCCATGGTTTTGGATGACCATATTTAGGGTATTATAGGCCCTACATCCATGACTACCTTGTTAAATTTAATTTGAACAACGTTGTTGTAGATTTCATCTAGTATAATGTATCCACACATTTCAATGAGATTGTGCTAATATCACAAGAGATAAGGAAGTTGATGGGATTTTGGTTCCTTCTCTCTGTCTATTGGATTTATTACATCATACTTAATAGTTAAAAATAAATAAATGCTAAGTTAGAAAGTTAATTTTATATTAGTAAATAAAATAATACTTAGTTTGCTAAAAGTTATTCTCATAAGGTATTTTGCGTAGTTGGTACATGAAATGTAAGGCTTTATAAGCCAATGCAATATGATGTGAAACATTTTGAACAAATCAAATATATTTAATATTGTTATTATGTACAACATTGGTGTTATAATTTTATTTACAAGTTTTCAATGTGGTGTTAAATTACATTCATATGTTTGTTCCTATGTAATGGTTAGATGTGAATAATAAGGAGAAACCAACATGCATTAATGTTTGTTGAGGCATATTGATTTCTATTGAAGTTGTAGATTGTAGTTATAGTAAAATGGTGATATTTTTGTCATTTCTTAATAAAATTTAAAAATTCAATCTATTTGTAAAGTTTATGAATAGTATAATAAAACCCAAAAATGGTTTGAAGATATTCTCATTAATTGATGAGAAATTTGAAGCACAATGTGACTTGATATTTCGTTGGTGTTTGATTGCTACAAAAATTACTTGTAAAATGAGTTGCCAAGTGCATTAATGTGTTTTCATAAGATCATTGTTTAAAATGAATGAAGGTATTTTTTTTATAAGCAATAGCATGAAGGTTTACTTGCTTGAACATATAGTTTGGAAAAATAAAAGGTACAATTATAAAAGTCATTTTAAGTAAGAAAGGGGTGTAGGAAGCAATTTTATATATCAACATAAGTGAATGGAATGGATAGTAGATATTCTTTTGCACTCACATATTTAGGAGGTGTTAACATATGCTAGTCATAGTTCCAAAACTATATAATTTTCTATTGGAGTGATAAATATTATGGAGAAATCACACGTTCTTGCTAAATTTGAAGTGTTGGCAACAATGCAACAAACTAAGAGGGGGGAGCGAATCAATTTGCTCAAAAAATTACTACAACTTAAACCATAAATCAAATCTGATAATTAACAGTTTAAAGCATGAAACAACACCACATCAATAACACACATAACACCAATATTTTTGACGTGGAAAACTCGGTTAAGGTAAAAACCATAGTGGGAACCTACCCACAATGAGATAATTCCCTATTAGGAGTAAATGTAAATATTACAATGGGGAATGCACATGCATTTAGGGCACACTGCCTAGAGCTCACTGCTCAAACAAGAAACCCAGAAGGGCTACAACTCTTAGGGGAGGCTCACTGCCTTACAAGAAGTCTCATTAACTTACAAAAAAATTCAAACAACAATCCATATTACATGAATTGTGAAAATAACATCTACATATGCTTGGGTACAGTTTCAATTAAGCTCACTGTCAGATCTTCTCTGCAACACACTTCTTCACATAACTTCACACAACTTCCCTGCTACTGAATGATTGATACAATATTCGCACATAGAATTATCTCTCTCGATGATTATTGCATTCATTTATACATGTCATCAACCCATGAATTATAGGTCGGCTCAACACATGCTACATATTATAAAAATATAATCACACACGCTATAACAATGCATGCAAACGAAAACAATGTCGGCTAGGACATAGTCTGGACCTAAAAAACCACCACAAATATGAAAAACCTCCAGGAATTACGCCTCAATCATCCGCAACATGCTACAACACCAAGAATGTCGCATAACATGAAGAACATCACCGGACAAAGAAAATATTCAATAATGTGCACAATAATCAATGCAGACCACCAATACGCATAGAAAACAATCTAGAGATATTCACAAGCAATGTGAATTACACCATAACAACCACACAAAACTCGAATTACTAGAATCATCATCATCTCTACCAGAGCTCAAGAACACCAACATAACTGATTGTCAACCTGGAATATTTGCTTGTGGATTTGAACCAATCGAAGTGAGGACACACATCAATGTCCAGAATACATCCCACACATTCGTAACTAAAGATATTAATATTTCAGAGAAATATGGATCATAAACCAAAATACCAAATAACACAAACAACTGAATAACATCCTCAATACTGGACCTCATAACTCGATCAAAACATCATGCAGACCTCTGCAAATGAGAATGAACCATCTACAACAATATACCAGAAACCCTTTAATCCGCATCATCTCATTTGCAATACACAGGTTAAACCAGCTCATTCAATCTAACTACAACATTGAAATACACATGAGAATATGTTGACATCAATGATAACACATCATTCCAGCAAACTTCTCAGCAACATCCAACATGAAGGGCGTGATTTTTATACATGGAAAATTAAGGTACAACTAGTTTTAATAGAAAAATATTTGTGATAATTTGTTAGTAAAACTATTAAAAAACCTCATGATGCAAATGAATAGGTAAAATGGGTCACAAAAAATCATAAAACTATAACACCGATTGGTCTCAATTTGTTTGATGCACTTTTACATCATATTAATTGTTCAAAAACTTGAAAATAAATATGCAAAAACCTTCTAGCCTAAAGATGAAAGAGAGTGAAAGTATTGTTCAACATATTATTACATCTCATTGTCTTCTTAATCAACTTGCTCGAATAAACTCTCAATTGATGATGATGATGATGATGATGATGATGATGATGATGATGATGATGATGATGGAATTTGATCATTTGGTCTAAACCGGTAATTGTTTGTTTTCTTGATGCAACCGATACTTGTCTGTTTTCTAAAGAGATTAGATTTTTGTATGATGACTATGTTGTATGATGATTGTGTTTTTACATTGTATGTTATCATTAAGATGAATTTTATGTGATGTTGTAATATTTTGAAGTGGATCTTATCAGACACCAAAGGTGTTATACTAAGATCAAATGTACTTGTTGCCTCCCTAATAGTTGCAACAAGAAAATCCTCTCACAAGGTCACCCCTAGCAAGGTGCATTCTGATCCTAACAGGTCTGATCATTAAATCCTCTAACCAGATGACAAATTAACTTGTATTTGCAAATCCTAGTAACTTGGGTAGCTCCTAATAGGGCTGGTCCTCACAGGCCTTTTCTTAAAGCTCTTAACCGGGCTTGGACACTCCTAACAGGGTGTGCCCCTAACCGGGTGTTGTAGACATTAACTAGTCATATCTCTATGCTGCAGATAGTGGATCTTTGTGGGTACCAACTCCCACTATGGTTTTTCCCATTTGGGTTTTCCACGTATAAAATCTTGCGTCATGTGGTTTATGCTTTATGTGGTCATTGCATACTTGGTGTTATTACTTATATGCCTATTAATTTTTAAGTTGGTGAAATTGATCATCAGATTTGTATTGTTTTTACTTGCACCAATTCACCCCCCCTCTCAATGCCTTATAAGTTCATCAGATGACGATGACGACACCGATAGTGTAAAATCCATTTTATTGGGTAGTATGCCTTTAAGATTTGATAATATTATTTTTACTTTGAAAAAAATCAATCCAAGCCTATAAATATGATGAAGACAATAGAGTCACTAAAATTCACTTTGCTGAAGAAACTACTTTATTTTTCAAGAAGTTTAGAAATTCAACAAGAATTCTTTTTGAATGCTACTATTGTAGTCAAAGAGGGAACATTCACTTAGATTGTATTCAATGTGAAATGGATCTAATTGATGGAAACTTGAAAATGAATAATCCTTTGTTGATACTAAAACTAAAGAAGAAATATGTGATTTTACAACAAATAATTAGTAGGATAATGACTAAGAATATATTTTCTAAATTGGTCAAATTTAAGGATGGAGGCATCGAAGGTAAGACGCATTTTATCATCTCAAGATAACTTCTTCTTTAGAGATGATATATTGCATGAGAAGTGACACCTTTTTAATCTTTCATATTTAGTCTCTTCATGGAGAAAGGGGGCATGAAAGATTTGTTTGTTTTGTAGATAGTTTTAAGTATGTCTCTATCTATAGATTTGATGAGTGGTATCAATGGATGATTGGTTTTGTTTCAATCTATAGTTTTGTAAGCATGGGCTTGTTTTGCATATAGTTTTAAGTATGTCTCTATGTATATATTTGATGAGTGGTATCAATGGATAATTGGTTTTGTTTCAATCCATAGTTTTGCAAGCATGGGCTTGTTTTGTAAATAGTTTTAAGTATGTCTATGTAACTAGGAATTTGAGGAAAAGCATCAAAAGAATCTAATTAGGCAACCACAAACCTAACAAGCATATGAAATCAAATCTTAATATACTCATCAAAGGAATGAGAGACAAGATTCAAAACAAAAGAAAACCAATATTTCAAAAATCTCCTTTGTTGACCTCCATTTACATTCTTTCTCCTTCAAATAATGTATGTGGATCTCACGTACAAGATGCAAGTATATTGAAAGCAACTGAATAGCAAAATGAGATGAAATTGACAGCATAAGGGTACTCTAATTGTGGTTATCCATGATCAAAGAAATGGACTCAATTTTTAGACAAAATGATGAAGGGAACAAATTGGAATGAACAATTTGAAAGATGCAAATGAATTTGAAGTTGGCATGATTATGACATGATTGAATGACAAATTAGAAGACAAATAAATATGTCAAAATATTGACAAATTGAGAGCAAATTGTGTTCACCAATTATGACATGATTAGGAGGGAAAATAGACATTTAGCTATGAAAAATTAGGCCTAAAAAATATCTCATTAATTGAATGACAAAATGGGCATGAAATAGCCTCATAATTTATGACATAATTGAGCATAAAAAGTGGAGACAAAATAGAGGAGAAAAAGGTGGAAAATGTTAGGAGAAAAATTAGGTGGATTTTTTTTTGGAAAATTAGGCAGCACTAATTAATAAATATTATTTATTAATTAGCTCACAGAAAGGATGAAGAATTAGACAATTAAAGAATTAATTTAATTGTGACATAGAAGAATTAGGATAAATTAATTAATTCACTTAACCTAAAGACTGTTGGCATTATAACATACAAGAAGAAGGTTGGCATTCCAATTACAATGAGAGATTGTTGGCATTTCAATAAGGATATTGAGAAGGTTGTTGATGATTATGGATATAACTGATTAAGGATGATTACTGTCTTAATATTATTATTTTGTCATTGATGTCAAGAAATTGATTTTCTAATTCAGTATGATGTTGCCATATCTTAAGAAGTATGATTTCATGAGTATAAAGATGTCGGTAAAAGACACAGAAAGAATATAATGAATAAGGGGATAAGTTATTCAATGGGCAACTATTACCGAGTTAGACAATGATGAGATCATGATGTTTAGATTGTTTTGATTTCCTACATATGCTATTGTTTGAAAGGTTAATACTATACTATGTTACCGAGAAAAGAACCTAGTCGGTAAACCCTAAGGTTATCGCTATCGATTAATGAAGGGAGAATGTCTACTGAGTGAAGTTTAGTATTTACCGAGTTACAACCGAGCTATAACAGAATGCATTAAATGTTTACATGTGATATTTAATGAAGGAAGTTGATGAGCTGGAGCGGATTAAATGATTGGTAAGCCATGTATGAAGATTGTTAAAGAATCTATGGTAAAGAAAGATCGGCAGGAAGATCTACAACTCAGATTGAACCACAATACCTTAACACAAGTTCCAAGGTGGGGTAAAACATTTTCAGATCGAAGGATACATTGAACTTGGACAAGATTGAAGATCTGATGGCTATGATTGATCATGGGAAATGTGATCAAGGAGATTAAGCGGTTAGAAGGTTGTTTATAAATAGGAAATTGTTGATAAACAATGCATGTGGGCAAGTGTATGCATAGGGATGCTACATAGTGATTACCGAGCACAAAAGCTTGAAGACCTGTTTTGATAACAAAGTATAGAGCCCAGAAGAGGGACAAGATAAGTCCTATGAATTGATTGTATTGAGCAAATAAGAATCTGCTTCAACATTTTTAGATGTGAAGTTGCAGACATATTTTTATTACTGTTGTTTTGAGAAGTAGCAGAAAATCTCTTAACCGAGTGGACTTAATAGTCTTATTTGTAAAATCCTCTAGCAAGGTGAAATTCTTATTGAGTGTTTGAAATCCTTTAACAAGGTCACTTCTAACAAGGTGAAGATCCTAATAGATCTGAGGGAAATACCTTAACCAAGTCACATCTAGCAATGTGTTTGTAATCTTTAACATGATTTGCTTTTAACCGAGCATACTCTAGAAGAGTATATTTCTTAGTGGGTCTAAAATCCCACTGTGGTTTTTCCCTATTTGGGTTTCCACGTTAAATCTGGTGTTATATGTTTGTGATCTTATCTATTTATGGGTCTGCATGCATTACTATTTTTCTGATAAGGTTACCGAGGTTGAATCTGTTGTTTTTATTGAAGATTAAGTTTGAATGATTCACCCCCCCTCTCATATTGTTAGCTTGGCATCTGTACTAATCATATTTAGTATCAAAACTATCAAAGACAAGTGTTAGATAGGATTCAAATGATTAAATCATAAAAAACCCTAGAAGATGGACTAAGAATGAAATTAGGTCTTGACACAGTTAAAGGACCATTGACAAAGGAATGATCATGATCAAAAAGAATAAATGACAAGGATTTGATATCGATATGATAAAGGTCGATGAATAATCGATCAAAGATGACAAAAGGATCAAATTGATAGGGGATAATTGATAAAGGATCAATGACTGATTGATCCAAAAGTGACGAAGATTGATGACTGACTGAGATCGGTGACAAATCGATCAAAGATTGATAAAAGGTTGATTTTATGAAGGTTGAATTGATAAAGACTGATGATGAATTGATCAAAATTGATAAAGAGACTAATAATTGATGATTGAATGAGATCCAAAATGATCCAAATTGATTGATAATTGATCAAGGATGATTGATAATTGATTGAAAATGATAAAGACCGAGGATAAAACCCTAATTTGACACCAAGTAGAGTTGACAATGTTCAATTGATATGATAGGTTGATCATGACCACTAATTGCAATTCAAAAATGATATCAACAAGATCTAATTGAAATGAGAGGGAATTGAAAATGAATAAGAAAGAATACAGAAGAAGGACACAATGTCAACAAATGATAAAGATCAAATGTGCAACATAGAAGAAATGTTAATAAGATGCAAAAAACCTAAAATAAGGTCACGCGTATAGGTTAAAGCATGACGCCACAAGTGTTGACCATTTTTAGATGCCTACATTTTACCCCTCTTTGAGACAATGTGATTATGAGCTTTTTTTTAAAGAACAATCAAGAAATGTGCCCTAGACGACAACAAGATATATGTATGCCCCCTCAAGGAATTGGCCAAAAAAAATCTAGAAAAGAGGCCAATTGATCGATAACGATGACTTGAAGCCACTAGTTTGAATAGACTAAAAACCAGAGGTTAAATGCACAAGATACAAGCATTACATGGTGAAAAATACCGTGACCAATATAACTAGGAGAGGTGCACGCCCATCTAGACACTTGAAAAGGCTAAAAAAGGAGATGGGAAGAGTGAAAAGGACTCATTTGCACTCTCTAACTTGGCAAATTTTGAGATTTGGGAAAAAGAGATTACAGAAGGACAGTGAACATTCTAGTGACGGAGTACCTTGGAGAGCATGTATGCAGCTTCAAATGACCAAATGATGCACGACCACAGGTAAGGGCCTTGAAAACCTATATTTCAATTTTGATCAATTTCACGCACTTTAATGACATGTCAAGGGATGTTCTAGGGAGGGAAGGGAATAATTGTACCTATGTATGTGCATTCTATGCCCATGTTAAGGTTTTTAGTGTGTGTGTTGATGACACAAGCACAACTTTGCTAGGATAAGGGGTAAGGCAAGGGGGAGTGTGCCAGGGTTTGTTGATGAAGCCTAAAGGGGTCCTAGGGGGTAGGGGACCTAAATAGGATAAGATAGGACAAAAATGCACTCAATTTGGCCTTTAAAAATGAGGAAATGCAGAGACTAATTGGAAACCCTAAAACTAACAAATGGATTCCCCATGGTGATGCAAATTCATTATTTTCCATTCATAACTTGAGAGAACAGACTAGATTGCTTTGAGCTATGCCATAGGTTGAGGACTACAGATAGAGACACATTATTAGCACTAGGATTGCATTGCATCACTTATATACCTAATATTAGGGAAAATATAGGGCTTCTCACTGCATAGCAGAGTGGTGGGATTCAAAGACCTCATCATTCAATCTCCCTACTAGCGAGGCTATTGTGACTTTATAGGATGTATGGTGCATCCTCCACATTCCTATTCAAGGAGAGGCATTCAAAGACCTCATCATTCCATCTCCCTACCAACAAGGCTATAGTGACTTTAGAGGATGTATGGTGCATCCTCCGCATTCCTATTCATGGGGAGAGGGTGATTTATGATCTCTCGATAGGGCTGGACTCCTTATGCAGGCTATTCAAGTGCAATATGAATGACATAGATGTCATGGAGTGAGGGATCCGATGGGAGACCATGGCAACAAAGTTTGACAGGAGATATGTCATGATTGCAGTTGTCATATCATGTCTACTAGTTGTGGACAAATGAGGGCACATATTTTCTATTGGATGGGGGAGAGTGCTCGAGCGGATGTGCATAGAGGGAACTGTATACACATGGGGACCATGCATGCTCGAGATGCTATATTTTTTATTACATCAGATAGTATATTAGGGCATACAAACTCTCAATTGTGGGGTGACATTACTCTAGGTATGGGCTTTTGAGCACATAGAAGTGTTCAAACCAATCACAGACGGACAGGTTATACTAGACTGACCTTATGTGTATTTCTACAGAGGTGCATTGAGTCAGGGCTCATTTGGGTACACGTTATTTTGGCATCATGAGCTGGAAAAACTTAGGGAGTTCATATGGAGACCTTACATTGGCTTCCCCTGATGGAAAGAGGATGAGGATCATCTACCATACTACAGACATAAGAGGTACTTGATAGGGTGGACAATGAAGTGCCAAAGAGTGATAAAGACACATTGACCAAAGAGAGTTAGTCGACAATTCAGAGAGAAGCAGGATGTACCTATAGGGAGAACATATTTTGCTCACTTAGTCAGGGAGGTAAGATAGTGGAGCAAAGTGATATGAACCCACATAGATTATGTAGATTTTGTATAGTTTTAGCTAGATAGTGGGATTGGGGGTTAGATGTTGGAGATGCAGGGATGATAGAGGAGTATGATCAATGGTTTGCACAACATCGTCCGATACCACTTACAGATCTAGACATTCCTATACCAAGGAGACAATGAGAGTTCTTGGGTGAGGAGGAGGATGAGGATGTGGAGGACAAGGATTATGATGATGAGTAGGAGGATGATGAGGGAGATGAGGAGGATGATGAGGAGGACAGAGATGAGGAGGATGAGGAAGAGGAGGTCGAGAGTCCTATGGAGGTACAAATGGATCAAGCAGAGAATGAGCCATTGTAGGATATACCCATTAGGGATGACATAGACCAAATTAGGGATCTACAGACATATAGGGCTACTATGAGAAATCAACATGATTATATTGAGTTAGAATGACAAATTGTTGACCTGTGGCTAGAGAGAGATTAGTTCAAGACTAAGAGGGATCGGTTAGCAACATAGAGAGACAAATATACAACTAAGAGGGATAGTTATACAATAGAGATATCTAGTATGATAGCTTATGGAGACACAACAATATCCCAGGCTCAAAGATTAGAGGAGGCCATGCGGGGTTATGTCAACTCGATTAGAGATGCCAGTGTGCAGGACTTGGGCCACGTGTTGGTAGAGACAAGGGATAAAATGCAACACTGGAGGATGTTGTATGAGATTTCAGTGCTACCCAAGCAAAGAGCACCATCTTATCAATCATGGTGACAGTCTAGGACAGAGAGCATATCATAATATCAGAGGACACAGAGAAACATGGGAGTTATTGGACCTAGATGACCACCACATCCAAGACTAGGGATAGGAGGAGATTCATCCTTGAGACAAGA
Source organism: Cryptomeria japonica (assembly GCF_030272615.1). Taxonomy (NCBI): domain Eukaryota; kingdom Viridiplantae; phylum Streptophyta; class Pinopsida; order Cupressales; family Cupressaceae; genus Cryptomeria; species Cryptomeria japonica. The sequence continues at coordinate 275,866,226 of NC_081410.1, read as the reverse complement.
CAAAGATCAGGAGGGCAGAGGGAGCACACTATGATAGGGATATATTTTATCATTATGATTTAGACATCTTTTCCTATTATGTATTTACCGTGTGGGCCACACTTGGGATAGAAAGTCCGATTTTATACTCTGACACTTTTTGATGTATATGTGATATACAACTATGTTATGATATGCATTTTTTGTCTATATAATGTCGTGTATGGATGCTTTATGTATATTTCATGATGCAATGAATGAAATATGCACTAATGTTTTTATGTTTTTGCTAATGCTTTATGAGATGCAATGAATAATGATGCTATGCAAATGCTTTATTTTTATTTTTGTTTTTTTTATGCAACAAAATTAATGATTATGATGTGCAATATGTACTAACCAATGAATGCAAGATGCAAATTGTTTTTGGTGTACTAGTGTACTAAATCGAACTAACTCTGAGGACTGATGGAAGAAGTGCTAGTAAGTAGAAAATTAGATGAAGATCAATTAGTAGTGAAGAAAAAAAACATTCACAAATTCAAAAGAGTAGGTGAGAACCTTTATTTGATATGTGTAATGCCCCGCCAGGAAACCCCTAAGGGTTTAAATTAAAAACACTTAAATAGAGTGTAAATATTTTTTTTTATATATAATAATAGTTAAGAGTATTAATAATAAGTTACAACATTAAGATAATTAGGAGTCATCTAAAACTTAGATACCACAGTGGAAGGCTAAACGAACCTAAGGAGTTTCCCAACGCGATTACATAACCTTACACCTAACTCAACTTGCGTCAATTGATCCAATAAACTGGATGACTTAGTTACGAAATAATGCATTCGACATGGTCATATGAATGTTCAATGAATTGACATCTTAGAATTTTAGGAAGCGTTCATTTACTTTGGGTGGTTAGGAGGCCATCGAGAGGTTATTTACTCAATGCACATTAACACCTATTTAATGTAAGAGGCCTCCCTTAAGGTTCAATGTGATAAATATAATGAAGTTCATTCATTGGTTTTAAGATAACCACCCACAAATGATATCTTTCTTTAATATTAAAAGTTTGGTTAATAAGATGAGATTCGTTCATTAAGGAATTAAACTTCCATTAATAGAGTGAGGTTCCTTCTTTTGAATCCAAGCATAACCAACTAATGAGACGTAGTTCTTTTATGAAGGATAAAATGTGAGTAGCCATAGAATTCATTGAAGTTTTAATAATGCTAATAGATGGGCTAAATTCATTAAGATGAAAATGTATTAGGACCACATGAGTTCATCCTTTAAATTAGAATATAGTTAGCAAGATGATATTCATCATTACAAGATTAAAATATAAGTTTCATAGTGACGTTCTTCCATTAGGACTAGAGTATAACTATCTTGTTGCATGTCACTCTTTTTAGTTAAATGTAGTTAATATGAAGAGATACATTTACTGAGATTGAGATACAAACAACTAATTGAAACCTTCCCCTTTTAGTTCAAATTTAGCAATCATAAAGAAATTCATTTATTTGGGTTATAATTATGGAAGGCTAGTTGAGTTCACCCATTTATAACATTAATCTGACAAGATTATTTGTTAAGATTAAAACATAAACAACTAAGTAAATTCATCTGATAAAGCGAAATATAATTAACATGGCGATACTCATCTAAGAAGATAAAGTAAATACCTATATGATGTTCATCCTTTAGATTTCAACTTAGAAATTATAACATTAATACTAACTTTGTTACCCATACACATTTGATCAATTTACCAACTTATATCAAGCTAAAACATTAATGGTATCCTAATGAGATTCTTTCCACCATTATTTCCTTTAATTATCGTAAAACAAATTCCTTTCCATAATCATACTTACAATGTTTTATGAACCTGATAACTACATTTATCAAGATGAATAATTTTGTGCACTTTGATTTAGCTTCATTAAATTCCCATCATACAAATTATACAAGATAACATACACATGAAATAAAGAAACAAGGCATCACATAACACGGATATGATCTCGGAGTTCACCCCTAAAGGGCTACATCTCTGGGTCTGCTCAACTGCAAGACCCCTTTGGCATTTAATATAGTTAAGATTACATAATTTACATGTCTTTTACATCTCTACCCTTTAGGTGACACATCCACTATACAACATCTACCTCGATTGATTATTACATAGTGATCCCTTTTAGAGGCGGGCCAAATTGAACCATAAGAACAAAAAAAACACAAACTTAGATTTCCTTGTCTGATGGTACCGTAACTAGGGGCTTGACCGACTTATGACCAAACACTAGCATATCAAGTCTTACCATTACATAACCAAATTCTATTATAGAAATTTAAACTTACATAGGCATTATCCGATAGAGGTATTCGTTTACCATATCGTTTTAACCATTAATGTCGATCAAGTTCATGGGTTTGCTAAATTAACTTTTATTTAAAAATTCACATTAATCCACCATTAATACTTAGTCCATGTTAATAATATGTATTAACCCAAGCATGACGTAGTCAATATGAAATTAATAACTTGTATTAAAGTATGGATTCACTAAGTGTTGGTTATCTAAATCCAAATATTATTTAATAATCTGGGATTAAATAATATAAAAGAAACTGAATTTAAAATTAAATAATATAAAAGAAACTGAATTTAAATCTCTTAAACTAAATTTAACTTCACTTACTAATTTGATTTTTCTTTATTTTTATATATTATATACATTTTTATTTTTTATTTTTTTAACAATTTATATAAAATAATAAAATAAATAAATAAAACTTTTTTTAATTTTCAAAAAAAAAAGAAGAGGGAAGGTACCCACGTGCCCCCCCCCCCCCATGGCAGCCCATGCTACCATTGGTAGCGCTGCTACCAAATGGTAGTAGGCCGCTACCTCTGGTAGCAGATCGCTACCATTGGTAGCGCTGCTACCAACTGGTAGCAGTAGCTACCTGCTGTCTCCCAGCCTGTTAATGATAAAAAAAATTTATTTTTTTATTTTTTATTTTTAGTTTCAGCATAAACAAATTAGTAATAATAAAAAAAAATAACAAATCTCCAAATACACATCACATAGTCTTATAGACAGGGATATAAAGCATTTTCCAGCAACCTCTCCATTTTTATATATTTTTTTTTTGAAAGAAAATCACATTCCAGCAATCTCCCATTTTTGAAAGAAAATCACAGTCCATATATTTTCCAGATTGCTCAAAATAAACAACCAGCTGGGGAACTATTTTTTTGAAATAAACATGAACGAAACAACCAAAACAAAACGTAAAAAAAACCCCCATTTTCCATTTATCATAGAATGTCAAGAGTTTCAAAACAATAGAAGAAATTGTTGAATAACCCTCCCATTAAGCAAATCTTTGGCACAAGGAAGCTCTCTTCTCACACAAAGATCCAACAAAACTAATCTTTAACAATTTTTCTACAAAGAAACTTACTCATGGGCAAACAATGGAAAATCTGAAAACCAAAATTGCAAGAACAACATACAAGCCCCTTTTCTTTCTTTTTTTTAAAAAACAAAAACAAAAAAAACAACTTAAACAAATCGATGAAAGAGATTCCTACCTCAACAAGCTTTCCTAGAAGGATTTTGATGATGAGCCCCCAAATCTACTGCTCTAAAACTCCATCCCTGTCCAAAATTCCCAATCTCTCTTCCAAATACCATTTTTTTTCCAAAAAGATGACCAAAAGAAAGAACCCCCAAAAACATTTCAAAAACTAGGTTAAATGGGAAACCCCCATTTTTTGACCTAATTTTCAATTTCGAATTTAGGTATTTATTTTTAAAATAAAAGAAAATGAAAAATGGAAATCATTCCTTTCCATTATTCAATACATCTTATTCGCTTTTCTTATTTAAAATTAAAATGCTTCTATTTCTTATTTAATTCTAATTTTAATTTCTCCATATTACTTTAGCCAACATTTATATTTTGAACTATTAACAAGGGTAAGGTATTTAAATTAATTTAAATTTCCAAAAATCAATCCTGTATACTATATCAACTTAACAAGTAAAAAGAAAATAATTTCTTTTAAATAATAAAATTTACCCCTTTCCCTTCCAAAATGCGAAAATGATTAATTTATTTCTATTTCCCAAATGACTTTAAATCTTTCCTTTCTAAAACGCAAAACTCATTAAATTCATTATTTTAAAATTAGCTATTAAATTAACTCGCTTTAACATAATAAAGCGACCTTTTTAATAAATGACTAATCTCATGAAAGAAATCTATTTACTCTAATTTTCTCAACTACTAATGCATAAATGAACACATTAATTCAAGTTAACTACTTTAAGCTTGCTACAATTATGATTAAAGCGATCTTTTTAAATTAACGATTAATCATATAAAAGAAGCTACCTATATAAATTTCTAAATTACTAATGCGTACATCTACTCATTAAATTGAATTTAATACTTAGGATAACAAACTCTACTTACCCCGCGCAAGGCATGCAAATCGAGGAAGTCCACCAAATCACATGACATGCAACCCAATGAAAAGAAAGCCCCGCAAACCACACACGACGCTCACCTGACCATGACTAAGGCAAGACGAGAGCTTTATGATCCCCCAAATCCGAATTCTAAGGATGGAGGAGGTTTACTCAACCCTGCGAATCCCGAAGGAGATGAACCTCGCCCTAGGCGGTGTTGTACCTAAAATCTCCTGCACCCATGAATCACGCAAGCATACATATACATATTCAATGAAGGCGTTAGCTCGAGATTTATCACAAGGGTTAGGAAACAATTACATTTACACAAGAATCGATGCAAGAGCACAATAATAGATATGCACAATCATTTATATTATCTAAACTACACATTGCATCACGGTTAACCTACCATTCAAGAATGCCACATAGGAAGTCAACCAAGGTCAAACGGGTCTTACAAGGCCGACTAGGGTAGGGGCATTACAATATGGAAAAACATGTGTGCCACATCATGGCAGTGAAGGCCAAGGCAATAATGCAATCCCTTTGCATAAAATAGATACATCTCAGATAAGGAATGAGTCAAAACATCCTAAGACATGACATGTAACTAAGGTCAAGGTATGTGCGACAACCACAACGTGGACGTGCCAACACAGACACCCAAGACATACATGCCCCACAATGCTATGAAACACTTCACAAATAGAAAACAAAACAAAAGAGACCATGAACAATCCCGGCTACTCTAAATCACTCAGTGATATTATCAAGTAACATAGGAACATGATCAAAGATAAATCAATGAAAGATAAGACTCACAAAGTCAAACAAGTCAAACAACCATTATGATCTTCATTGTCAAGAGTGGTAATGTTTTCTTGGATAATAGGACAATCATCATGTCTGGTTTCAGGGAATGTAGTACCCCATCTAAGACATGACATAGTCTGGTTTCGAGTGTACCACCCCCTATATAAGACCCATAATAATGTTAATAAAAGGACTAATGATGTTGGTGATGTTTGATTGATATGACAATTGGATCAGTTTGAATGCTTGGTTGATTGAATAGTTCATATGTTGTTGCATGATTTCATTAAGCGCAATGTTATAATACGTTATCTGTTTGTTTTCTGCGAAAATGTCTATGTACAAAAGGACAGTTTGTTGACGAAATGAAATAAAAGTGATTGTTTTTGGATTTTGATGTTTTCAAAAAATTTAGAATTTTTTGAAATTTTAAATTTTTCTCTGCTTTTTTTTTTCAGGATATTTTACAATGTTTTTCTTTTTTTAGGATAGTTTTCAATTTTTAATGATTATTTCAAGTCATTTTATGAATGTTTAGTGATTTTTTTAGGTCATTTAAAAAAAAAATTAGTGACTTTTTCAAGATCGTATTCGATTTTTAGTGATTTTTTAAGGACTTTATTTGATTTTTAGTATTTTTTTTATAATTTTGCCCCCAGTGTCTAGCAAGGCAAGGAATATGTCAAATTGTTTTTGAAACCATGTTTGGCATTTTACGTCCATATATCAGATCAATATCAAGGGACAAAAAAGAGTGTATGGACAATGATAGGATATGGATAGGATAAACATGATCAAGAATGGATAAGGGACATGAATAGGATAAGGGTTAGTGGTAGATGGTTGCAATAAGTCAAGGAATATGGATGAAAGGTTGTAATAAGCCAATGGATATAGACCAAAAGATATGATATACTGAATGCTATGAATAGGATGCATGACGTTCATGAAGGTCCTCAACCTTGTTAAGATCAAAGGTGGGAAAAAGGAATATGAACATGAGGGACGATACGATAATCGAGGATGATAGGATATGATATGATGACAGAGAAATGAAGGGCAATAGATATGATAGGATAGATTAAATGAAACCTTCCCCCAAGTGTGGTATGCAAGTAGTTCATAGATTATGCATGACGTCTGTTTGCCATGTTTTCATCATGGTACTTTGCCAAGGCGCTTGTTTGCTAGGTTTTCACTAGTGGACGAATGGTTTTTATTTAATTATTTTTTCTCTTTTCTTTGTCATTTTTCCAACTTTTTTTGGTTTCACACAAGGTGCCTGTTTATCAGGTTTTTACCAAGGTGATGATTTTTTTTATTTTTCATTTTTTTTTGTATTTTTAATTTTTAGCAGAAAATGGACACATGATAGGGAATGGAAGAAGGACTCAAGCATCTGATCGTTCTGATACTAAATGTAAGTACAGATCCAATAGCCAACAAGATGAGAGGGGGGGGTGAATCATACAAACTTAATCTTCCATAAAAACATCAGATTCAACCTTGGTAACATATACTTTAGTAATATAACAAAAACTGTTAAACATGCAAACTCAAAAGCATATAAACATCATAAACTTCATAACACCAGATTTAACGTGGAAACCCAAATAGGGAAAAACCACTATGGGATTACGGACCCACTAAGAAATATACTCTTCTAGAGTATGCTTAGTTAAAAGCAAATCCTGTTAAAGATTACAAACACATTGTTAGATGTGACCCGGTTAAGGGATTTCCCTTAGATCTGTTAGGATCTTCACCTTGTTAAAGGATTTCAAACACTCAATCAGAATGTCACCTTGCTAGAGGGTTTTACAAATAAGACTATTAAGTCCACTTAGTTAAGAGATTTTCTGTCACTTTCACAAAATAACAGTAATAAAAATCTATTTGCAACTTCACATCTAAAATGCTAAAGTAGATTCTTATTTGTTCAATACAATCTAGACATAGAACTAATCTTGTCCATCTGTTGGGCTTCTATACTCTATTATTCAAATAGGTCTTCAAGCTTCTCTGCTTGGTAATCACTATGTAGCATCCCTGTGCATACACTTGCCCGCATACATTATTTATCAACAGTTTCCTATTTATAAACAATTAGCTAACTGCTTAATCTCCTTGATCACATTTCTCATGATCAATAATAGCCATCAGATCTTCAATCTTGTCCAGGTTCAATGCATCTTTCGATCAAAAAACATTTTACCCCACCTAGGAACTTGCACATATTTCTTGGAACTTGTGCTAGGGTATTGCGGTTCAATCTGCACTGTAGATCTTCATGTCGACTTTCCTTTGCCATAGATTCAGTAACAAACTATATTTATGACATACCAATCATTATATAAGTTCCAGCTCATCAGCTTCCTTCATTAAATAACGCATTCTGTTATAGGTCGGTTACAACTCGGTTATAACTCGATAAATACTAAACTTCACTCAATAGACATTCCGCCTTCATTAACTGATAGCGACAACCTTAGGGTTTACCGATTAGGTTCTTTGCTTGGTAACATAGTATAGTATTATCCTTACAATTTACAACATATGTATGATGTTAAAACAATCTAAACATCATGATCTCATCATTGTCTGACTCAGTAATAGTTGCCCATTGAATACCTTATCCATCCCCTTATTTATCATATTCTTTCTGTGTCTTTTACCGACATCTTTATATTCTTCAAATCATACTTCTCAAGATATGGCAACATCATACTGAATTAGAAAATCAATTTCTTGACATCAATGACAAAATAATAATATCAAGACAGTAAACATCCTTAATCAGTTATATCCATAATCATCAACAACCTTCTCAATATCCTTATTGAAATGCCAACAATCTTTCATTGTCTGTTATAATGCTATATTGCCAACAACATCCTGTTGCTTGGATAGTACCTTTGAAGTTTGTTCTGCAATAGACCATGGCTATTGAAGGTATGCTCATAGACATTGGTAGGATAATGACATTGAAATAAGATGGACTAAGGTAAGGATTTATGCAAAATATTGGATTAGAGGGACATAACGATGAAAAATATGCATTGGATAATGGATAGGGTATTGGAAGAATTGCACTTGAGCGGGTGATAATATTAGCAAGATCAACATTGGCACACACCTTGAGGGGTGGTGGAGTGTTGGAGGAAAAGGGGGTTGAGCGGATGATAAGGTTAGCAAGATCAACATTGGCACACACTTTAAGGGGTGGTGAATTGATGGAGGAAAAAGGGATTTTAGATATTGAGGATGGAGGAAAGGCTAGGGATTTTGGGACATATGGACCCAAAATGGATGAAGGAGGTGATGGAGGAATAGAATTGCAAGGTTTGGATGGAGGAATAACAATTTTGGATGCCAATTTTGATGCTTAGACTGTTGTGCTTCAAGGAGCGGCTTAGGAATCCACACATTTTTTTATTTTTCATGCTTTTGTGGTTCCTTAGAATGCATTTCTTGCACAAGGAATTTATGAACATATAGATTTTGACTTTTCTTTCTTTTTCTCAATGGGCCTTTGTGGCCTTTTGGATTTTTCTTTTTCTTTTTGGATCATATTTGCTTTGTTTTGACATGTTGATCCTTGAATGCATGTGGATTTGTGGACTTATGAATTTTATGTTTGGCATCCAAATTGCTTGGAGGGGAAAATGAATGTATGGATGGATATGAATGATATGAAGGTCTTTTGGATGGATGGAAGATGCTCAAGTATGTGTGCCTTTGTTGACCTTGAATATGGGAAGAAGGGGAAGGTGCATGTTTATATTTTGATGAAGGGATGTGGGGTTTAGAAGCAGTACCAAATGTTAGGATAACTGGTGAACAACTAAGAGGGGGGGGGGGTGAATCCGTTGTTAACAAATTATATGAATTAAAGCACTTAAAAACTTATATCGAAATAACTGATAAAGCATTAAAGAATAATTGAAAATCGAAGAATCAATACCATGCAACCATAACACATAACACCATGATTTGTACGTGGAAAACCCAGAAAGGGAAAAACCACGGTGGGAAACCCTACCCATAGTCATATGATGCTTCTGCAACAAGTATATGATTACAATAGGGGCCTACACATGTAGGAAGGCACACTGCCTAGAGCGCATTTCTCAGCACAATGGAGTCTCACTGACTACAGAGATGTCAACCACCTCAAAATATTTGGACAACAATCCAAAGAGAAGAATTGCTGGTGATTGCATCAAACATGCTAGATTACAGTTCTGATTAAGCTCAATATCAGAGGTCTAAAACCTCTTACATAAAACCAAATCGATCACCTATGATCGACCAAATCCTCTGCACAAATGATTATTACATTATTTATTCCTTGCCCATACATCCATCCATGATCTACAATGAGATCTTACATATATTTATACCAACCTGAGACCTAACCAATTAGGTCGGCCACCCAAATGATAATTCAATATATCCATTACATAATCCTAAAATAAAATTATAAAACATGTCGACCTAAAGCCAACAAACATCATCTTATCAATAAAAAATCCCGGAAGCACATCAAAGGATCCACAAACACGTTACATGAATACCAATCCATAACCTAGATAGCACCAGACCTAATTTAGATCCACACATGCCAAAGCAATGAAACCAATCAATCAAGGCACAAACAAAATCACCATCAGTATCCTGAATCCCTTCTAGAAGCTGCGCCAACACCACTTATGCATTACATCAAAGATCTTCAATAAAGCTCTGCTGGTGAAACCCTTACTAGACCTATAAAGCAGAATTAATAGAACATAAGATAACATCCGATCATCAAGTCAATACCAACTAACTAAAACATACTTCAGAAGCATATGAACCGTCCATACAAACTTATTCCATCATCTAGATCATATCACTGACAATCAACTGATAATCTTCCCAATCCAATCCTTCTATCGGAAGCTGTTAAACAACCATAACAAAAAGTGTTGACATTAATGACAAAAAATCAATGCAACACATAATAAATTCCATCATATTGCCAACAATATCCCCCTTTGGCATTGATGGCAACACTAGATGTGAAAAACATCCAAGTGCCAAGAAAATGCCAAACAAGTCTCCCCAATGGAAGACCGCCAACAATGTCTCATAAAATGATATAGCAATGAAGTTCTGAACCAAATTTGAATCAAAAGACCAAATACCATTAAACTCCCCCTAACGAGTGCAATCAATATGAAAAATAAATAGCAATGGTTTTTCACATATATTCCTCCCACTTTGACAACAATGCCAAAGATAAAATAGAATATGAAAACTCTAAATCTCAAAGCTAACTACTGCCCCTGAGTAGTAGCATTTTTCATTATTTTGGAGCAAAATATAGCTCTAATAATGCATACCAGATTGATGCACATTTGCATCATTTAAGTCTCTACCGAAGGGGTAGAAACCCCCAATATGTCTCTCAAATACTCAAATGATTCCCGAGACAAAGGTTTAGTGAAGATGTCTGCTATCTATTCTTTGGTGTTCACATAAACCAATCTAACTTCTTTTTCTTCCACCTTTTCCTTCAAAAAGTTATACTTGATTCATATGTGCTTAGTCTTGGAGTAAAATACCAGATTATTTGATATGTCAATAGCTGTAGAGTTATCATAATGAATAACAAATGGATCTTTACAACTCACTTGTATATCCTTCAACATTTGCTACATCCATAGAACTTGAGTACAATTGGCTGCAGTTGCAACATATTCAACTCCAGTGATAGATAAAGAAATGCATGACTGCTTATTGTTGATCCATGAAACCAACTTCTTCCCAAGAAAGAATGCTCCACCGGATGTGCTCTTCCAATCATCAAAATCACGTGCCCAATTTGCATCTGTATATGCACATAAAGTAAAGTCATCATTTTTAGGTGACCATAAACCATATTCAGTTGTTCCTTGCAAATACTAGAATATCCCTTTTGTTAGACACAATGTGCCATTGAGAGGGGGGTGAATCAGTGGTACTCAATTTCTTTACCCTTAAACTCCTAAGTATATGTACTGGTTAACACACTAAAGCTAAGACAACCTATCGATATGCTAGGGAGAGATTACTCAAATAAATCACATACAAGGGGACATCACATAACACCAGCATATACGAGGAAAAACCAAGATGGGAAAAACCTTGGTGAGAAATGTTGCTGGAATCTACTACTCCAATCTAGCCTCACAATGAATCTCTGATTACAATGTTTAGGGCACCAAGCCAAGGAGCACCAACCCCTGATTTAGGGCACCAAGCCAAGGAGCACCAACCCCTGATTTAGGGCACCAAGCCAAGGAGCACCAACCCCTGATTTAGGGCACCGACCCAAGGAGCTACAACCCCTGCACCGAGCTCCAACTCAGTGGTCTACTATGAGTATATTCAAATACAAAAGTAATAGCCATGTTACAAATAAAATTTGTAACTCTTCTTCAAATCTCTCTGTCGGATCTTCTATCTAGTCCACCATCGGTTCTTCTCTCTATCGGTTCTCTCTGCAACACTGCTACTCTCCATTGGTACTATCTTTTGCCGGTTCTCTGCTTACCTTCTCTACAATCTTTTGCAACTCTTCTCCATTGGTATGGTCACTGTCAGTTCTCTCCTCTGTCAGACTCAATGGCTGACTTCTGGTAGCCTCACTGATGTCGGTTGAATACTTCAACCCTACTATTCCTCACAGTCTTCTCTTCTTCTTCTTCTTGATGAGAACTTGATTGATTTACCTCCTTCAACAACAAACCTCTCTCATCCAACAACAATTGATGCTCTGAAAAATGAAGGATTGTTAGAAAAACCTGTTTGATTTCTATTCACACAAAGAGAAGCACAAGAAACAGATGTTAGTCATTAGTGTTAGCAAATCAAAGATCAAACACTATCCTAAGCAAGCATATCAAGAAAGACACTACACAATAAATACAAAGCTTAATGAATCTAAGAAATGCAACTAAAAATCTCCAAATGCTCTCTACCATGTTGGTAGCTTCTCCTTCCTTGTTCCTCTCCTCTCCAAGTTCCAAATGAGTGTAGCTCTCAGTAGCTTTTTGCACTATGGATGCCTTATGGAGGTTCAAGATTGAAAATGATTAACTAAGCAAATGCCAATGTAAAACAAATTAATTAGACATTCTATAAAATGAACTAAGATTTATTTTAGTCCAAAATGATAATATATATTAGTGATTTATGCTAAATGCTCTTTTCTAAAATTTTCTATAAGTTAAATACATACAAGTTTTCAGGATCTATAGATGTGCTTGAGAATGCTTGAGGCTTGAGAATGAGGAATGTGAGCTATATTTATAGGTAAAATGGAGCAATGGAGGGTTGAGACTGAGTAATCTTAACAAGGGCTAGGATTGATGGGTTTATATTCCATGTGAGGGCTTTCAACCCAATCTCAGGATGACAAATGTCAATAAGAGATGGGTTGAGAGGAGAGGGAATAAGCATTAAATACTTGACATGACTTGAGGGTTACCTTGGGAGGTAAGGTTAATGTTGAGTTGAGTGAATAAATTTATTATTCAAAGAATAATGCTTTTATCCAATGGATAAACTCTTGTGCAAGAGTTAGTGAGGATAACCATGGTCAAAGCAATAAATGCTTGAGGAGACACATGGGTTACATGAGGGTTGAGTTAGGGGTCAAAAGTCCCTAACCATAGGTGCAAGTGGATCTAACCATAAATGATTATGTAAGAGCCATTAATGGTCATGTGAGAGCCATTAGTGGTTTGGAAGACTTTAGGGGTTATCTTGTTGAACACATAAAGCATTAAATGCTTTTCAAAGACTTTGAAGGCCTTGAGAAGTGATTCCAAGTTGCTTAGGAATGCGACATCATTAGGGGATGGATTAGGCTAATTAAGAATGATTAGAAAGTGGTTAGAAGGGTTTAGAAGGGGATTTAGGATTGCAAGTGGGTTTGGTGGGTGAGGGAAAATAGGATTTAAATTAAAATAAAATTAATTTATTTCAATTATGGTTGCAACTTGCATTTGTAGGAGAATGCAAGTGGGGAGGAGTTTAATGATTTAAATAAATGTTTTAATTATTTATTTAAAAGAAGAAAGGGGATTAAATTAAATAAATAGGATTTATTCATTTAATTGATTGTGAATTTGGTTTAATGAATTAATTAAAATAAATTGAATATTTTATTTAATTAATATGAGAATGTTTGAAGATGAATTAATTAAATGTTAATTTAATTAACTGATGGCTAGTGGGTTTTTAATCAAATAAATATCAAATATTCATCTAATTAAATTGGATAGATTTATGTGACTACATCTGCTCCTCTTTGAGACATTGCGGTTTATCGCATCATTTCAAAGAAAGAAAAATAGGTGTGAAGAAATGCCCCATAAATGTTAATTTAATGGGTGGTATGCCCCCTCAAGAGATGGACCAATTTTTTTTGAAAAATCAGGCGATCTCTCGAGAAAGGACGAGAAGTGGAGGGGAGGTATAATAGAAGAAATTATAAATAATGGTGAAAGAACATGGGAGAATGTGAGTAAGATGGAGAAAGGGGAAGCCAGTGAGTACCCTTAGGTCATGTAGGAGATTCGGTGCAAATGCAGTGTGTGCTTTTGATTGATGTTATACAATTGATCAAAATTGGTTGGACAATTTGGTGTGATCGATTTAATTGCCCCGGTCAAGTCAAAGCATGATAGTTGATGTCAGTTGTTTGCTTGCACAAGATAAAGTCTAAGTAAGTGAATCAAAGTGACCTGTTGGTGACTTAGACAATTGATGTAATTGCCTGATGAAATCAAGGTATATGAAGAAAAATACTCATTGAGACTTAGACAATTGATGTAATTGTCCATTGTGATTGTGTTTGATTGGTTGATTAATTGATAGTGTGTGTGTGATGGATGGTTGTGGTGAATCATAGCAACCCCGTTGAGACTAGGCCATGATGAGAAATACCTATTGTAGTCTAGGTTTGCCATGATTGATTACCCATTGAGACCCAAAGATACTTGATCAGAGTATCTGTTAATAGTCTAGGTGTGTGTGAGTCGATGTACCTGTGTAGATAGAGTAACTGGCTTGATTGGATGGATGACTTAGGGTGGGAAACGCAGTCCCTCCTTTTAGAGATGGATGGTGATGAACGTGGCTTGATTCGGTTGATGGGATCTATGATGAAGGGATTTATGATGATGACCTAAATAGGGAACGTGAGGGGGAATTTGATGTTAGGTAGAAGCTATGGAGGACCTAGGACCCATTCCTATGGAAGAATATAAAAAAAATAGAGTATGCATCCATTGTCATTACTATGTATAAATGATATGCAGCTATATGAATGTATGTATGGATGGAATGCAATGAAATGCAATATAAATAGATGAGATGGAATGATGATCCATAGTGCTTTATTTTTCATCATTGAGAAATGGTAGTATCAATCTTGGACGAGGCAGTAGGAACCAAGTTTGGAGCATTGTACCTATAAGAAAGCAACATAGATAAAGAATATGGACCCTCCATAATGGTTCATGCTCATATGGTCAAGGTATACACTGTAGTTAGCAAGCCGTAATGATCCATGACTATATTTCGCATAAGATCACATAGCTTAGTGAACTTCCCATGTAGACACCATTAGTACATGCCCCAGAACTTCATTGGAATCATTTGCATAAGACACACAAATAAAATGATACTTAGAAACCATCCCGACCACTCTAATCACTTGTGGATATCCTGGAGTAGCGTAGGAACCTGATATAAATGAATAAATAACCTACAAACCAACCAAGTATTTGATAGCTTAACAGAATTTTCTTGTCAAAGAAAAATGTTATCATGTCTTTGTTTTGGTAAGGAAGGATGCATCCTTGTTAAGACAGTCGACGTGTCGATGTTGATTGTTTGGTTGATATGATAAGTGATCATCATTTGAGTATTTCACAATGTTTGTTTGGTATCTGCTTGGATGCATATATACAAAGTGTTGCCATGTTTTTGATTGATTTTTGATGTTATTTGATGTTTTTTTTTGGATTTTGTGAGTTGTTTTGAATGTTTTTGGTATTTTGTGAGTTTTTTTTATTTTAATTTTATTTTTGGTATTTTGTGATTGTTTTTGAATGTTTTTGGTATTTTGTGAGACAGTTTTGAATGAAGAACTTAATGAATCACAAGTAATGCCGAATCCACTTCCATCAATAGGTTAAGGGCATTGCGCCCATTTTAGACATGACTAGGAAAAAGCGGGATGCAAGATGCATGAAGTACTTTCCTTGATTGTAGATCAATAACAAGCCATGGTTTTGACTGATGGATGTGTGGATGCAATGAATGTGATCGCAACAAGTTTGAAAGACAATGGAGCCATAGCCTTTACAAGTGGCACCTGTTTGCCAGATTTTCACCATCACATTTACCCAAGGTGCCACCAGAGTGGTTGTTCACCGTTTGGATGCATGATTTTTCTTTACTATTTTGATTTTATTTTTATTTTTTGTATTTTCTTCAAGACATTTTATCTAAATGTTTTTAGTGTTTTTTTGGTATGTATTGGAGCTTGATTCTCTATACAACTTATGTATAAAACTGTTTGAGGTGCATGCTGTTGATTGGATCTGCTAGCGGTTCTCCTTCTAAAGTGGCCAACTGATATGCCCCAGACCCAAATACAACAATGATAACATATGGACCCAGCCAGTTAGATTCAAACTTTCCCCAATGTTCTCTATTTGGTTGGTTACGAGGATTCTCTCTAAGAACAAGATCACCTACCTCAAATGTACAAGGTCTAACTTGATGATTATAGCTTCTACTCATGCGCAACTGATAGGCCTTGAGGTGATTGTATGCAACTTGTCGTTTCTCATAAAGTAGTTCCAAGTCTTGAAGATGTGATACTCTATATGCTTCATCATTTATGAGATTATGCAAGGAAACCCATAGAGATGGTATCTCAACCTCAATAGGTAAGATAGCTTCTGCTCCATAGACTAGTGAGTAGGGAGTTGCGCCTGAAGGGTTCAAATGCTAGTTCAATATGCCCATAGTGCTGGATTTAATTGAACGTTCCAATTACGACCGGTATCATTGACTGTCTTCTTGAGGATTCTCAATATGTTCTTGTTTGATGCTTCAGCCTGACCATTTCCTTGTGGGTAATAGGGAGTGGAAAAGCGGTGTTGGATGTGAAACTTCTCACAAAGCTCACAAACATCCTGATTTTTGAAAGGAAGACCGTTATCTGTGATGATGGACATGGGTACACCATACCGGTAGATGATGTAACTAATGATGAATGAGGCGATCTGCTTGTCGGTGACTTGGGTAAGTGGAACAGCTTCGATCCACTTTGTGAAGTATTTGGTGGCGGTAATAATGAACTTATGGTCGTTGGATGAAGATGGATGAATCTTACCCTCAAGGTCAAGACCCCATTGACAAAAGGGCCATGGTGTTGTGATTGGTTGCAATTCTTGTGCTGGTACATGTATCAGGTCTCCATGAACTTGGCATTTCTTGCATTTTCTAACAAAATAGTAGGAGTCTTTTTCCATGGACAACCAATAGTATACAACACGCATGATCTTCTTTGCTAAGGAAGGACCACTAGAGTGAGTCCCACAAATTACTTCATGTACCTGTTTGATTGCTATTCACACAAAGAGAAGCACAAGAAATAGATGTTAGTCATTAGTGTTAGCAAATCAAAGATTAAGCACTATCCTAAGAAAGCATATCAAGAAAGACACTACACAACAAATATAAAGCTTAATGAATCTAATAAATGTAACTAAACATCTCCAAATGCTCTCTACCATGTTGGTATCTTCTCCTTCCTTGTTCCTCTCCTCTCCAAGTTCCAAATGAGTGTAGCTCTCAGTAGTTTTTTGCACTATGGATGCCTTATGGAGGTTCAATATTGAAAATGATTAACTATGCAAATGCCAATGTAAAACAAACTAATTAGACATGCTATGAAATAAACTAAGATTTATTTTTGTCCAAAATGACAATATATATTACTGATTTATGCTAAATGCTCTTCTCTAAAATTTTCTATAAGTTAAATGCATACAGGATTTCAGGATCTATAGATGTGCTTGAGAATGATTGAGGCTTGAGAATTAGGAATGTGAGCTCTATTTATAGGTAAAATGGAGCAATGGACGGTTGAGATTGAGTAATCTCAACAAGGGCCAAGATTGATGGGTTTATGATTCATGTGAGGGCTTTCAACCCAATCCCAGGATGACAAATGTCAATAAGAGATGCGTTGAGAGGAGAGGGAATAAGCATTAAATGCTTGACATGACTTGAGGGTTACCTTGGGAGGTAAGGTTAATGTTGAGTTGAGTGAATAAATTTATTATTCAAAGAATAATTCTTTTATCCAATGGATAAACTCTTGTGCAAGAGTTAGTGAGGATAACCATGGTCAAAGCAATAAATGCTTGAGGAGAGACATGGGTTACATGAGGGTTGAGTTAGGGGTCAAAAGTTCCTAACCATGGGTGCAAGTGGATCTAACCATAAATAGTTATGTAAGAGCCATTATGTTACTACTTATCAAGTTGCCATTAGTTTTTATATTCAAAGTCATACTATATATTCTAGTCGGTTAGCACTACCGAATCATGCAGTCGGTATAAACAGAGAAGTCGGTATGCACAGTCTAGTCGGTTACAGAAGAAAGCAGTCACAGAACACAGTATACATCGAAGCTGTCTACTGAGTATCTTTTTGAGACTACCGAGCAGTAAAGTTAACACATCGAGTTGATATTCACCGAGTGAAACGTGTTACTAGATACATTGAACCTGGACATGCATATGAAAACATGTTACAAGATCGAGGCACATCTAACAATTATTACATTGGAAATTGCACTATAAGATTGTGTATGATTACAAGGTCAATCCAACCAATGAAATATTTTGTTTAGTTATTCATTCGAGGAATCTTGTTTGTAAGATCGAAGCAATGAATTGGATCGCCGTTTTAAGAGATCTATTTATACAACATGAATTAAGAGCAAGGTGTGTGCATATATGTATGAAGGAAGACTGTTACAAAGACACAGAGGTCACCGAGAAGGTTTTCAGAGAACAGTCAAAGAACAAAGTAACCAAAAGGGTTTACCGAGTTACTATATGAGTTACCGAGGTATGCTATACGCAAGGTAATCTTATCCTGAGCATATAGAATCTGCTATAACATTTCAGATGTAAAGTTGCAGATGTTTGTAATGATTTTATTGTAATATTGTGAAGTTGAAAGAGAAACCTTTAACAGGGTAAAAGACTCTAACCAAGTCTATAAATTGTAAAGCCTCTAACCAGGTGCAACATTTAGAATAAATGTTGTGAAATCCTTTAGCAAGGTAGATCTAATAGATCTTGTTACTCCTAACAGGGTAAGCTATCATAAATAGCTAAATGTAGCTCTAACTGAGCATCTTTATTACTGCAGTAGTGAAGTTGTGGGTGCCATCCCCACCATAGTTTTTTTCTCTAACCAAGAGTTTCTGCGTAACCAAAATATATGTGTTATGGAGTGAATCATGTATGATTGTTATCTGTTTGTTTTAACTTTATTTTATGTTACTGCACTATTCTGTTTATGCATAACAGTAAATTCAAGAAAATTTTTGAGGTACTGATTCACCCTTCCTCTCTCAGTACATTAGCTTTCCATATTGGGCCTAACAATTGGTATCAGAGCTTCAATCTTGAAAAAGGGTTTAACTACTGAAAGAGAAAGATCTTATCAATGGAAGGCTATAAACAATCTCAGAGGATTGTGTATCTGCAAGAAGAGTTGGATCGTGCAAATCAAGTGATTGCAGACATGCAAAGGCAAATGCAAAAATATCTGAAAGTAAGAAGAAGATTATCTGATGACTTGTAGGATTCTCAAGAGTTAGTGGAACAAATTGAGACATCATCTAAGAATAGTATATCTGAAGAGACTGAAGAAATGATTGGAGTATTGAAAGAAAAGAACAAAGTATTGGCTAATCAACTAAAAGCAATGAAAAGAGAACATGAACATTTTAGTACATAGATGACTTAAAATTTGGATGCATTGAGGACAGCAGAGGATAAAGCAAGAGATCTACAAAGAGAGAAACAACAACTTGAAGTCTTAGTATCTGATAAGAATGATGAAATCAGAAGGTTAATTGAGATTCAACAAAATATGACAGATCAACTAGGTTATGCACATCATGAAGTAATTCTAAAGAATGATGAAAATCAAGCATTAAAACTTGAAGTATCAAGGTTGACTGATGAACTTGAAAGAGAGAAGAAATCCAAAGAAACATTGAAGAAGAGTTATGATGCATCAAAGATGTTGGATGAGCAACTGAATACAAGAAGACCCAACAAAGATGGAGGACTCGGTTACAAAGGAAAAGAATCAACCGAGAAAGGAATTCATACTATCGAGAGAGGAGAATCATCAAAGCAAGCTGGAAATAGGAATAAAATCAAAAAGAAGAAGCCTATTTGCTACTACTATGGAAATCAAGGTCATACTACCAACATATGCTAGATTAGAAAAGGTAAGTAACCGAATATCACTAAGTCCAATGGATATTGTTACAATTGCAATAAATATGGTCACACATCTAATCAATGTAGGACAAAGTTTGTTAACAACTATCAGAAGGCAAAATTCAAAGGGTTTTGTAAAAACTGCAATAGATATGGACATAGTACCGAGAAATGCTGGTTTAAGCAAAAGAATCACATGCGGTCTGCACACCAAGCAAACACTAGTGGTTACCGAACTCACACAAATCCTTACCGACAATATGCAGCAGTACCATGGGATTACAATACAAGGATATGGTGTGAATGTTGTGGAAGATATGGACATATTAGTGCCAACTATTTTATAAGGTTTGGAATGAACAACCAAAGATCATGGAGAAATCCTGGTATGGCATGTTTTCATTGTCACAAAGCTGGACATTTAGCTGGAGATTGCAGAGATCAACCTAGAAGAGACACTGAAGAGATAAAAGAAAAATTTAAGATGATTTGGAAAAAGAAGGAAATCATGCTAGATGAAGAAAGCACCTTACCTACCGAGTTAGGTGCACCTATTCCAAATTAATCAGAAAAGGTATGAAGGGAATGCATTCTCTAAAGGTTAAATCATAATGTAGTCACACAAATCTGTCCAGCTTAATTAAATAAATATTCGCTATTTATTTGATTAAAAATCCACTAGCCACCAGTTAATTAAATTAATATTTAATTAATTCATCCCCAAACATTCTTCTATTAATTAAATAAATTATTCAATTTATTTTAATTAATTCATTAAATCAAATTCACAATCAATTAAATAAATAAAATCTATTTATTTAATTAAATCCCCTTTTCCTCCTTTAAATAAATTAAATAAAAACATTTATTTAAATCATTATCCCCACCCCACTTGCATTTTCCTACAAATACAACTTGCACACATTTATTGAAATAAATAAATTTTTATTTTAATAAAATCCTATTTTCCCTCACCCACCAAATCCACTTGCAAAATCTAATCCCCTTCTAGATTCTTCTAACCCCTTCCTAATTAGCCTAATCCATCCCCTAATTATTGTCACATTCCTAAGCAAAATGGAGTCACTTCTCAAAGACTCCAAAGTCTTTGAAAAGCATTTAATGCTTTGTGTGTTCAACAAATTAACCCCCAAAGTCTTCCAAGACCACTAATGGCTCTTACATGACCATTTATGGTTCTTACATAACCATTTATGGTTATTTCAAACTTGTCCCCCCAAACATTTATTGTTTTGACCATATTCATCCATTTCACATTTGCACAAGAGTTTATCCATTGGATAAAAGCTTTATTCTTTGAATAAAGATTTTATTCATTCAACCAACCTTGACTCTAAAATCCCAAGGTCATATCAGGCATTTAATGTTTATTCCCTCTCCTCTCAACCTATCTCACATTGACACTTGTCATCCTGGGATTGGGTTGAAAGCCCTCACATGGATTTGAAATCATTCAATCCTAGCCCTTGTTGAGATTGCTCAATCTCAACCATCCATTGCTCCATTTTTCCTATATATAGAGCCCATTTCTTCATAATCCAGATCCTGAAAACTTGTATGCATTTAAGCTATAGGCATTTTTAGAGAGAATTTTAGCATAATCATCTAATATCTTGTTATTTTGGTTAAAATATATCATTTTAGCATCAATAGCATCTAGCATTAGTTTTTCATATCATATTTGGAGCACAATACTACAATCTCAATCCTCCATAAGCATCCATAGTGCAAAAAGCTGCTGAGAGCTACACTATTTTGGAACTTGGAGAGGAGAGGAACAAGGGAGAAGAAACTAAGAGCATGTTAGGAGGTATTTGGAGATGCCTCATCGTGTTTGCTTTGATAGTTAAATATGCTTGCATGTTTTTAGTGTCTCTCTTGGTATGCCTTTTTAGATTAGTTTTTGATTGACTAACACTAACGGTTTTGTGTTTTTGGTGTTGTTTATCATTTGCTAACCTTGTGCCATTTAGGAGGGCATCATTTGGTGAACCCGACGTGAATCGAACCACCAAAAACATCTCTTTTTTTGTGTAACTAACATGTTTGATTGTTGAAAGTGTCACACAGGTTGCGCTTTAGCGCTATTGAACACATTCTGGCGCTATTGACACTTTTTCTTTTAGCGCTATTGCTCTTACAATAGCGCTATTGTAAAATTTTTAGCGCTTTTGACACTATTTTAGCACTTTGGTCATCCTTCTGGCGCTATTGAAGATCTTTTAGCACTTTTGACTCTCTGTTAGTTTTGTTATTTCAGCGCTTCTGTGTGAAATAGCGCTTCTGTTTAAATGCAAACTAGTGCTATTGCAACAGAATGTCGTCCAAATCGCCTTGTAACCACAAAAATGGAAATTCTTAGGCTTGTGGAAGCCCCCCCTTGAACATCGATTTTACTAACATGTTTTTGTTTGTGCAGGTTAAAAACTCACCTTAAAAATTACAAACTTGTCTTTTGGTGCTTAAAAAACTTGACAAAACACAAAATTGTATTGCTTTCTAGTTAGGATTCATCTTTATTTTGGTGTTTAAAATCAACACACAAAGTTTCTTTTCTTGCATCAAGCTAAAACTCACAATCCACACTTCAATTTCTGGGCAAGTAAAAAGAACAAACCACTTGTTTTTGATTTTTACAAACAAATTTTACTTCAAGCAAAAACGTGTTTTTCATTAAGTTGACCAGGATTTTCGAATTCTAGATTACAAAACACATTGCCTTTGAAGTTAAAAAGAACACCATGGTTGTTGGAGCAACATCTCCAAATAGTTAGACCACATTTTGAAATGTTGGATTAAAAAGAACAAGTGTTTTACGTGTTTGGCACACTTGTTCACAAAAGTCAGTCGAGTGGTCCTACCTCTAACACACACTATCCTCTCCCTTGGCTCTCGTGGTACTAGGTGCAAGAGAAAAGTGTTAGTAACACTCAAAATTTTATCTTTTTAAGAGAGGCCTACCAAGAGACACATCACTCTTGGGAACGACCTCGCGCGGTAAATCCTTCGAGCCGCTATAGAAATCATGTGAGAGCGAAAGCTATAGCCTTGGGTATAGCTATTCCTACAGTGTAACTGGCCGAAAGGACAAATGGCCCCCACCACCAGTTACAAGGCTCTTAAGTGAGTCACTGCAGAATGAACTTATGTCCAAAAACATCGAACATGACTAAACACCTTTAAGTAGTAGCCCACCCGTTCTATTGATTGAGAATATTTGCGATATAATTTAGTGCAAGAGCATAGATGGTTTTGCTCCCAAGATACTCACCATACATATTTCCTTGAGTAGAAACATAGCTTTTTGAAAAGTCACTTGTGGCTTGATAAAAGTGGTGACTCCCCCATCATAGGGATCATCTATTTGTTATGCTCGCCCAAGACTTAGTATATCACATCCTTACCTGCCACGACGAGATTCATAAGGTATGTAGTACCAAAGTCAAAGAAATATCAAGATGTGGGCTAAATTTATCACAACTGGCCATTTGACCTTAGGGATAATAAATTGTTTGAAGTGTGTTCGTTTTAAAGACCTAGTGCAAATTGAGTCGACTTCAGGTTTTGGAAATACACCTTAAAAATACATCTAAAGGAAGGGTCATATACAAGTCCAAGGATTGGGTTGATCTAGACCCATACTCATTTGTGCCTTTGAGGCAACATTCTTGTGTTTGTGTGCTTGCTTTGTTTTCTTGTCAAAGAAAAATCAAATCAGAAAATCAATCCCAAAAAAAAAACAAAAAAAAACAAAAACAAAGTATTCATCCAACATCTTTAAGTACAACCAAAAACATCAAAAACAAAGTCCAAACAACAAAAAATCAAACCTTTATGACCATTCTTCACATCTTGTGAAAGAAGAAGTGTCATCAGAATATCAACTTGAAAAGAAGACCATTGAACTCAAAGGCTTTGATCAAAAAGAGGAAATTCTTCTATATTAATAGACAAATCTTTGTCTCCCATAGAGTCTTTCTACATCGCATGCATCTATACCTTCAAGGCAAAACAAAAGAATTTGATTCAGAATCATTGAACCACAGAGCTTTTATGCAATATAGAGCTCTGAGTTATCACAAAAATCAAGGAGGAAAGATTAATCCCAACTTCTTCCCAAACATCTGCATCACCTACAACACAGCTCGAGAAATACCTCCAACACCTGAAAGGGAAGAGGTAGAGTCTGTCCCATTTGTGACACAAAGTTTTTATTGAAATTGAAAACATTTTCATCCATCATCTCACTCATACATCATCATTTCATCATCAGTCCGTCCCAACTCTCAAAACATTAAGAGGTTATTGTTCCAAGTTCTCTTTTAGATATTGCTTGAAATCAAACACTTCACATCACTTTTTAGATTGTTTCTACATCTAGGATAAGCTCATCCTAAGAAACACATCTACACAGGTTAAAACTAGTTCATGAGTGAATCCTCTCATTGCTAGGTAGTCCAATCTGTAACACATCTCAGATTTCTCTACACCTTATCACATCAAATCTTATCAAACAAGTAAGCAATTCAAAGAAGGAATTTCGGTTACATCCACCTTAAAAGTGCTAGAGATCCACGTGCAACACAATTCACCAATCGTCAAGTCTCTCATTTCATCAAAAACTCATCATCATTTTCATGCAATTTCAACAAAGACTTATAAACAAAATGGCTCAAACCCGATCATAGTCATGACAATGAGAAATAGAAATAGAAGAAGAAGAAGAGGAAAATCTCAATGAATTCCAAGAGGCACTTGGAGGAAATGCGAATGACGAAACCCCAAGTACTCCTACTCCTGCAACAATAGAAAGGGCTCAGCATAACCCTCTCTTTAACAGATTGTTTGACGAAATACTCAGGAGCAATGCGGATGCTCACTTCTTAAAACTCGCTCAAGAAGGAGCAAAACTCCCCTCAGACTTTGATCTTTCCCAATTAAGACAAGCATCAGAAAGACAAAGTTGCCATGAAGAAGAAAGAGGTAGAGATCCCATCAGATATAACATTCCTCGAGGTAACCCACCACCTCCTCCTCCAAATGAAATGGAGATGTTGTGGCAACAAGTCAAGAATCTTGCCCAACAACTTTATAGTGGTGTCAAGACTAACCAATTCTCACTCAATGACATATGTCCCTATCCTTTTGATAGGAATCTTTACATGCCACCCTTTCCAAGAGGATTCGAAACACCCAAATTCAAAAAATATAGAGGAAAGGGGGATCCCCACGATCATGTCCGAGAATTTCATTCCACTTGTCTCGAAGTGGCATATGAAGACACCTACCTAATGCGCCTTTTTCCCCAAAGCTTGGGAGGAACAACCACATCATGGTTTTCCTGACTACCAGGTGGCATTAGGACATTTGAGGAACTCATCCAGAAGTTCCTAGCTCATTACTCTCATAACATTGAACACGACATCACCATGGCTGATCTGTGCAACACCAAACAAAACCAGGTGAACAATTCTCAGTCTTCCTACAACGATGGCGTCAAATGTCTAGCAGACGTTCTCTTCATTTACCTGAACGAGAACTAGTGGAAATATTCATTTCCAACTTAAACGAAGAAATGGAATTTCACCTGGATGTCAAAGACACAGACTCTTTTAATGATATGATCACCAAGGGTTTAAAATGTGAACGAGCACTCATCAAGAAAGGACTCATCAAAATCTTTAATGAACCAAAAGATGGTCCTCGCCCGCGCTTCAATAGCGATAAACCAAACTTCTGGAATAAAAACAAGAATATCGTCAACGATGGGGTTGTCGATGCTCGGACTATCCAAAACGCACAACCTGTGGTGCGGTTTGCAGGACAAAATCCTCCACCTCAGAATAACACAAGCATTCCTTCCAATCAAGGTCGCATCACATCTCATGATGAACCAAGACCTCGTCAACAAAAATAGAAACAAACATACACTCCCTTAGGGGAACCCATTGAAACAGTATTGTGACAACTCATTTCTCAAAATTTGGTCACTCTACCTAAACTATCAAACTATGAGCCTCAGGTCAAACCGGCATGGTGGAGAGATACTGAACACTGTGAATTCCATCAAGGAAGAGGGCACAAGACAAGTAATTGTCACCGATTGAAAGATCTCATTCAGGATCTTATTGATCGAGGAGAAATTGAAATTGAAGGACATGACCCAAAAACAACCAATAATGATCATCTAATGTTCAAAAATCCACTTCCATCACACGATCAAAGGGATCCTTCCACTTCCAGGTGAGGCACTGATACCACTGATTATACACAGGCTACGTATAATTACATTGTAAATCATCTGTATGATGCCAGTGAACAAGTTGCAACCATAACCTTCAAAAATCCCAACTCAAATTGCAATGTTGTTACGCGTCGCAGCAAAGTTACCATCAATGCAGCTCTACAAGGCACCACCTCCATCCCAAAGCAGTATAATCTTGTGGAACAATTAGACAAAACCCCTGCGCTTATATCCATTTTAGAGCTTTTGCGCCTATCGCCCTCTCATAAAGCTGTCTTGGATCAAGCACTCCAAGAGGCGTCAGTCCCTGCAAATTTGAATACGGACCAATTTCAAGCCATGGTTGGAAGTCTAAAGTCATCACCTTATCTCACTTTTTCTGAAAGTGACAACTCTTCCTTCCAACAACCTCATAATGCTTCACTCCACATCGAATGATTTATTAACCAACATAGGATCAAGCGAGTCTTGATCGATAATGGAGCAGGCCTAAATATATGTACACTACAGTTGGTCACAGCATTGGGATATGCGGTAGACTCAGTGGATCCTCGTCAGAAGATCACAATCAAAGCCTATGACGATGCAGAGCGTTCATCCAAAGGAGCTGTGGTACTAACAATCCGAGTGGGCCCCGTGGTAAAGCACATCATTTGTCAGGTTCTGGACCTCCCTCTTCCCTACAATCTATTGTTAGGCAGACCCTGGATACATGCCATGCATGTCGTTCCATCTACCTACCATCAATGTATCAAGTTCCCACATAATGGTGTAGAGATCACAATCCTGGGTGATGCAAATCCCTTTGCATATTGCCATAATATCAGCCATCAACCAGAGATTACCGTTCCTAATAATAGAGAAGCCATTTCTTCCACATTATATATAAATCTTGCCTCTCTTGCCAGTTCGAACACCACTATACCAAAGCAAGAAAAGCTTAAGATGAAAGTAGCAGAGAAAGGTCCTGGGGAATACAACTTGAGTCAACTCTTTTGTGTAGGACAAATGCCCACTTCTCCTAGAACGCATGGTAAACCACAGCAGGTACTCCAACAACCACTAAACATACCAGCATGTGCTTTGACGCCTTTCGTTCTTGGAAAGAGTCAAGAGGAAGAAACACAAGATGAGGACCTGGCAGAATGGATCTATAAAGATCTCGTCACCACTGGTATACCACGAGTTACACTTCCTACAGAACAGTATGGCAAAGGTCTCCTCATTATGCAAAGAATGGGGTATGATGGTCAAAGTGCTTTGGGATATTGCAAACAAGGACGACATGAACCTCTACTACCAGAATTCAAGCCCAAAGGTAATACAAGCCTAGGCTTTGAAAAAGAGATCTTTCCTAAACTCAAGTTCAAAGGAAAACCCAGCAAACCATTTTGTCCACCTACTGCAAAGCGGACACCTTTCATTATCAAAGCAGCATCAAGCACCATCCCAACTGCCCCATCGAGGCTCAAAACCCCAACACAACCATCACCAATGCCACTCATCCCACCCAACGAACTCGTAATCCCATCAACAACACCACTAGCAGCAACAACTGTATCAGAACCCGCAGCAGCATCTATGGCACCAGCAGCTCCAGTAGACGCAACTGAGTCAATATTATTGATACTCCCCATACCAGATTCCTTGATCCCCATCAATTTTCCTGCAGCACCGATCACTACAAAGGTACATCGACCAATCACACCTGCAGTATTTAACTCAAAGGACATCCCAGTATGGTACAGCAATTGGATGCTAGAAAGTGAGTTAGAGACCGACTCACATGAGTGGGAATTTTATTCAGTACAGCTTAACACTTCAGATGAGGAAGACACATCACCACCTCCACCACGCAAAGACATCCCTGTCTACGGAGAAGCACAGATAAAGACCACATGGGTTCCTGAACTGGAAACATCTTCCATAGACCTTACGTCTCATCCTACGCTTGATTCTAATAGGGAGAGTACCATCAATGACCTTCATCATAATGTCTTAACCCTCACTGATACGTCCAACGGACTTAACCTAATCGATGAAGCAATGCCCATTATCCACCCTGAACTCATCGAATGGAACCAACCAAATTCCCTATGCCTTGACTTCTTCCAAAACGATGAGGCCATCATTGACTTTTTGGAATTAAGGGATAACCTACCAAGCGGGGATCACAAAGCTGGATTTGCCATCGAACTTAATAGTGCAACATACTTCGGGGCGGATGCCAAACCTTTTAGCTGCAAAAATATAACAATAAAACATGGATCTTCCAGTGAAAACCACACTGTGGCACTGTTTGATCCAACAAAAGTAAAAAGAAAGAGCGTATCCAATGGTGAAACCTCTCTAAGGTGCCTGAGGATGAAGGGTTTGACATTCTCTCTAATAGTACACAACAAGAACAATCAATGATTCTCATAGAGGAAACCAAAGAATACAATGTGGGGACTCCTGAAAATCCTCATATCATACATCTAGCATCTCTTCTCACTCCAGAAGAACAACCTAAGTTCATAGAGTTCTTCCAGAAGCATCAGATCAACTTTGCATGGTCATATGCAAACATGCCTGGGCTTGATCCTTATTTAGTCATGCATCACCTCACCATAGCAGAAGGAGCCAAACCTGTCAAGCAGAAGCTTCGTAAGATGCATCCTCAGATTGCAGTGCTAGTCAAAACAGAACTCAAGAAACTCCTCGATGTTGGTTTCATTAGACCAATTGATTATGCAAAATGGATCTCCAATATTGTGCCTGTCGGCAAACCAAAAGGGGGCATCCGTATTTGTACTGACTTCAGAGATCTAAATAAGGCCTATCCTAAGGATGACTTCCCCCTACCAAATATCGACATCATAGTGGATCTGATAGCGGGACATGCCATGCTTTCACTTATGGATGGCTTTTCAGGATACAATCAGATAAAGATCGCACCAGAAGATCAACATAAGACAACCTTCACATGTCCATGGGGCACATATTGCTGGAATGTAATGCCCTTTGGTCTAAAGAATGCAGTAGCAACCTATCAAAGAGCAATGACCACCATCTTCCATGACATGATGCATACTATGATGGAAGATTATGTGGATGACTTACTAGCAAAATCACTCACCAGAGAAGGGCATCTCCACATCTTAGATAAAATCTTTGATAGACTGGAACAATACCATGTTCGACTCAACCCAAAGAAATGTGTCTTTGGAGTAACCTCCAGGAAACTTCTAGGATACATTGTCTCAAGCAAAGGTATTGAGGTCGATCCAGCAAAGGTTAAGGCAATCATGGACATGCCACCACCAAAGAATATCAGTCAGCTAAGGACATTACAAGGGCGACTTCAATCCATCTGAAGATTCATTGCACAATTGGCTGATAAGTGTCGCCCATTTACACACTTGCTACACAAGAACGTCCGCTTTCAGTGGGATGCCCGATGCCAGCAAGCATTTCAGATGCTTAAAGACTATCTCATGAATCCACCATTGCTGATGCCACCAGATCCATGTAGACCATTGTTACTTTATATCTCAGCAACAAGTACAACATTGGGTGTACTACTGGCACAACATACTGCAGAAGGCAAAGAGTGTGCTGTATACTACATCTCTCGCACACTGGTGGGCTATGAACTCAATTACACACCTATTGAGTGAGCTTGCCTAGCAGTAATCTTAGTAGCCACAAAATTGAGGCACTATCTGTTGACACACAAGGTACAGCTCATTGCAAAGATTGATCCACTCAAGTATTTACTCAGCAAAGCAGCATTGACAGGCCGCTTGGCCAAATGGGTGATGATTCTAAGTGAATTTGACATCGAGTATGTGGACCGTAAGGCTATCAAAGGGCAGGTTATTGCAGATCAATTGGCCGATGCACCACTCATGGGCGATCATCCTCTCATTTCCAATTTTCCAGATGAAGAGATATTCATGATCACAACAGCACAACCATGGAAACTATATTTTGATGGGTCATACACTAGACACGGCTCGGGGGCAGGCATTCTGTTTATCACACCTCAAGGTGATAGCATCCCAAAGTCTTACAGGCTCACATTTCCATGCACAAACAACATAGTTGAGTATGAGGCCTTGATCACAGGACTCAGGTTAGCCGTACAATGGAAATTACAAGAACTACAAGTATATGGCGACTCCCAACTGGTCATTCGACAAGCAATTGATGAATATCAGACCAAGGATGATAAACTCATGCCATATAAGCAAATGGTGGACACTCTAAAGACATCATTTACTACTATCACTTTTGAGCAGATACCAAGAGATCAGAATCAAGCTGCTGACGCTATGGCTACCATCGCATCTCTCCTAGATCTTCCACAAAATTCAACACGCTACGAGTTCTTGGTAGAACAGCTTTGGATCCCCGCTTATGATATCCCTAAAATCGAGATGATATGTCACCTTGTCGGTTCTGAATCCCCATGGTATGGTGAGTTCTACACCTATCTCTGCGATCATACCCTTCCTCCCAACCAATCAAATAACCAACGTAAAACCTTCATTCGCCAAATTGCTCGATATACCATTATTGCCGAAACCCTATACCGACGCGGTCTTGATGGTACTCTCCTTCGATGTCTGGAACAAGATGAGATAACAAAGGCTTTGGAAGAGGTACATGAAGGAATTTGCGGGACTCATTCAAGTGGTCCATCACTAGCCAAGAAACTCCTACGAGTTGGATATTATTGGCCATCTATGGAAAAGGATTCCTACTACTTTGTCCGAAAATGAAAGAAATGTCAAGTTCATGGTGACCTAATACATGCACCAGCCCAGGAACTGCAACCAATCACAACACCATGGCCTTTTTGTCAATGGGGTCTTGACCTTGTGGGTAAGATTCATCCATCTTCATCTAATGGCCATAAATTCATTATTACCGCCACCGAATATTTCACAAAGTGGATCGAAGCTGTTCCACTTACCCAAGTCACCGGCAAGTAGATCGCCTCATTCATCCTCAACTACATCATCTGCCGGTATGGTGTACCCATGTCCATCATCACAAATAACGGTCTTCCTTTCAAAAATCGGGATGTCCGCAAACTTTGTGAGAAATTTCACATCCAACACCGCTTTTCCACTCCCTATTACCCACAAGGCAATGGTCAGGCTGAAGCATCCGATAAAAACATATTGAGGATCCTAAAGAAGACAGTCAATGATGCCGGCCGTGACTTGCATGTTCAACTAAATCCGGCACTATGGGCATATCGAACTAGCATTCGAACCCCTACAGGTGCAACTCCCTACTCGTTGGTCTATGGTGCAGAAGCTATCTTGCCTATTGAGGTCGAGATACCATCATTATGGGTTTCCTTGCATAATCTGATAGATGATGATGCTTACAGAGTATCTCATCTTCAAGACTTAGAGTTACTTGATGAGAAGCGACAAGATGCATACAATCATCTCAAAGCCTATCAGCAGTGCATGAGCAGAAGCTACAATCACCGAGTTAGACCTCGTACATTTGAGGTAGGTGATCTTGTTCTCTGAGAGAATCCTTGCAATCAACCAAACAGAGAACATCAGGGCAAGTTTGAATCAAACTGGCTGGGCCCATATGTTGTCACTGCTGTATTCGGCTCTGGGGCATATCAGTTGGCTACATCAGAAGGAGAACCGCTTGCAGATCCAATCAACAACATGCACCTCAAATGGTTTTATACCTAAGCTGTACAGAGCATCAGGCTCCCCTGCATACCAGAAAATACCAAAAACATTCAGAAAAATGTCCTGAAGAAAATACAAAAACATTCAAAAATAGTAAAGAAAAATCATGCATCCAAACGGTGAACAAACACTTCGGTGGCACCTTGGGTAAGTATGATGGTGAAAACCTGGAAAACAGGCGCCACTCGTAAAGGCTATGGCTCCATTGTCTTTCAGACTTGTTGTGATCACATCTACTTCATACATACATCCATCCATCCAAAACCATGGCTTGTTATTCCTCTGCAATTATGATATTACTTCATGCGTCTAGCATCCCGCTTTTTCATAGTCATGTCTAAAAATGGGGGCAATGCCCTTAACCTATTGAGGGAAGTGGATTCTACATTGTTTTATGATTCATTAAGTTCTTCATTCAAGCAATCATCAAAATACCAAAAACATTAAAAAATGACTCACAAAAATACCAAAAACATTCAAAACAATTCAAAATCCAAAAACATCGATAAACCATTGAAAAATCACACAAAAACATGGCAACACCTTGTACATACTCATCCGTGCAGAAACCAAAACAAACATTGACATAATACTCACAAAATGACCACTTATCAATCAACCACACAATCAACATCAACACTCAACACTGTCTTCAACAAGGATGCATCCTTCCTTACCAAAACAAAGACAAAAAGTGACGTTTTCTTTGACAAGAAAATTATGTTAAGCTATCAAAAACTTGGTTGATTTGTGAGTACAATCATTCGTTTATTTGTATCGGGATCTTTCAGTATTGTTTTGTATCGTTTGTGCATTAATTCCGATGAAGTTCTGGGGCATGTACTAATGGTGTCTATGTGGGAAGTTCACTAAGTTACGTGATCATAGGCAAAAATACAGTCATAGATCACTACGGCTTGCTGACTACAGCGTATACCTCGACCATATGAGCATGAACCATTACCAAGGATCCATATTCTTTATTCTTTATGTATATATTGTTTGTTTGCAGGTACAATGCTCTTCCTTTGGTTCCTCCTACCTCATCCAAACTGGATAAAGGTTTTTATCTCTTAGTATGGTATACACTTGTCTCAGGATATGATCAGCCTACGATCAAGGAGGACGATCCAAGTCATGCATGAACGAAGATAATCCTTGTCTGTTCCGCAAGCAATACTCTGGTCGACTTGACCCTTATATCAAGTCGTTTGTATTAACTTGCTATATAAGATCCATGAAAGGAATACTCAGGTCATCTTGAATCTTTATGTCAAGTTGCTTGTATTCTCTTCCAACATTTTAAAAGCTCAATGATGAAAATAGAGCACTATGGATTGTCATTTCATCTCATCTATTTATATATTGCATTCCATTGCATATCACCCATCCGCTCGCTCATTCATATATAGGCTTTATATGCAAAATGGGAAAATTAAGTTGGTCTTGGATACAATCATGATCGAGTACTCTGATACATCATCAATGTATCATGCAAAGTCTTACAAAACCTTGCATTCCTCATGCTCATATCATCCTTACATTTAGTTGCATCTTGCATTAAACATTTAGTTGCATCTTGCATTAAACATTCATGTCATTTTTAACTTTACATATAGTTCATTTTCTTGACATTTAGTTTTCATTAATCAATTGCATCATTGCATCAATCATAAATACGTAGATTTATTCGTGGGATTACATTGTCTTTGATTGTTTTAAATCATTTATTAGGCATTCATTTAGTGTCGATTATCCATCATCATTTTATTATCCTTTATCATTTATTATGGTATACATTCATTTATCCATTTTAGTGAAAAAGAGCATTCATTCATTCATTACTAAGTATCTTATTATGCTCATTTTAGGATTCATTCACATTGCATTCATTATCCTCTTTTTAATTGCATTAAGGTGCAGTTATTAAAACATAAGTTATAGTATCATCACATTATCATTTGTCCTTAAATCATATTTAAGCATCTTAAAATCATAAAATCCACTTGTTTATAACACATTGGTTCATACCATTTTATATCCATTATGCATATGCATTCATTTAAAACATTATCATATAAACATTTGTACT
Organism: Cryptomeria japonica; assembly: GCF_030272615.1. Taxonomy (NCBI): domain Eukaryota; kingdom Viridiplantae; phylum Streptophyta; class Pinopsida; order Cupressales; family Cupressaceae; genus Cryptomeria; species Cryptomeria japonica. The sequence continues at coordinate 275,832,288 of NC_081410.1, read as the reverse complement.
TTACATTTTGTTTATCCATCTTACATTCATCGAAAAAAACATCTAGATACATAACATCATTCATTCAACCATTGCATTAACATCATCACATAAATCATCTCATCATTATATCAAAATAGGAAGCACCAAAATCTTGTTCATCAATCATCATACGCATACATCATCATCATAGGCATTACATACATAAAAGCATTACATCAACAAAATCAAACAAATCATACATATATAACCCTGCATTCATATGTCAGTATCATCATCAAAACATGCATATAAGAAATATCTCATCACTGCATAAATGTACTCATATCCATCTAAGCAATCACTCATCATCCTGCATAAACATCCATACATAATCAAATGCATATCATCAAAATATGGGATCTCCTCATATATCTCATCTCATATATCAGAGTACAATGAAGTCTACAAAATCGGCTACCAAGAGCCATCCAAGATACAGTCCACAAAATAAAGATACAAATACATCCATGCATGAATGCTCTCTCAAATGTCGCTCTGGCCATATGCTGTCCCAACACCTCCCCCTGCTCCACCACTGGTGCCTGCACCACCTGATCCATCTCTTCATGGAGGCCTCATCGAACCACCACTCCCTCCTGCATCCCCTGATCTCTCCCGCCTCAAAGGACCCATCACTCCCCGACTGCTCTGCATCCTCTGCGATCGCTCTGATCGAGTCTATCGCATCTGCGTATAACTGAGAGCTCGCTGACTCACTGGCACCACCTGCTCATACAAACCCCGCCAGTACTCTATCTCAACCTGTGCTCACCCAAACTGCCTCATAACCTCCCCTGTAGGCCCCTGTGCTCCTACTCCAACCCAGACTCTCTCCTGCAGCTCCGCCAATCTCTCCACTGCAGTATCTCTCTCCCGCAGCACCACCGTCAGCTCTGACTCTCGTGCAAATAGCTGCACATCCCTAGCTGCCACCTCTGCCTCCAAATCCTCTATCCGCGTCTGCAAGCATACTATAATGTGGTCCCGCAGATCTCCAGTGGCTCCCTCCCCGGTGTCCATAGCTGTCTCCCCTACACCTCCCTCTCCAGAAGTCCCCTCCCCTCTGTCCATCAGGATCTCTCTCTCCATCCCCCTCCCACTCAGCTGAACTCCTCCTGGTATCAGTGGTCCCTGGGATATCTGTAGAGGAAGTCCACCTCTCCCTCTCCGCTGGCTCTGCATCCCCAATCCTCCACCTCCACCACCTCCATCTCCATCTCCACCTCCACCACCTCCATCTCCTACTCCACCTCCTCCACCTCCACCTCCTCCTCCTCCATATCCTCGACCTCCTGCCCTCCTTCGTCTCTGTCCCCTCTCATCCTCAAACGCTGGGATCGGCTTTGCTGGATCTGATATCCGTAGGATCGGGTGCGCCGCCCGATACTGCGTGTACTCATCTGTAACCCCTGCATTAACGACCCTCGATCGTAGGTCCCATGGCCTCGCCTGCAGTGTCCGAAACTCTACCAGTGCCTGATCATAAGGTAGCACTGGACCCCATGCATACCTCTCTCGAATCACCCGTGCATACTCCCCTGATCCGCTAGGCAGTCCCTGCTGCCGTCCGAACTGCCTCATCACTCTCGCTGGCACCTATCTCTCTACATGGTATGAGGTCCTCCCAATGAGGAATCGAGTCATAAACACATACGGCAGTGCCTCTACGTTATCATCCCATGGCTCACACTCCAAGTATGGCCGCTATATCACTGCATCTAGGTCATCGAATGCCTGCCGCCACCACTCTAACTTCCCCAAGTGGGGCGGACTCATCATACCACTGTACATAAACATGTACGGCTGGTCCACTGCACAGAATCTCAGACTCACCGATCGAGTCACTGGTAGGTGCTCCCAAGCCCAAATGTGTAGTAGCGTCATGCCCACTGCTAAGGAACCTCTCCCTCGGTACACTACCTCATGAAGCTCCTGATACATGTGTGCCAGCACGCACGACCCCCATGCAAATTGGGTCCCCTCGGTCATCATCATCTCGATAACCTGTCCCCATCCCACTGCCAACCCATGTGACCGCCTGTCTGGACACAGCAGTCCTCCCACGATCCCTGACAAAACTGCTGGAAGCGGCTCATATAATGGAGCTATATCCTCCCAAGCAATAGAGCCATCATCAATAAATACATCCTCATCGAAAATCCTCTACACCGAAAGAGTCCCCCAGGATCTATCATATGTGACTAGCTCCCCTCGAATCAGTATCCGAAGGATACGCCACACATCCTCCAAGGTCACAGTCATCTCCCCCTGTGCCAAATGAAAGGTGCACGTCTCACTGTGCCACCGCTCTGCCAGTGCTGTGATCAATCCGTGATTCATATGAATCACGGGCATATGCATCACCTCGTAGAGACCAGTCGCTGCAATGCAATCAATCTCTGCCTGAGTCAATCGATCCCACAACCCCTATGTCGCAGATGGCGCTCGTGTAACTGCAACACGCGCAGATCCTCCTGCACATAGAAATTCATCAATCACTATCAGTTGTTTTGTTTTCAAAACTTTCTTAAGTTTAAAACCTAGACTATAATAAGATACTTTGATCAAGTATCTTCGAGTCTCAACAGGTAAGCAATCATGGCCACCTAGACTTCAACAGGCATTTATCCTAAACAAATGACCTAAGTCTCATTAGGCTGCTATGGTTCAAAACAACTCCCACTTCACATCGCCAATCATCCATCATTAGGCATCGGGAGATTTTCTTCATCCAAACTGGGGCATTTCTTTATCCTAGAGCAAAAGCGCTATTTAACCAACAAAAGTGCTCGTTTTTCAACAATAGCGCTACAACCATGACAAAAGCGCTCAATCAACTATACAACAATGCTACAACTACAAAAGTGCTAGCCCAACTATACAATAGCGCTACTTTAACTCAATAGCGCTCAATTAACCCAGCAATAGCGCTACTTAACCAATAGCGCTAATGCATGGCACAAGCGCTCAAACAAGGGGACAATAGCGCCATTGCGGCACAATAGCGCTAGTTTATGGAGCAAAAGTGCCAAAACAACAGTTCCAGCGCTCTTGCACGCTTAATTAAATAAATATTCGCTATTTATTTGATTAAAAATCCACTAGCCATCAGTTAATTAAATTAATATTTAATTAATTCATCCCCAAACATTCTTCTATTAATTAAATAAATTATTCAATTTATTTTAATTAATTCATTAAATCAAATTCACAATCAATTAAATAAGTAAAATCTATTTATTTAATTAAATCCCCTTTTCCTCCTTTAAATAAATTAAATAAAAACATTTATTTAAATCATTATCCCCACCCCACTTGCATTTTCCTACAAATGCAACTTGCACACATTTATTGAAATAAATAAATTTTTATTTTAATAAAATCCTATTTTCCCTCACCCACCAAATCCACTTGCAAAATCTAATCCCCTTCTAGATTCTTCTAACCCCTTCCTAATTAGCCTAATCCATCCCCTAATTATTGTCACATTCCTAAGCAAAATGGAGTCACTTCTCAAAGACTCCAAAGTCTTTGAAAAGCATTTAATGCTTTGTGTGTTCAACAAATTAACCCCCAAAGTCTTCCAAGACCACTAATGGCTCTTACATGACCATTTATGGTTCTTACATAACCATTTATGGTTATTTCAAACTTGTCCCCCCAAACATTTATTGTTTTGACCATATTCATCCATTTCACATTTGCACAAGAGTTTATCCATTGGATAAAAGCTTTATTCTTTGAATAAAGATTTTATTCATTCAACCAACCTTGACTCTAAAATCCCAAGGTCATATCAGGCATTTAATGTTTATTCCCTCTCCTCTCAACCTATCTCACATTGACACTTGTCATCCTGGGATTGGGTTGAAAGCCCTCACATGGATTTGAAATCATTCAATCCTGACTCTTGTTGAGATTGCTCAATCTCAACCATCCATTGCTCCATTTTTCCTATAAATAGAGCTCATTTCTTCATAATCCAGATCCTGAAAACTTGTATGCATTTAAGCTATAGGCATTTTTAGAGAGAATTTTAGCATAATCATCTAATATCTTGTTATTTTGGTTAAAATATATCATTTTAGCATCAATAGCATCTAGCATTAGTTTTTCATATCATATTTGGAGCACAATACTACAATCTCAATCCTCCATAAGCATCCATAGTGCAAAAAGCTGCTGAGAGCTACACTATTTTGGAACTTGGAGAGGAGAGGAACAAGGGAGAAGAAACTAAGAGCATGTTAGGAGGTATTTGGAGATGCCTCATTGTGTTTGCTTTGATAGTTAAATATGCTTGCATGTTTTTAGTGTCTCTCTTGGTATGCCTTTTTAGATTAGTTTTTGATTGACTAACACTAACGGTTTTGTGTCTTTGGTGTTGTTTATCATTTGCTAACCTTGTGCCATTTATGAGGGCATCACATAACAGTTCCCATTTTATTATGTACAAAATTCAAAATCTGCATAGTTAAGATGCATTAGTAAGTTTGAAATTCTATCAAAAGTACTTTACAGGAAACCTGTCAAGTCGGTGTATACAGGAAGCCTGTCAAGTCGGTAAATGAAAGAAATTTGGTTACTCGGTTAAAACAAAAAAAGGAGTAAATTGGTTAAAGGTGAACTGAGTGCATTTAATGATTTGACCTAACCCGCACAAAGCCCGATAAGGTATTTTGTGTACTTAAAGGTATTTTCGCGGTCATTCTCATTCACCAAGTTTTCAAGAGAGCAGGGCAAAGCAAATCAAGGTGATCAAAACTTCATTCAGAGCGAATTTCAAGGTATTTACATCAAATCTCATCACACTGTTAAGCTAGTTTCCGATCTTGTCAAATTGCTATTATCTACCGAGTGTGAAGCGTCAGTCGTTTGTAAACTGTCAAACCCTAAGGATAGTTTGCTAAGTTTTTACTTGAAATCTACAATGGCGCCCAAGATCTAAGATCCCGTAGTTGTCAAGAATGTGGAGAAGCCCTCGCTGAAGTACTCTTTGACTCCTAAAGTTGCCTCTGAATCGGATGACAAAACTGCATTTTCATTCATCCCTGATCGAGTCTTGTTAGTCGAAGATGTTAGATTCTTCACCAAATGTCGTGTTGAAGAACTCAGTCATGTTGAGATTAGTGACACATATGATGAACTTTGTATCAATGGCAAAATGGATAGCAAGTACGAGCACATCAAAATCAAGGGATTAACTGAAGCCCTAGCCTATCCCCCCGTGTATTCAAACCCCAGTGGGTTAAGTTTGTTTTAAGCAGAGTTCATGATGATTTTATGTGGCTAGAGGAGCAACCATTCAAAATCACTAAGGAAATCATTCATGTGATCACCGGGTATCCTATCTATGATCATGCACGAGCACAGAAAAAGATATCACACAAGGAGTTAATCAGTCTAACTGGAGTAGAATCTGATTACTGAGGACTAAAATTGAACAATGTCACTGATGCAGAACTTAAGTTTGCAATTAGAGTAATTGGTTACTGTTTCTTCCAATCAACAAGGGAAAACAGTGTACCATGTGCCGCAGTTGACTTAGCCTATAAAATAGTGAAAAAGGGAATGAAAGTAGATTTATGTGAAGTGCTATTGAAGAACTTGTTTGAGAACCTAAACACAATAAGGAAGCTAAAGACACACTGAAGTTTGGTTCACTTCTTGTATGCATGTTTTTCTACTTTGAGAAGTTCTTTCCCTCAATTGGTAAAGTAGTTTGGGAGCTACACCGACCTATCACCCATCAAATCAATGATTTTATCAAGAAATTGAGAGATAATTTTAATGATATCATGGATGACTATTTTAGCAAATTTCAAGAAAAGATGCACAATAGGTACAGGATTCCACCACAGCTGGTAGAGAAATATAAGGATGATATATGTTTTGAGGTAGACACCGATTACTGTTATATGAATGTTGTTGAACCAAGGACTCAATCTTTGCCACCAATGGGTTATGAGATTGACTATGATATTACACAACAGCAAATTGATGCCTCTCTTTCATTGCCAAGGCATGCTACTGAACTGAGATATGGAACTTATTAAGAAGTTAAAGAAAAGGTGAAAATGAGCATTGTAGTACCTAAATCTACAAGAAAGGCTACAAAGATGATAAAGGTTTTATTTGAGAAATTTGGAGAAGAATCCTCCTCTACACCTATCAAAGTCACTCTTTCCATTACCGAAGAGGAATCAGAAGCTCAAGAGGCAGCAATAACATTAAGTACCGAGTTGTCTAAGGGTAAAGTTTTGAAAAGAAAGAAATAGGACATTTCAAAGGCCCTACCGACTCCACCAACAAAGAGACCCAACACTAGAGCATCAGCTGCATCACTGAGTAAGAAACAAAAGAGTGTTACTATTCCCAAGGTAACCAAGACCTACAAGAAATCTACTCGGAGACTTATTTTGGCAAAAGAGTCTAGTGATACAAAATCCGATGATGCAAACAAATTTCAGATTGTAAAAAGCAAGAAGGTAAATATTCATAGTGTTGAAAACTTTTGTGCCAATCTTAAAGAATATGGTGGATTTGCAGGATTTAGATACGTCAAGTATGAGACTAGGAATAATGATGAGAAGCGACAAATTGAAGAAGCTGTCATTTGCATACTTCTAAAGTTTCGGCTAGCTCCATTAGAACTAGTAAAGTCACTTTCGAGTGAATTATACTTACATATTGATAACAGATGGAAATATGCAATGGACCCAGAGAAACAAATTAGAGAAAGAAGTCTAGTCCATCTATTTCCTCATATGTCTGTAGCAGAAATTAAAGAACATTTGACAACATACAATTCTAAATTTCTTGTCAAACAGAGAGCCTTAAAATTGATGAATGGGCTATACATTGATGTAGAAAATGAGACAAAAGCCAAATGGCAGGATATCTTCAAAATAAAGGATGTCGGTGAACAATCTCAAGTCAAAATTGTTGATGTCACCGAGCAAGATCCTGATGTCACCGAGCAAGGTCCTGATGCTACCAAGCAAGACCTGACTGACACTATTCAAATTGATGAAGATATCATGGATGCAAAAGCACTGGAGCAGGAAATGATAGAAGGCACTACCTATGCAAAACTTGTATCTAGTGAATCTATCTTAGAACAAGTTCAGCCTTATCTGCCAGTCAAGCCACCTGTCTCTACCAAAGCTCCTAAGGATATAGAATAAGGCACTGAAGGTCACAATTCTGAAGCAGCAGAAGATACAACTAAAGATCAGACGTCTCAAGCACCGTCAAGCACTGAAAATGTTACTGCTGAGACCCCTAGTACCGAGACACCCAAGGAAACCACAATGGCTACAGGAACTAACCAAAGTGTTGCATCTACCGAGCAACCTACCGAGGGTCAGCAATCCTCACAAGCACTTGTCTTAGTACAACTAATCAAAGGTAAAGAGAAGAAGGTGAGAAAGCATAGTTTCAAAGTTGATTTAACTAAACCGATAGTGTTGCCCAATGTGGATATCTCAAAATTAAAAAGGCAAGCACTTATTGATTTCGGTGAACTATGCAAAGCAAAGGCCGAACAAGAAAAACAATTGGCCATTCAAAAGAAGAATAAAGTACTATAGAAGGTGAAGACACTACTAACAAATATGCTACCTTCAACAACAATGTCAATCGATGCAGCCATCCACATTCAACTGGATGAACTCCTTACTCAAATAGAAACATCTAGAGTTGATGCATCTGAGTACTTGAGCAAGCTAAAAGATAAAGAGCTTACTGCAAAGATGATAGAAGAGGTACAAAAATCTCTCGCTATAGGAAAAGTAAAGCTTGTCAAATTCATTGCTGAGTTGTCCCCTCAACTCAAGCATATTCTTTATTTATTTTAGAAACTTTGTACATTTTCCCTATTCATTAAAGATATCAAGAATAAAACTGATGCAATTTTGAAAGAGATCACCGATCTCTCAACTAAGTTGACCACTGAGCCTAATTCAGTTCAGAATTTTTATACCAAGCTTCAACAGCTCATGGCTCAATAGTTAGAACTCAGAAATGAAGAGCATAAGATCAGGATGGATATAATGACCCTCCAGACATTATTCCTTCCTCATCTCTCATCAGTTCAAGAGCAGATTAACCGAGCTACACGCCTATCTACTACATAAGAGGGAAGCACTCTTGATGGCTTAATATCACTATTGGCTGATATTCAAGCACAAAATTCTTTAATGGAAAGTGTAAAGGATGCACTCTCAGTCACACTCACCGACGCTCGGAACAAGTATAAATCTATTTTTGATCAGTTACCGCCCCTGGATGGAAATTAAGTTTTTGATGTTTGTCAAAAAAGGGGAGTAATACTACATAAGGGGAGTAATATACTATATTTGGAGAGTGATACAATTTTGGTAATACAGTTTTGAGTATTGTATACAGGGGAGTATACCGAGCAGAGCATGCAGAGCTAGTAGAGTACACAAGCATAGAACAAAACCAAGCATGCAAATTCTGAGTAATATATAGAATAATGATAAGGGGAGTATATTTGCATATACTATTTCATTGACTATTGTATATATTGTCAAGTGTAGTCATTTTGCAAAGTATATATATTTTTGAGTTATGACTTTGAAAGTAGTTTTTGTCAAACATCTCAACTAATGTCAAAAGGGGAGATTGTTACTACTTATCAAGTTGCCATTAGTTTTTATATTCAAAGTCATACTATATATTCTAGTTGGTTAGCACTACCGAATCATGCAGTCGGTATAAACAGAGAAGTCGATATGCATAGTCTAGTCGGTTATAGAAGAAAGCAGTCACAGAACACAGTATACACCGAAGTTGTCTACTGAGTATCTTTTTGAGACTACTGAGCAGTAATGTTAACACACCGAGTGAAACTTGTTACCGGATACATTGAACCTAGACATGCATACGAAAATGTGTTACAAGATCAAGGCACATCTAACCGTTTTTACATTGGAAATTGCACTAGAAGATTGTGTATGATTACAAGGTCAATCCAACCAATGAAATATTTTGTTTAGTTATTCATTTGAGGAATCTTGTTTGTAAGATCAAAGCAATGAATTGGATCACCATTTTAAGAGATCTATTTATACAGCATGAATTAAGAGCAAGGTGTGCGCATATATGTATGAAGGAAGACTATTACAGAGACACAGAGGTCACCGAGAAGGTTTTTAGAGAATAGTCGAAGAACAGAGTAAACATAAGGGTTTACCGAGTTACTATATAAGTTACCGAGGTATGCTATAAGCAAGGTAATCTTATCCTGAGCACATAGAATCTGCTATAACATTTCAGATGTAAAGTTACAGATGTTTGTAATGATTTTATTGTAATATTGTGAAGTTGAAAGAGAAACCTTTAACAGGGTAAAAGACTCTAACCAAGTCTATAAATTGTAAAGCCTCTAACCAGGTGCAACATTCAGAATAAATGTTGTGAAATCCTTTAGCAAGGTAGATCTAATAGATCTTGTTACTCCTAACAGTGTAAGCTATTAGAAATAGCTAAATGTAGCTCTAACCGAGCATCTTTATTATTGCAGTAGTGAAGTTGTGGGTACCATCCCCACCGCAGTTTTTCTCTCTAACCAAGAGTTTCTGCGTAACCAAAATATATGTGTTATGGAGTGAATCATGTATGATTGTTATCTATTTGTTTTAACTTTATTTTATGTTACTGCACTATTCTGTTTATGCATAACAGTAAAATTATTATTCAAGAAAAGTTTTGAGGTACTGATTCACCCCTCCCCTCTTAGTACATTAGCTTTCCATATTGGGCCTAACACATTAATGGCCATGTAAGAGCCATTAGTGGCTTGGAAGACTTTAGGGGTTAGCTTGTTTAACACATAAATCATTAAATGCTTTCACAGACTTTGAAGGCTTTAAGAAGTGACTCCAAGTTTCTTAGGAATGTGACAATATTTAGGGGATGGATTAGGCTAATTAGGAATGATTAGAAAGTGGTTAGAAGGGTCTAGAAGGGGATTTAGGATTGCAAGTGGGTTTGGTGGGTGAGGGAAAATAAGATTTAAATTAAAAATAAAATTAATTTATTTCAATTATGGTTGCAACTTGCATTTGTAGGAGAATGCAAGTGGGGAGGAGATAAATGATTTAAATAAATATTTTAATTATTTATTTAAAAGAAGAAAGGGGATTAAATTAAATAAATAGGATTTATTCATTTAATTGATTGTGAATTTGGTTTAATGAATGAATTAAAATAAATTGAATAATTTATTTAATTAATATGAGAATGTTTGAAGATGAATTAATTAAATGTTAATTTAATTAACTGATGGCTAGTGGGTTTTTAATCAAATAAATATCAAATATTCATTTAATTAAATTGGACATATTTATGTGACTACAACAACCTTCATCAATTTTGGCTTGCATATTTATAAACTGGTTTTCCTGCCAAAAGCCAATTCAAATTTCAGTCAGTGAGGGTTTCCTCATCGACCTCGAGGCAAACCAAATCCAATCAGATCTAATCAGATCTGATCGCCTAGATTGATGAATTGCAATGCATCAATCAACCCTGCCATTATCGTGCCTTCTTGTTCACACCTTCTATTTTTAGCAACCTACATTTATCCTGTTAGCAGATTTCTTGGTTGATCTTCAACAATGGTTTCGCGGTTCCCTTCACCTACCTCGATCTGATCAACTAGTCCATTATGGATCTCTATTGTCTGCTTGACCTAAAGCCACAAACCTCTGATGCATATCCCATGAATCACGTAGTCGACATAAATGTCGACCTCTCACCATCTACCTCGCTGCCTGACACTTCACCGACTTGACATGCCAACCTGTGCATGAATTCCACTTCACCTCCATGTGGCCCCTTTGTCGGCATCCACCTTTGTTGGATCATCTATGTCGGTATGGATGGGATCACCAACCAACTCCATTACCGGGTTCATTTATCGACTTACTAACCCTACCAGTTAAACCCTGAATCGGTCTGTCATCAACCTTGCACCTTTCTTCTCTTCCGATGGAACACTCAATCTATCAACACACTTGATAACCTACCTTATGCACAACCTCATCAGATGGGAGTATTTTGCATCTACACATTGTCCACATTATCGGTGGACATACTCACCGGTAAACACCTTGATGACACCATGTCATCAAACTTCAACAAACTCTATCTTCAATCTGACAATGAACTCTATCTACAGTTGTTCCAACTTTTCCTTCTTCATCCTCAACCTGGACATCATCACAACCGATTTTTCAAGGTGACAAACCCATCACATATTTACCTATCCCGATACCTCATTCTTTTTTGTCCCGATGGCATAACATGTCAACTCTTTCTGATTTGATGCACATCTTTGATTTCATGCACCTGAGGCATCTTTTTGATTTACCAATAGATCCGGTGTGAGCCTTCAAACTCCTCTGTCTTATCTCACAAACCTATGATGCACACTTTGCATAATAGGAGATAAGATCCACTTACCAGTGGGAGTGGATCCTTGTCATCTACATCCTGCAATACATTCATGTGGCTTTCCTGTTTGTGCAACATATCTTCAAACAGGCACATGTGATCCGGTTGGGGCACACTCATTGTCAAGCATCTCTACACATGGAGACTGCATCTCTATCTGGTGGGAATCCTGTTGTTATGCATCCACACATCGTACCGGTGAATTGTACATCCTTCTCCTCTAGTGTTGATGTGATTTAGATAACATTTCGCCTCTTCATCACAAACAACATCCAAGCATCTTGCTCACCCTGCTTGTACATTGAACATAAGTTTGCCGGTTGGCAACCACACACTATCAACACATCACTTAACAGTTGACGTCCTCTCCTTACCGGTGATAGACTATACCGATAACCTGTCCATATCTTCAACACAAGTCAAGCACTTACTTGTGTACCGATGACTCCAATGGTCATTGTACTGATAGGCATTCTCTTCCTTACCAGTGACCTGCAAGACTAGTTGACATCAATGACTGCACATCAACTATACTCCCATAACGCTTGTCCTTCTATATCGGTTGACATTAATGACAACATAATACCAACACTTTTTATTGCACTTTCATGGTTTTCCCTTGGATTACTTTGAAATCTTGATACACTACTAACTACATTCATTATATCTGGTCTAGTTTGAGTTAAATATAGAAAACCACCAATCATGGATTTATATCTTATAGAATTTACTAAAGGGGATACATCATTATTGACAATTTTTCACTTGTAACCATAGGAGTACTAACCGATTTAGAATTTTCCATACCAAATTTCTTCAATAATTCCCTTAGATACTTAGTTTGACAGATAAAGATGCCTTTGTCAGTTTGAGTAACCTACAAACCTAGAAAAAATCTTATTTCTCCAGTCATAGACATTTCAAATTCACTCTGCATATTATCAGAGAAGTCCATGCATAATTTTTCTTCACCTCCAAAAATGATATCATCAACAAATTTTTCAATAATCAGAATATCATCATTAGTGATCTTATAATATTGGTTATTGTCAACATTACCTTTTATAAAATCAAGCTTCAAAAGATACTTATCCAACCTTGCATACCAAGCTCTAGGAACCTGTTTTAATCCATATAGTGTTTTCCTTAATCTACAAACCATATTTTTGTCATCTATCAGTAAAAATCCATCAGGTTGCTCAATAAAGACTTCCTCTTCAAGTTCTCCATTTAGAAATGCGCACTTAACATCCATTTGATAGACCTTGTAGTTCTTATAGGCTGCATAAACAAGAAATAGTCTAACAACTTCAATTCTAGCTACCGGTGCAAAAGTTTCACCATAATCAATTCCTTCCTTCTGAGGATATACTTTGCAGACCAATCTAGCCTTGTTTCATACAACTTTTCCATCCTCATTTAGTTTGTTTCTCAAAACCCATTTAGTTCTAATAATGTTCTTGTTTTTAGGTTGGGGAACCAAAGTCCAAGTATTGTTATTTTCCATCTGATCTAATTCATCTTCCATAGCTTTCATCCAAAATTCATCTTTACAAGTTTCAATTACTGATGCCGGTTCAATTTGAGAAATGAAACATACCTCTTGATTTTCCAATCTTCTCCTTGTCATAACTCCCTTGTTTTTGTCTCCAATGATCTAATTTTTCAGAATGATTTAGCCTTACATACCTTGGTGTTTTTTTATTTCTAGGTTCTTTGTGTTTCTCTTTAGTTACAATTGAGTTTTCTGATGATGTTGGGGTAACTAGTTCAGTATTTTGTTTCGGTACAGGAACTACCAAATTAGTTGTGATCATTTCCACTGTTGGTTCACTGTCATAAGATTTATCTTGGTCTTTGTATTGCTCATCCACTTTCACATTAGCACTCTCCACAATTCTCTCCAATCTTTTGTTATAACATCTATATGCTTTTCTTTTAGTTGAATAACCAAGAAATATTCCTTCATCACATCTAGGGTCAAACTTTCCAATGGAATCATCTCTTTTGATATAACACTTACTTCCAAAGATTCTGAAATACTTAAGACTAGGATAATGGCCAAACCATAATTCATAAGGTGTCTTACCGGTATCTCCTTTGATATAAATTTTGTTGAATGTATAAATCGTTGTACTTACTACTTCTCTCCAGTAGATATGAGGCAAATTAGCTTCCATCATCATGCTTCTAGATGCATCCAAAATGGTTATGTTCTTTGTTTCCACAATTCCATTTTGCTGAGGTGTCCACGGTGCAGATAACTATCTCCTAATGCCATTTTTATCACAATACCTATTAAATTCACCAGATGTGAATTCACCACCTTGATCTGATCTTAGACACTTGATTTTCATTCATGTCTTTGTCTCAACCATAGCTTTAAAGATCTTGAATTTCTTAAAGGCTTCAGATTTCTCCCTTAGAAAAGCAACCCACATCATTCTAGAATAGTCATCAATGATTAACATGAAATATCTATCACCTTTAAATATTCTTATATTAGCAGGACCACATAGGTCAGTATGAATCAAATCAAGAAAATCATTAGATTTATCAGGTATGCTCTTAAAAGAAGTTATGATTTTCTTACCCATTTGACATTCCTTACATATCGGATTATGAGGCTTCACAATCTTAGGTAAATCTCTAGCTATCTTAGTTGAACTATTAGTTTCCATAGGATCTTCCTCAAGTGGTTAAGCTTTTTCAAAAGAGGACCAGGCTCTGATACCAATTGTTAGGAAAACTGGTGAACAATTGAGGGGGGGGTGAATCAATTGTTAACAAATTACATGAATTAAAACACTTAAAACCTTATACCAAAATAACTGATAAAGCATTAAAGCATAATTGAAAACCAAAGAATCAATACCATGCAACCATAACACATAACACCATGATTTGTACATGGAAAACTTGGAAAAGGAAAAACCATGGTGGGAAACCCTACCCACAGTCAGATGATACTTTTGTAGCAAGTATATGATTACAATAGGGGACTTCACATGCAGGAAGGAACACTACCTAGAGTGCACTGCTCATCACAATGGAGTCTCACTTACTACAAAGATGTCAACCACCTCAAAATATTTGGATAACAATCCAGAGAGAAGAACTATCAGTGATAACATCAAACTTGCTAGATTACAGTTCTGGTTAAGCTCAATACCGGAGGTCTAAAACCTCTTACATAAACCCAACTTGATCACCTATGATCAAACAAATCCTCTGCATAAATGATTATTACATTATTCGCTCCTTTCCCATACATCCATCCATCCTTGATCTACAATGAGATCTTACATATATTTATACCAACCCGAGACTTAACCATTTAGGTCAGCCACCCAAATGATAATTCAATATATCCATTACATAATCCTGAAAGAAAATCATAAAACATGTCAGCCTAAGGCCAAACAAACATCATCTAATGAATAAAATATCTCGAAAGCGCATCGGAGGATCCACCAACACGTTACATGAAAACCGATCCATAACCTAGATAGCACTGGACCTAATTTAGATCCACACACACCAAACAAATGACACCAATCAGTCGAGGCACAAACACAATCACCATCAACTTCCTAAATCCCTTCTAGAAGCAGCACCAACACCACTTATGCATTACATCAAAGATCTTCAATAAAGCTCTGTTGGTGAAACCCTTACCGGATATATAAAGAAGGCTTACTAGAACATAAGATAGAATCTGATCATCAAGTCAATAGTAACTAACTGAAACATACTTCAGAAGCATATGAACCATCCATACAAACTTATTCCATCATCCAGATCATATCGGTGACAATCAACTGATAATATTCCCAATCCAATCCTTCTACCGGAAGTCGATAAACAACCATAACAACAAGTGTTGAGATCAATGACAAAACATTAATGCAACACATAATTGATTCCATCATATGGTCAATACCAACATCTTGAGGAATGCAATTGAGGCAATGACCATTAATATTTTCTTTGATATGGAGGGGCTCTTGCTTGTGAAGGTCTACCCATTTGCCGTTATAAATATTTTGCCCAATGGGATACTTGTTGCTTTGGGAGGATGACTTGAGTCCATTTTGAGTGGAGGAACTCATTTGATATGCAGGGGGTTCATGAACATCTTGCACCAACATGTTAGAATCATAAGGGGGATCAGGATCAATGACATGCTCTTCATGAGATGTAATGGGAGGAATAATGGGATCATCAAAATAAATGAGATCTTGGAGTGTATATGGAGGATTATGACATGGATATGGAAGAACAAAGGAATCTTGTGGAGGATTTAAAAGGATGATAGGGTCTTGCGGTGGACATGAAGCTAAAAGGATGCTTTGATCTTGACAAGGAGGAAGATAATTGGATTCATCTTTAAAGGTGCTCTACTCTTAGATTTCAATGGGATCATTGGAAAGGATGGAAGGGATATCTTAACCTTTCTTAGGGATTGGAATGTCAATAAGATTTAAAAGGACATATTTGATAGAATGGATGGGTATAGGGGGATCATCATGAGTGTCTGGGAAGATGGGATCCTGGTCAACAATTGGATGGAATGGTAAGGTTTCAGGATCTTGATTTTGATTTACTTTAGGACTCATTTTTTCATGCTCTAAATTATCATCCTAACATGGGGTTGGACTTTAGATATACATGGGAGATTCTGGGAAGGAATCACTGCTTTGACATGAAGGAGATAGACTTTGAATAGGATCCTTTGAAATAGATTGGATGGGAAATTATGTACATAGTGGCATTGGGTCTAGCATTTCTGAAGCATGGCAGGGATGTGCATCATGAATTAGATTAGCTTGGTAATCAATTGTGGATAGCCCTTGGGGGATTTCATCCTTGGGTTTATCATTCGATCAGGATGATATAGGAGGTTTTAGCGAAGCTTCACGTCAGGTTCACCAGAAAATGTAACTAGGAATTTGGGAAAAAGCATCTAATTAGGCAACCACAAACCAAAAAAGATTATGAAATCAAATCCTAATACACTCAAAAAAGGAATGAAAGACAATATTCAAAACAAAAGCAAACTGATATTGCATAAATCTCCTTCATTGACCTTCATTGGCATTCTTTCTCCTTCAAATCATGTATGTGGATCTCACCTACAAGATGCAAGTGTATTAAAAGCAATTGGATAGCAAAATGAGATGAAATTGACAGTACAAGGGTACTCGAATTGTGCTTAGCCATGATCGAAGAAAAGGACTCAATTTATAGACAAAATGATGAAGGGGTCAAATTGGAATGAAAAATTTGAAAGAGGTAATTGAATTTGAAATTGGCATTATCATGACATGATTGAATGACAAATTGGATGACAAATTGGAAGACAAATTACTATGTAAATATAGTGACAAACTGAGAGCAAATTATGCTCACCAATTATGACATGATTAGGAGGGGAAATAGTCATTTAGCTATGACAAGTTAGGCCTCAAAAATATTAATTTTTTTATGAGGAGATAAGCCATTGCTAGACATAGCTACACATTTTTATCTTTCTTGGAAGAATCACCGATAATTATCTTTGATAGTTGTGTAAAAGAGCTATCCTACTTTGGAGACACATTTGAATCCTTGTGAGGTTTTGACATGGTTGGGTTTTGATTTTGGATTTATTTGAAAGGGGCTTCATTTTTTTTTGTGTTATGTTTTGATCTTGAATCAGATATTTGGTTGAATGGAATTTGATCTGGGACTCAGTTGAATTGTTCTAACATGTTTGAAATTTGGTTTGTTGTGAGTTGCAACTTTGGTTTTTAAATTTCTGGCTGTAGTTGTTGATATTGATATGTTGAATGAGTTTTTTGTTAACACTCCACATTTGGTTGAACCAATTGTTGACATTGTGTGTTTGGTTGAGCATATTGTTGAAATTGCACCATTGATTGTGTTGGTTGGATATGTTGTTGATTCAAGATTTGATTGAACGAAGTTTGATTGAATAAAGTCTGACTTGGGATTTGGTTAAAATGTGTGCTTGTTGCTTGAAATTGTTTCATCATGTCTATTTGAGAGATGAGAGCTAGTATGTTTGATCATGGGATGAGAGCTTGAACATCAACTAGATCAATACTTAGATTCAGACCTTGAAATTTTTATAATATTTTGAACATTTGGGATTTATTTTTTTCAGTATTTTTCTCTTTTTGTTCTAAGATCTCTTTTTCTCGAGCTAGTTTCTCCTCTAGTTTCATATTTGGATGTCATGCCCAAACTTTGGGGCAAAAACACAACAATTTTATATATTTTTTTAAAGGCTTAATTACTTGTGTTTATATAAAATGAAGATGCGGTTACTCACTTAGTTTCTCTATCTTGTTTATCATAGTGTCAATGAGATCTCCAATGTGTATGATTAAATGTTTTAATTAAATTTTAATTAAGATGGTGACATACAATGAACAATGACTATGTGGGGTAAATCGACCCCATTGAGCCATTGCCCTACATTGCACTCAATGGGGAATAGTTCTTCGTACTAAATTAAAGATACCATCCCTAAAGTAATAACGATACTTTAATTAGATTGATTAAATTATTTATTAATTCTCAACTAAGTGCTTGATATAGCTCCATTCACTTTAAATATAATTTTCCAAAGGGTTATAATTCAATTCCCCTAGAAATAACTATCTAAACCCATTTTCATTTAGAGTTAATTAAAATAACTCAAATAATACCATTGTAACTTTATTTTTTTTATATTAAAAGCAGCCAAAACTAGGGGGCTGACCCAGACACAGTCACATTAACAACAGAAGAAATTGTTAGTAGAAAAAGAACAAAATCATATCCTCCTAAAACTTTCCTCTATCAAAAACTTTAAACATACTACCCATATTAACAGAGTTTAAAAGAGCCATAGTAAATAGTAAAATATGCCACGCAGGGCTAAAGATAACCAAGTCTGAGATTAACCAACAAGGATTATAATCATAACTAGAAATAGTAAGGCCACCAAGGCCATCCAAAAACTCAAAAAACCACCAAGTAGCGAACATCCCTACTTCTTTTTGCCATGACTCGTCTTGGGTAGGAGCCTCCTAGCCCCTTCTTTGGTGAGAAATTTAAAGAGGTCTTTTTAGTCCTCTTCCTCACTTTATTGTTAAATGTGTTCTTAGTTACGATTTTTCCAATTTTCATTTTAAGTTACTCATATAATGCCCATATAGCATTATCGTTTATTAAGTTTATTAAGTGTAGTTCACCACCTTACCATATTAACATATAAATCCTTTATATTAATATTAATTTATTAGCCCAATCTATTTATTTGCCAACATTATTGATCCTTCCTCGTTAAATAACTAATTAAAATATATGAAAATGGGGTATAAGTTTTCAGCTTATCCCTTTATAAATGTGTATACTTATATGCATATGTAAACATATATATACATACATATAATTTTCTTCTCCAAAAGAATGGTCTATAAAATACACCCCCTTTAATCTATTTAAATTCTTTATTCAAATATATATAGTTATATGTATTTATTTACATACCCCTTGTGTATGTAAATATAAACATATAAATATATCCAAGGGAACAACCCCTTTTGAAATTTAAATCTCTTTCTTTTGAAATTTGGGTTCTCCCCCCTTACTTACTCTTATTTTATAATCTATTATCTTTTTATATTACAACCCTAGAATTTTAAATCATTTTCTAAGACCCTCTTTTTCTATTTATGCCCAAAATTATTAATAAGTTAGGGCATCTCTATTTATTTTTTTCTTACCTTCATTTTTTAGCAGGGTGGGCCGAACAAGGAGGCGGCGACAGATTGCCTCATGGTGAATGCATGCGCAGGGGTGTTTACTAGGGGGTCGTGTCCGTGTGGTTTGGGGCCACTAGTGGGTTGCGACTCACTGTGTGAGTCGCGCCCCCCCCCGGTGGTGCCGCTCCCCACAATGGGTCGTGATCCACCACTAGTAGAAATATGACCAATAAATGACTACGTGACCAAAAGTTTTAGTAACGAGACCAAATTTTAATATTTTTTAGCAAAAAAGCTATGAATGATTAAATAAATGACTAATTTGGTCATTGGGTGGGATCACACAAATAAAAATGACTAAATAAATGACTAATTTGATAGATGATAGAGAAATTCTAAATAAATGACTAAATAAATGACTATATAATTGTTTGGTTCTTCTCTTCAAGAAATTAGGTACTTGTGGAAATGATATAAAAAATTGATCCTAATATTTTTGTTTTTAAATTATTTATTACTTAAATATTATTTTTATTTATAAAAAATAAATTATTTTATTAGCAGATGTATTATATTATATTTTTTTATTTCTATAAAAAATATAATAAGAGTAAAAGTATAACAATTTCACTTGGATTTAAAACAATTTTTGAAGATAAAATAAATATTTTACCTTAAATATTTAAATTATTCTTTATATATATTATCTTAAATTAAAAATTAAAAATATTCTAATTGTCTTAAATAAAACATAAATAAAAAAATTACATTTTAGAAATATTGTTTATGAGCTAAGCTAGAGGTTCATTTTTAATGTTTGGAGGGAAATAAAAGTTAAGTTGTGTTCCCACATGGAACTTAGGGTTCCCTCTATACTGCAACTTTGATTTCTCCCCTCATCTTGTTATTTCAGAATAAAAACGAAGTTCCCTGCGCAAAATATCACAAGACAAAAGTTTGAGTCATGGAAGGGTTCTCATGCAGAAGAAACAATTTCAACATCCTAAGAGCAGTAAAAGCCATTTTTAGAGGATCCTATATGTGGTTGGATACGATATGACTAAAGAGAACATATCCATAAATGCCACTTCAAGTATCCCATGTAGGCTATTCTCCAAGGAGGCGGGTTTGTTTAATATGAGAGCCCTCTTATTACAATCTAAGAAAAGAGTTCATTCTCACATGCATGAGAAAAAGGGGGGTTTTATGCTCTCATTTTCTTCAATAAATGATGATTGTTCTCTAAGACAGGGATATATGTCTTCGGGATAGGGAGACGGGGACGTGGTATCCCCCACCATCTTGCCATTGTCATTGGATGTGCATTGCTAGAGACACAAAGTTGTCTCAGCATCTCCAAGGACTCTTGGAAACATCTTGGTGTCTCCAAGACTCCTTGGATGTCCAGGCGTCTCCAAGACTCTTGCCATGGGACATCACAAAAAGCAATGTCACTATTTAAAAATTATAATTAATTGAAGAACTCTTTTTAGTTAAGAATGTTAGACAAAATTAATATTTTGTCTTAAACACTTAAATTATTATTTTTTAAAATTAAAAATTAAAAATATTTTAATTGTCTTAAATTAAAAATTAAGACAAAAGAAAGAAATATGTATTTTCAATAAGTGAGAAGGAGCTGACACAATAGAGGTGTTTAAGACATTAATTTAAGACAAAATACTTATTTCATCTTTTACACATGTTTTATATTTAACATATATATTTTGAATATTTAAATTGTCTCAAATTAATTCAAAACCACACTATCTGAAAATAGAAACAAATACATATTTTACATCATTACAATCTCTCCAAATTTTTATGTACTATACAAAATGTACAATCTCATGACCTAAAATTCAAATTTGATATGATAACTCTTTATAATTGTTTAAATAATCTAAATAAGATTATTTATTTTTTAATAATTCACTCCATTCATAACACATTTAAATTTAAAGTAATATGAATGTGTTTCTATCAAGCACAAATAAGTCTCACAAACAAGACAAAACACATTTAGTGTTGAATGTACTAATGTAACTTACAGATTGTGATAGTCCAAAACCTAATGAAATTATCCAATAATTAGTACTAAAAAAAAATTTAATTGAAATGGATAAAGTATAATGTTTTGTTTGTGTAGCCATCAATCTAAACAATAGACATCACATGTCAAATATTTTGTTGGAATCCAAGTCATATAAAAATGTTTCCTTAGGATAAATCCAACTTGTCATTTGGACTCTCAAAGACTTTAAAATGGGATACTTGTCAATATCATTCATTGCAACGTTTAAGTGGATGTAATATTTCAAATTTCCTTTCATTTTCTCTAATAGGTCGTTAACACTTTTAATAAGTTTTTATTTGGTGTGCATGCAAGTGAAAGTGAAAATGCATGAAATTAGTTTTTCCCTAAAAGAAAACTTTTTCTTCTCTTCCCGCTAAACTCATCTACTCACTTTTCCAATTTTTAGTAGTGGGAAGGATTTACAAATACATTCAAGGGTTCCTTGAGAGAGAGAGGGCAAGATTCGACATGGGAGAGGCTAGTTTGTGAAAGAAGGGGCAATCATGTTGCAGGATTCGAACAGGTACTAAATTTGCCCGATACTCTTCATATTCCCCATTCAATTCAATGTCTTTTTTTTTATTATTCTCCTTATTCGATCTTCTTAAGATTGTTTCAAAAAAAGATTTACCGTTTGATGCAGTGGGAGCCATGCAAATAACATATGGCAAAAATAAAAAGGATTTATTGCATGTTTATGAATCTGTGTTGCAAAAGATTTAGAACATGGATCACAAATGCAACAAGAGCATGATATGAAACAAAGAACATCAATTACTAAAGACTCTGTTTCATTATGATCTGATGATTGCCCATTCCCTATCTTAAAGCTCTCCATTTTTAATTTGTATATAAGATCTGTTGTGTTGAACTTTAAACCTGATAGTTACATTTGCTTTGGAAGTTTTTAAAGCCTTGTCAACAAATCGATATTCTGTATATCCTGTAACCATTGCATTCCATAGTGCCAAATCCCTTTGAAGCACTCACATGTGTTGTCTATTCTTCAAACTTTTTCATGTTTGTCTATTCGAGCAAAAAATCTACCTCATTGAATGTCCAACATTTCTAGTTAGAATATCTGACAAGAATATACATGCTGCTGCACTTTAATTAGTCTATCTTAAAATCTTTCCATTTCAACACTGGCGAGGATGAAATAAATGAGCATTGCATTGGTTTCAAAAAAATTAGTACCTTTGAGCTCTGCATCAGTTGCAGCCCTCAACACTATGTAGACTGAGTAGAAAGAAGTGGCATTTGTTCCTAAGACAATAAAAAACATCCATGTTGGCAGAGCCATGACATATAGCTTTGTATGCACTAGTATAAAAGGTAGACAATAATAAGTTGCACAAGAGTTGATAATATCCACCTTAAAAACTCTCCAAACATTAACATATTCACCAATCTTAATTCTACCCCTCTTTTAATTCCAGGAATATACATAAAAAACATGGCTAGGAGAAATATTGGTACAGTGAAAACAAAACTCCATAAGAAAGACTTATGGTACCAATTAATTTCTTCACTTCTGTCAAGGCCTCCTGACCCTTCAGGCTGAAATAAAGTTGTTTTGTAGTTTCCAGAACATGTCTCCTCAATCACCTCTATAAAGGTTCTAGGTCCTGTCATATTTGGATAGTATGACACAACTAGTTTCTCTAGTTCCATATCCAGGTCTATATCTTGTACTCCTAGTAATGCTTTAAGAGAACTTTGAATTATTTTAATTTCACCATCCAAGAGGATTCCCTCTTGTTTGAGATGAACCTTATTTCTATCTTCCCCGGTAGTAATCAAGGTAGCTTCAAAACTAGTGTCATCAATCACATTAATTAACTGCTTGTAGTTAATCAGTTTGGGCTCATATCTGATTTATGCTTCTTCTGTTGCTAAAGCAACTGCAACCCTTTACACCCCTTGGACCTTTTCCAAGGAAGATTCCACAAAAGTTGTCTTAAAATTTGTAGCTAACCAGTTTCTAGCTCATTTTGCTTGTCTCAATCAATATTGGTCTCAAAGAATTTTATACATTTAGAACTTTCACTGTTTTCATCTCTCATGACCCTGCTGCTACTCATCCATATTAATGGGTTGTTTTGACCTTTGAGGTCTAATTCACCCTGTTGCTCTCATCTTTTCAAACTATTTATCAGAACATATCATTGAGTGCTCTGAACATGTTTTGAGGTTACTATCTTTTTGTCCTGGGCTTGATGGTTGTTGATAACTGACTTCACAATCCCTGTTATGACTGCTCATAGGTGTGTTCTGAGACTTTATGAAGTAATGACTACCCTTTAATCCATGTTATCTACTTTGAGCCAAAAGGTCTGTCAGTTATGCAAAATAAGGCTCTACATTCATGCAAACTGATTGTAGCCCGCTAGAAGAGTTGCCTCGACTCATGCACTACCCATGTGAGACCTTCAATTAACCATGAACTGCTGCATTATCCTCAGAAACTCCTTCTTTTCAGGGATGAAACTGATATGCATGACGAATTTCATATCCCGCCACTAAAACTATTTTTTTGCATGGTGTCTCAATTTACTAAATAATTATGGGAACGAATGTATGAAAGTCTGAGATTTTGCAAGTTCCACCTTTGTTTTGTAAATTAGTGTGCATTATATACAACTTATTGTAAAGCTTCTTTAAGATGAGTCAAAAGATGACTTAATTCGCTGCTCCATATTATTGTGGGTTACTTGCTGCAAAAGACATTCACCTTAAGGCCATCACTGTTTATTCACTATTTTTCTTTAGACCTTTCACTATCTTACAAGCCTATGATCTTCTCATAACAGTTATATACACTGTGAACTGTGATTTGTATGGTGACCTTTTTTGTGTCTTCCAATTCTTTAGTACAACCTCATAAAGACATTGACTGTTATTATGCTTATGTCTACGAAACTTTTCATGATTGTATTCATGACTTTTTGTATGCTCTGATACTATCCTTTGAGTTATTACAAAGCTACTTCTCATGAATAGTGATTTCTTAGTGTCGTCTCATGGTGATCAGAGGTTGCACCGTGATCATTATTTTTTGTTACCTGGATTGTTATAGTTTTAACAGTCTTCTCCATTTACTTTCATGTGATGCTCGACTTCATTGATCAATCTTGATTGTCAGTGAGTACCTCTGTTATAACTTTGCTTTGATGTAAGAACTTACCAAGATGTAAGGGTGAAAGGGCATAATGAAGGAGACTGTCCTTTTGATGCATTGGTACTGTGCATCCCTGTATAACCTTTTCTGTGATATCTAAAGGTGCTATAACCTTTTATTCCTCATTCAAGAATATCTTGGGACAAATTGTCTAAGCTCAGTGGCTGAGACCTCTATCAACGACTTGACTGCTCTCAAAGTCCCATACTCAATCTTTAAGGTATGTAACCTTGCTTGTAGCACTATATTGAGTCTTCTTTATGTATATCCCTGCTGAGAGACTGTAAATATGTATTCATGGTTGTAGGTCTTGTTACCTATTTTTCGCTCTCCGGTAAAAATAGGTTGTCTCAAAGTGTTATGGTATCATTTTTTTTTTTTATCTCAAAATGTCAAAAGAGAGAAAGGTCATTTCTAATTTATTTGGTTTAGCTTGCCAAAGTGAATAAGTGTTTAAAAAGTCACTCCCAATTTGTAAAAAGACTCTAAAAGATGCTCCCAAGAGGTTCTCCACACCAAAGATCAAAGTTGAGCCCATTTTCAATTGAAAAGAGAGAAATAAGCTTGAAGCTCAAAGTCTGTAATGTCCCTACTAGTTAGAGATCATTAACATGCAAAATTGATTGTTAGAATACAACAAACATATATATATATATATATATATATATAAGTAATCTAAATTGCAATCTAACTTTAAACTACTTACTTAACATAATCACAACTTTTATCTAATAAAAAGGATACGATTGCCATACGAAAGTATGTCCTTAGGCGGCCGTGAAGCTCGCCTTCTTGGAACCCATCTTGGTTCCAAGCCCTCCAAGAAGTCGAAGGTGAATTCGACTCCTGTCTTGAATGTAATTTCTTACATCCAAGCCCTCCAGGAAATCAAAGGTTAATTCGACTCCTGTCTTGAATGTAATTTCTTACATCCAAGCCCTCTAGGAAATCGAAGGTTAATTCGATTCCTATCTTGGGTGTAACCTCTTACACCCAAGCCATCCAAGGAAGACCCCATGTCAATTCCTTGCCTTGGATGATGCATCCCATCATCCAAGTCCTCAGAGGGGACCAGCCAGATCAGTCTCTTCTTGGATGAACTTAGTCAACCAAGCCATATATATGCATATAGATATTCAGTATATACTACCTACCAGGGATTATCATAATCCCTCCATTAGGCTAAGGGAATTTCTTCCCTATAACCTTCATCATATAATCACATTAATATTACATTTTATAATTCATTACTGTTTTCCATTCCATAATTTACGTCTTCAATATACATATATATTCTACATAGATTCCCATCTTTATTGCTACATTCATATAAGTAATCATTAGAGATATATGTATTCATAAAAATGCATTAATATATATGTGTGTGTGTGGCACACACGTCCACACACATATATACCTTAAGACTTCTTAACCCCTCTTACCTGTATGCAGATTGTAGCCTGCGGTTGGAGTTCGCACTGTAGATGTCGCCTGCAGATTGGGAGGCAGACCACAAAGAATACAAATGTTACTTCCTGTAACTTGATAACAATTCTGATCTGATCTTATCAATGGTGATGTCACTAGATGCTTTTGATTCCTTCCCTTTATATCTCTAAATTTGAGGGAGAGGTCACACCTCTTCATCATGTATGCCCTTTGGCAAGAGACATACCCTTTCACCATTAGCACCCTTTGAAAGAGTGCAACTCTTCATTATTTCTACCATTTGAAAGGGACACAACCTTTCATAATCAGATCTGCACTTATTATTTAAATCAAACCCGCACTTCTCATC
Source organism: Cryptomeria japonica (assembly GCF_030272615.1). Taxonomy (NCBI): domain Eukaryota; kingdom Viridiplantae; phylum Streptophyta; class Pinopsida; order Cupressales; family Cupressaceae; genus Cryptomeria; species Cryptomeria japonica. Next base: position 275,805,970 of record NC_081410.1, on the reverse strand, counting down.
ACCAAATTATCCCCCCTCTCAAATGAGGTTTTCTTCTCCCTTTTATATATCATTGTTGAGGGAGTCACAACTTTTCCTTTCATGTCATTTGCCCATTCGAACAGGTACTAAATTTGCCCAATACTCTTCATATTCCCCATTCGATTGAATGTCTCTTTCTTGTTGATTCTCCTTATTCAATCTTCTTCAACTTGTTTCAAACAAAATATTTCTCATTTGATGCAGTGCAAGCCATGCAAATAACATATGGAAAAAATAAAAAAGGATTTATTGTTTTGCAAAAGATTTAGAACATGAATCACAAATGCAACAAGAGCATGATATGAAACAAATACCATCAATTACTAAAAACTTTGTTTCATTATGATCTGATGATTGCCCATTCCTTATCTTAAAGCTCTCCATTTTTAAGTTGTGTAGGAGATATGCTGTGTTGAACTTTAAACCTGACAGTTACATTTTCTTTGGAAGTTTTTAAAGCCTTGTCAACAAATCGATATTTTGTATATCCTGTAACCCTTTGAATCACTCACATGTGTTGTCTATTCTTCATATTTTTGCATGTTTGTCTATTCGAGCAGAACAATTGATAAAATCCACCTCATTGAATGTCCAACATTTCTAGTTAGAATATTCTTCATATTTTTGCACTTTAATTAGTCTATCTTAAAATCTTCCCATTTCAGCACTGGCAAGGACGAAAGAAATGAGCATTGCACTGGTTTCAAAAAAAAATAGTACCTTTGAACTCCGTATCAATTGCAACCCTCAACACTATGTAGACTGAGTAGAAATAAGCTACATTTGTTCCTAAGACAATTAAAACATCCATGTTGGCAGAGCCATGACGTATAGCTTTGTATGCACTAGTATAAAGCATAGACCAATAATAAATTGCACTTGAGTTGATAATATCCACCTTCAAAGTTCTCCAAACATTAACATATTCACCAATTTTAATTCTAGCTCTCTTTTAATTCCTGGAATATACATAAAAATCATGGCTAGGAGAAATACTGGTATAGTGAAAACCAAACTCCATAAGAAAGACTTATGGTATTAATTAATTTCTTCACTTCTGTCAAGGCCTCCTTTAGGAATAAAGTTGTCTTGCAGTTTCCAGAACATGTCTCCTCAAAAGTTCTAGGTCATGTCATATTTGGATAGTATGACACAACTAGTTTCTCTAGTTCCATATCTGCTTCTATATCTTGTACTCCTAGTAATGCTTTAAGAGAAATTTGAATTAATTTAATTTCGCCATCCAAGAGGATTCCCTCTAGTTTGAGATGAACCTTATTTCTATCTTCCCCGGTACTAATCAAGCTAGCTTCAAAACCAGTGTCACCAATCACATTAATTAACTGCTTGTAGTTAACCAGTTTGGGCTCATATCTGATTTCCGCTTCTTTTGTTGCTAAAGCAACTGCAACCCTTTTCACCCCCTGGACCTTTTCCAAGGCAGATTCCACAAAAGTAGTCTTAAAATTTGTAGTTAACCAGTTTCTAGCTCATTTAAGGTGACCGAGCTTATTTTGCTTGCCTCAATCAATATTGGTCTCAAAGAACTTTATACATTCAAAACTTTCACTGTTAATAGTGGATCACGAGCTTAAGAAATGAAGAATGACAGTGATTATGCTAAATTGCAATAAATGCATCAGAATAATGTCACATGCAACTATTTGTTTGTGGATCTGCCCATGTCTAGGTTGATGTTACAATGTTGCATATGGTCAAACAATCTAGTTAATTTAATGCACTTGAGTCCCCTTCAAAGTGATACTCAACACACCCATTATTCCAAGAAAAAAAAAACAATATAGGTACCAAACTTTGACAATAAGAAGCACTATATATGTGAATCTATACACATATATCTCTATTTATGCTTTGTTCAATATTTATATCATATAAAGATGTATATGATCAGGGATCATTGCATTTTTTGCACCTTAGTCCCCTAGTAAGCCACTTGTGATCCAAAAATTTAACAAAAAAAAATGAATTAGAGCATAGGATTTTTTTTAGCTTTTCATGGTTGCGTAATTGCTTTAATTTGGGTGAGATATATAGAGTTGCGTCTCTTCTGATATCAACACACTTATTGCACTTTTTAGAGAATATCTTTTTTATTGGATGACATGAAATTTCAAAATATCAGAATATTAGACTTTTAGCTCTTGTTATGAGACCATAGACTAACTGATTTATTTCTCACTGTGTGGTACAGGAGCACCTAGCACAAGTAGGCCACTTTGATGTCAACTTGGTAATAGGATAAGGTTTTTATTGTGTCCATGTTATTTTCATAAATAAGGTCATGAAAGACCATTCTTGATGTAATAAAGGTCCTATGGATCATTGTGTAGTGTTTTAGGTCCAATAAGGGGTAATGTTGTTACAAATTGTCCAAATTGTCATTGTGGTGAAAATGTATATTAAGGTGTTCAATGTAGGAAGGTATATTGAACCTCCTTAATCCTATTTTTAATATTCTATAGGCATGGTGGTCTTAATTTAGGTCTATGATAAGTTTTGGTCAAAATTGTCATTATTGACAAAAGTTGTCAATGCAACTTTGTGGAGCAACATTAGTCATTTGATGCACTTTGTTAGGTAAGGTTTAAAATACAGTTAAATCCATTTTCAGAGGCTTGGAAATAATTAAAATATCCCTATCCTCGACCAAGATGAGGGTCGGATGTTGTATTTTGAAGGAAATCAGTAAAATTTTGAGTTTTTCCCTGCATTTTTCACTGTCCATTAGACGTTACAGTCTGATTTCTTGTATTTTTCTTGGTGAAATATTCCCTACTATCATTGGAAATTTGTTTGAAATGATAGGGGATTGAATCCTCTAAATTTTTGCTTTGGTTGCATTTAAATTCATTGTGTTTTGATAAAGACATACTAGTTTTTGTAAAAATTGTCAAACCCTAGTCAAGGGTATCCAGTGGAATTAAAATAATGTATTATTGGCCATCCCATCATTAAAAAATCATTCCATTGGGTGGAATTATCCTTGTAAATATGTAATTTTGTCATTTTCTTGCAGGGCTTCAAATCCATGTATGGTATGTGCAAAATATGACTGTTGGTCTAATATTGTCATGTATCAAACCTAGTGCAATAGTATGTTACTACTTATCAAATTTCCATTAGTTTTATATACAAAGTCATTCTATATACTCTAGTTGGTTACCACTACCAAAATATTTAGTCGGTATGAACAGTCTAGTCGATTACAGAAGGAAAACAGTCACAAAGCCCAGTATACACCGAGCTGTCTACCGAGTGTTATTTCATGTCTATTGAGCAGTAAAGATAATACACCGAGTTGATATACACCGAGTGAAACGTGTTACCAGATTCATTGAACCTGGACACACATATGAAAATGTGTTACAAGATCGAGGCACATAGAACCGTTATCGCATTGGAAATTGCACATATAGATTTTGTATAAGTTTGAGGTCATCTAACCAATGAAATATTTTGCATGGTTATTTATTCGAGAAATCATGTTTGTAAGATCAAAGAAATGAATCAGATCACCGACATAAGAAATCTATTTATACAGCACGAATTTAGGGTTAGAGATATATGTGAATGAGAGAAATGTGTGTGCATATGTGTATGAAGCAAGACTTATGTGATACATGAGAAATCACAGAGTATTATGACTGTTACAGAGACACAGAGGTCACCGAGAAGGTTATTAGAGAACAGTCAAAGAACAGAGTAAACAGAAGGGTTTACCGAGTTACTTTATGAGTTACCGAGGTATGCTATAGGCAAGGTAATCTTATTTTGAGCACATAGAATCTGCTACAGCATTTTAGATGTAAAGTTGCAGATATTTGTAAAATCTTATTGTAATATTTTGAAGTTGTAAGAGAAACCTTTAACAGGGTAAAAGACTCTAATCAAGTCTATAAATTGTAAATTCTCTAACCAGGTGCAACATTTATATAGTGTTGTAAAATCCTTTAGCAAGGTAGATCTAACAGATCTTGTTACTCCTAACAGGGTAAGCTATCAGAAATAGCTAAATATGTAGCTCTAACTGAGCACTCTTTATTATTGCAGTAGTGAAGTTGTGGGTGCCATCCCCACCGCAGTTTTTCTCTCTAACCAAGAGTTTCTGCGTAACCAAAATATATGTGTTATGGAGTGAATCATGTATGATTGTTACTCATTTGTTTTAGCTTTATGTTATGTTACAACAGTTTTTGGTTTATGCATAACAGTAAAGATATTGTTGATAAAAGGATTTGAAGTACTGATTCACCCCTCCCCTCTCAGTACATTAGCTTTCCATATTGGGCCTAACAATTGGTATCAGAGCTTGAATCTTGGAAAAGGGTTTAATTGCCTAAAGAGAAAGATCTTATCAATGGAAGGCTACAAACAATCTCGGAGGATTGTGTATCTGCAAGAAGAATTGGATCATGCTAATCAAGTGATTTCAGACATGCAAAGGCAAATGCAAAAATCTTTGAAAGTGAGAAGAAGATTATCTGATGATTTGTAGGACTCTCAAGAGTTAGTGGAACAAATTGAGACATCATCCGAGAATAGTATGTCTGAAGAGACTAAAGAAATGATTGGACAATTGAAAGAAAAGAACAAAGCACTGGCTGATCAACTAAGAGCAATGAAAAGAGAACATGAACATTTTAGTACATAGATGACTAAAAATCTTGATGCATTAAGGGCAACCGAGGACAAAGTAAGAGATCTAGAAAGAGAGAAACAACAACTTGAAGCTTTAGTATCTGATAAGGATGATGAAATCATAAGGTTGATTGGGATTCAACAAAATATGACAGATCAACTAGGTTATGCACATCATGAAGCAAATCTGAAAGATGATGAGAATCAAGCATTGAAACTTGAAGTATCAAGGTTGAGCAATGAACTTGAAACAGAGAAGAAATCCAAGGAAACACTGAAGAAGAGTTATGATGTATCAAAGATGTTGGATGAGCAACTGAACACAAGATGACCCTACAAAGAAGGAGGAATCAGTTACAAAGGAAAAGACTCTACCAAGAAGGGAATCTGCACTACCGAGAAAGGAGAATCATCAAAACAAGCTGGAAAAAGGAATAACATCAAAAGGAAGAAGCCTATTTGCTACTACTGTGGAAATCAAGGTCATACTGCCAACATGTGTCAAACCAGAAAAGGTAAGCAACCGAATGCCACTAAGACCAATGGTTATTCTTACAATTGCAATAAATATGGTCACACATCTAATCAATATAGGACAAAGTCTGTTAATAATTATCAGAAGGCAAGGGTTTTGTAAAAACTGCAATATATATGGACATAGTATCGAGAAGTGTTGGTTTAAGCAAAAGAACCACATGTGGTCTGCACACCAAGCAAATACTAGAGGTTACCGAACTCACACAGATCCTTACCGACAATATTCTGCAGTACCATGGGATTACAATACAAGGATATGGTGTGACTGTTGTGGAAGATATGGACATATAAGTGCCGACTTCTTTATAAGGTTTGGAATGAATAACCGAATATCATGGAGAAATCTTGGTATGACATGTTTTCATTGTCACAAAGTTGGACACTTGGCTGGAGATTGTAGAGATCAACCTAGAGAAGACACTGAGGAAATAAAAGAGAAATTAAAGATGATTTGGAGAAAGAAGGAAATTGTGTCAAATAAAGATAGCACCTTACCTACCAAGTTAGGTGCTCCCACTCCAAATTAATCGGTAAAGGTATGAAGGGATTGCATTCTCACAAGGTTAAATCTTAAACAATTCCTATTTTAGTATGCACTGAATTCAAAATCTGCATAGTAAGATGTAGTAGTAAGTTTGAAATTCTATCAAAGTCTTTTGGAGCACTTTATAGGAAATCTATCAAGTCGGTGAATTCAGGAAGCCTGTCAAGTCGGTATATGAAGGAAATTTGGTTACTCAGTTAAAGTGCAAAAAAAAAAAGGGGAAAGAAAGTTAAGTGAACCGAGTGCATTTAATGTCTTTGACCTAACTTGCACGGAGCCCGATAAGGTATTTTTGAGTACTTAAAGGTTTTTCGCGGTCATTTTCATTCACCAAGTTTTCGAGAAGCAGAGCAGAGCGAATCAAGGTGATCAAACCATCTTCAAAGCAAAAACTAAGGTATTTACATCGAATCTCATCGCATTGCTAAGCTGGTTTACCGAACTCGTTAAGTTGTTATTATCTACTAAGTGTGAAGCATCTGCCGTTTGTTAAAGTTCTCAAACCCTAAGGTTCCTATGTCAATTTTTATCTGAGATCAAAATGGCACCTAAGATCCAAGACCCCATTGTTGTCAAGAATGTAGAGAAGCCCTCACTAAAATACTCTTTGACTCCCAAAATTGCATCTGAACTGGATTACAAAACTGCCTTTTCACTCATCCTAGACTGAGTCTTGTTAGTCAAGGATGTGAGATTCTTCACAAAATGCCGTGTTGAAGAACTCCGTCATGTTGAGATCAAAGATGCATATGATGAATTGTGCACAGATGGTAAAATGAATAGCAAGTATGAGCATATCAAAATCAAGGGATTGATTGAAGCCCTAACCTATCCCCGTGTGTTCAAACCCCAGTGGGTCAAGTTTGTACTAAGCCGAGTGCATGATGATTTCATGTGGCTACAAGAGCAACCGTTTAAGATCACTAAAGAAATCATTCATTTGATCACCGGTTATCCTATCTATGATCATGCCCGAGCACAAAAAATGATATCACAGAAGGAATTGATCAGTTTGACTGGAGTAGAATCTGACTGTAGAGGTCTGAAGTTGAACAATGTCACTGATCCTGAACTCAAATTTGCCATTAGAGTAATTGGTTACTGTTTCTTCCAATCGGCAAGGGAAAACAGTGTACCCTATGCAGCAGTAGACTTAGCATACAAAATTGTTAAGAAAGACATGAAAATTGACTTGTGTGAAGTATTGTTGAAGAACTTGTTTGAAAATCTGAACACAATCAGGAAGCCGAAGAAGAACAACTCGACAAATACTCTAAAATTTGGATCACTACTTGTATGTATGTTTTTCTACTTTGAGAAGTTTTTTCCAACAGTCGGTAAAGTTGTTTAGGAACTACACCGACCAATCACCCATCAGATCAATGACTTCATTAAGAAGTTAGGTGATAACTTTAATGATATAATGGATGATTACTTCAGCAAGGTCTAAGAGAAAATGTATAATAGGTATCGGATTCCACCATAGCTAATAGAAAAATACAAAGATGAAATATGTTTTGAGGTCGACACCGATTATTGTTATGTGAACGTTGTGGAACCGAGGACTCAATCTTTGTCACCTATGGGTTACGAGATTGATTTTGATATCACACAATAGCAAATTGATGCATTTCTGACACTACCAAGGCATGCTACCAAGCTGAGGTATGGAACCTATGAAGAGGTGAAAGAAAAAGTAAAGATGAGCATTGTAGTACCCAAAGCTACAAGGAAGGCATCAAAGATGATTAAGGCATTAACTGAGAAATTCGGAGAAGAGTCTTCCTCCACACCTCTCAAAGGCATTCTAGCCATCACCGAAGAGGAGACAGAAGCCCAAGAAGAAGCCATAACACTTAGCACCGCATTGCCTAAGGGAAAAGTGTTGAAGAGAAAGAAACAGGACACTCCAATGGTCCTACCAACAAAGAGACCTAACACAAGGGCATCTGCTGCATCACCGAGTAAGAAACAAAAGATTGTTGTTGTTCCTAAGGTAACTAGAACTTACAAGAAATCTACTCAGAGACTCATTTTGCCAAAAGAGTCAAGTGATACCAAATCTGAAGATGCAAGTAAATTTCAGATTGTGAAAAGAAAAAAGGTAGATGTACATAGTGTAGAAATTTTTTGTAATAATCTAAAGGAATATGGTGGATTTGGTGGATTCAGATTTGTCAAATATGAATCCAGATCTGCTGATGAAAAGAGGCAAATTGAAGAAGCTGTCATTTGCACACTTCTAAAATTCTGAGTGGTCCCATTAGAAGTATGTAATTCTATTCCTAAGGAATTATATGCACATATTGAAACCAGATGGCAATATGACCTAGACTCGGAGAAACGAAGTCTGGTGCATCTCTTTCCTGATATGTCAGTTGATGAAATAAAAGAACATCTGACAAACAACCAAACATAATTTACAGTAAAACAAAAAGCCTTGAAATTGATGAATGGCCTGTATATAGAAGTGGAGAAGGAAACAAAAGAGAAATGGAAGGACATCTTTCGAAGAAAGAATGTGGTGAACAATCTACAGTGGAAATAGTCGATGTCACCGACCAAGAGCCTGATGTCACCGAGCAAGACCCTGCTGACACCATTCAAATAGATGAAGATATCATGGATGCAGAGGCACCTGAACAAGAAATGATAGAAGACAATGCTTATGCAAAACTTGTCTCCAGTGAATCTATTTTGGAACAAGTTCAGCCTTACCCACCGATCAATCAACCTGCTACAATCGAAGCTCCTCAGGATACAAGTGAAGGCACCGAAGGTCAAAAGTCTACAGCAGAAGGTACTTCACAAGAACAAACCTCTCAAGCACCTTCTAGCACGGAAAATGTTACAGTTGAGACACCAAGCACTGAGACACCGAAGGACACTACCGAGGCTAAAGAAACTGACCAAAGTGTTGTCTCTACCAAGCAACCTACCGAGGGTCCTCAAGCCTCTCAAGCTATTGTAGTGGTTCACCCGGTGAAAGGTAAAGAAAAGAAGTTGAAAAAGCATAGTTTCAAAATTGATTTATCGAAACCGATAGTGTTGCCCAATGTAGACATCTCCAAATTGAAATGGCAAGCACACACTGAATTCGGTGAACTGTGCAAAACAAAGGCCGAACAGGAGAAGCAACTGGCCATACAAAAGAAGAATAAAGTACTTCAGAAGGTAAAGACCTTACTATTAGATATGCTACCTTCAGCTACAGTATCAACCGATGCAGCCATCCATATTCAATTGGATGAACTCCTAATTAAGATTGAGACATCTGGAGTAGATGCATCCGAATACTTGAGCAAACTAAAAGACAAGGAGCTAACTGCCAAAATGATAGAGGAAGTGCAGAAATCCATTGCTGTTGGCAAGGTAATACTTGTCAAATTTATTGCTGAGTTGTCCCCTCAACTCAAGCACATTCTTTCATTATTTCAGAAACTCTACACATTTTCTTTATTTCTTAAGGACATTAAGAATAAAATAGAAGCAATTGAGAAAGAGATCATCGATCTCTCAAATAAGTTGACCCCCGAGCCCAATTCAGTTTAGAATTTTTATACTAAGCTACAACAGCTCATGGCTCAACAATTAGAACTAAGGAATGAAGAACACAAGATCGGGATGGACATAATGACACTTCAAACATTATTCCTTCCTCATCTTTCATCCGTTCAAGCACAGTTAAACCGAGTCACTTACCTCTCTATTACACAAGAGGGAAGCACTTTAGATGGCTTAATTTCATTATTGGCTAATATTAATGCACAAAATTCTTTAATGGACAGTGTAAAGGATGCACTCTCTGTCGCTCTCACCGAAGCCAAGACAAAGTACAAATCCATTTTTGATCAGTTGCCACCTTCAAATGGTAACTAAATTTTGATGTTTGTCAAAAAGGGGGAGTATATCATCAAAGTATATATAGCATCAAAGTACACAGGTGGAATAAGTATGATAGCTGCAAGACACAACACTTCAATTAAGTCATCACATGTATGGTTTGACAGATATAAGCATGAATATGAAAACCATTACAAATTGACTAATTGCCTTCTAAAAGATGTGAGTATAATATTGCTCTCACATTAGTATAAGCAATACTAGTGACTAGAATACACCAAGACGAAGGATTTAATCTATATGAGCATGAGATTAAGCTAAATGGATGCAAGATGGATGAAATATTCAAGCAATAACGAATTCAAGCAATAATGGATTCAAGCAATCATGAATAAACTAAATATAGAAAAAGAAATTAAACTAAGATGCAATAATCTCAAAAAGCAAGCATAATATATTGAATGAATCCAGAGCGAAAAGTGTGTAATAACAAATCTCCAGGGTGTTTTGAATGAGAGCTGAAGACTGAATTTATAGAGAATTACAAGAGAGATCAAGAAAAAGAACAATTTAGAATTAATTAAAATAATTGAGAAATCAGATTTAGTTAACCCTGAGATAGATTCCAATAACAGTTTAATTGAAATGCATTCAGATAAGAAGTTCAAGTTGTATTAGAAATAAGATTTAATTAATTCCATGCATTTGCGATAAAAATAGATAATTCTTTGATTTATTCAAGAAAAGAGTCTTTTAAATGCAACTGAACTTGTTTTTCTCAAAAGCTTTGAGTTCCAATTTTAGAGAATGATTAAATTCCTTTTAATTGCTTTTCTGATTTCAAGTTAATCTCAATCTAGAAGAATATCTCAAGTTTTATTTCTCTCAATTCAATTCTTTTATTTTATTTTCAATTTAACTCTTGCTTTGTGATTAATTCCTCTTTTGTAGTAAATTAATTCCTTTTTTTATGATTAAATGACAAATTTATTAATTAATTAAATTTGCTAAGATATTTAATAAATTAAATAGGATAATTGATCAAATGATATTCTTGGAATGATTCAATTAATTAAATAATTTTTTTAATTAATATAGAGTACTTAATTTTCCCTGTGACATTTGATGATTAAAGAATTAATTAATGTGCTCAAGATTGATTTAATTGCCTTTGGTTAGGACCTTGGTGATGTTGTCGAGATTAGGGGCCCATGGTTTAGATGACCAATTTTAGGGTATTACATTTTCCCCTCTTTGAATTAATGTGTGAGCAATGCATTGGTTCAAAGAATAGTTGATGTCTAAGAGATACCAGTTCTGAACTTGATTGATCATGAACCAGATGAAAAGCGAGGTGTTTAGCTTGATTTGAAGTGATGAAGTTGAACAGAGTTTGATTAAAGCGATACCGATCCTGAACTTGATTGAACTAGGAACGATAGAGAGAAAAGATACCGAACTTGAACTTGACTGATCAAGAAGCGGATCTTACTGATCTAGAACTTGATTGATCTAAACATAGTGAGCGAAGATAAAATTAGTCTTGAACTTGATGGATCAAGACACGATGAGCAAAGATAAACTGTCCAGCTTGATTTGATGCGATGAAACTGAACACCTACTTAGATTGAGCGTGTGATCAAAGATACTCTTTAAACTTTTGATTGAGTTTAAACGAATAATCAGCTTGATGAAAAGTGATGAAACTGATTAACATTAAGAGATTGATTTAGATGAAGATAAATATCAGCTTGATTTGAAGCGATGAAACTGATATGCCCCTAGCGATTGATTTGATTCAGATGATCGAGAGATCTCAACTTGATATGAAGGGATGAAGCCGAAATGCCCCTTAGCAATAAGAATTTGTTTGATTTTTCTTTAGTTGAAAAAGATTTTTGCTCGACATTGGATGAAGATTTGAGAATTTTCTCAACTTTGAAGATGCGAGGTCATCAGTATGCCCCCTCGGGAGCGAAATCGAAAGATAGCGAGGGTACACGATTTTAGGCAATTGTTGGCGATGATAATGTTTTGAGCACAAATGATTCAGAGGAATATTTGAAAATTTGGCTTGATGAGAAATTGAGCTCAAAGTTGATTTGTAGAATAAAATTGAGATTCAATATTGATTCATGAGAAATGGAGTGCAAATTGAAGAAATATTGAGCTTTTCGATGAAAAGCGCTGTGGTCCAAATTTTGTAAATTGACTAGCAGAATGATCTTCAATTTCGATTTCAATCCCGAAAATGGAATTAGGATGGACAAATTAGATAAGGGTACAATTTTCATGTCCATCAGAGCAAGTTGAAAAATTAGGGTTTTAGCTATATATGGGGTAAAAGTGTCATTTTCAATTCATTTTAACCCTCCAAGTTTGAAAATTCAAAAAGCCTTCTGTGAAGAAAAATGGTGGTTCCCACACAAGTGCATCGATTTGAGAACTAGAGACGACATAATCGACCTTGGAACTATGAGTCAGCGGTAAGTGATCGATCTTAAACTTGTTATTCATTTCAATTTTGAATTATTTTGTTGAATTTTTTAATTTTTTGGCTTGTAGAAGTCGGGCATTCTCATTTTGTCGTGCGAGACATGATCCTGTCTCGTACAACAAAGTGATTAAGTTTGTTTTATTGTTTAAGGTCATTAGTTTTGTCATCCTGTAACTACCCTTCTTTCATACGAATACCTTCAAAAGAGCCCATTTTGTCGTTCTAGGGCTAGTCCTATGTCGTATCAAACTGTTTTATCGTATGAGACCTATTCCTAACTCGTACGAGTTACTGCCTTTGTGATATTTTGTCATTTGAAAAACAGTAAGCCTTTTTGAAGGTGCAAACTTGAAATTTGATTTTGCAGTTGATGTAGTTGGATTTGCATGATGTTTTACTTCTCTTATAGGCTAATTTGAAATGTTTCCTAATGCGTCATTGTTTAATTTTGCAGGTTTGATTGCCCCATGTGTTATTTGGATGTGTATAGCCACTGACTATGACATTAGTTTATCAGTTATCTGATGTTGACCGGGCTCATAGAGATTTGTGTGGATTGACTCATCTTCTCGAGTTGCCTGATATCTGTGTGAATCACAGTATGCTCATTGCATTAGTTGAGAGGTTCCATTCAGAGCATATTATGTTTCATTTACTAGTTGGGGAGATGACTATCACTCCCAAGGATGTATACAAGATTCTCTATATCCCTTTTACTGGGGGTAAGGTAGATTATGATGCAGCACAACGTCCTGGGCTACTAGCTGTGAGACAGGTATTTCATGATGCAGACATTTTGACATGTTCTATCAGTTGGGATGTTATGATGACCAGGTACAGTGAGAACTTTCCACTGGCTAGCGTCTTGGCAGGTTTCATCAGCTACTTTCTTATGCCGAACAGGGGACATCAGGGGTTTTTATATGGATGGGGTAGGATGTTGGAGAGACTTGTGGAGCACCTCCAGAGGTTAGGATGGGGTTCTTGTATATTGGCACACATGTATTGCGAGATGCATGAGATTGTATATAGGGAGGGGAAGAGTATGGTTGCAGGAGTTTTGATTCTATAGATATGGGCTTGGGAGCACCTCCCAATTTGCAGACCAATCATGGATGACGCTAGAGATCCACATTAGCCTATTTTTTACCGCTATTCTAGATATATTATGCAACCCCATCTGGGCAAGATAAATTATTGGAGATGGAAACTGGATGACTTGATAGTCATGATATGGAGATCGTATAGGGGTTTGGAGCCTTGGGATGATTGGAGAATTGTTCGTAGAGACCTATTTATGACGTGGCCTCTCACACGCAGATCACAGACAGTGGTCGAACGGTTTGTTGTTACTCGAGTGATGAGGCGGTATGGTAGACCTCATGGGATCTCATAGGAGTTTACTGCATATGTGCATTATGTAGATGAGGAGAGGCAAGGATGGGCATCGAGGCTATCATATGCCTTAGGCATGCAGGAGCTAACTGGGTTACAATGGCTATGATGGGATTATCTGGATGATATTGCAGATGCGGGGGTATTGCCCGAGTACAGGGATTGGTTTCAGCAACACCCTTTCTCAAGATTTAATGATTCAGTAGAGAAGACACCTCGTATAGAGGAGATTGAGGATGATGCCCCTGCGTAGGCACAGGGACAGGGATAGAGGCAGGTACCGAGAGCCGAGGCTCTGAGGTGGACAGGTGGAGATCTTGGCACTAGCAGCAAAAGGGTACCAGTTGGTGGTAGGTAGCAACAAAGAGGAGAGGGTGGATCCCTAGGGACTGTTGGGGTAAGACTTAGCGGAGAGAGGGTGCCAGAGGGTGGAGGAGAGGAGAAGATAGTATCTCCCAGATAGGTGAGACAGAGGAGAGAGGAGCAGGGTGGATGCGGAGGTGGAGATGGAGGCGATGATGGAGGTGGAGATGGAGGCAGAGAGCCAGCAAGGGATTAAGGGGCTGACACAACACAATCGATGAGAGCACACTTAGTGGGTTTATAGTCACAACTGATAGTGGCACAAACTTAGCTGGTGGAGCGAGACCGACAACTAGCAGAGATGAGGGTAGAGCGAGATGGTTTGCGGTAGGAGGTTCTTCATCAGATGAATCAGGCAGCCTATTATGTTACAACTTATAGTGTAGCAGTTCTAGTAGCACAACAGGTTGTACCGTATTCTCAGTATATGGCTCGATCGAAGGGAGATCGAGCACCTAGGTAGGATCCAGGTTAGCAGGTTCCACCTCCTCCACCACCTGGCGATGAGGGAGAGGTAGAGAGCTAGATTTTTTTGTGTAGCTCTTAGATTTTTTTGTAGACACACCCATTTTTTTGTAGCCCTTACGATTCTTTCTCCGATGGGAATTTGTATATGTCAGTTGACATTATTTTGTACCTTGAGACTTGATGATTATATATATATGAGATCTTGATTTGACTTCATTGTACTTGTGTTGATCGATTTATGAGATGCTTTTCTATATGCTTTATTCTATATGTATGCATATCTTTTCAGAATGGATGTAATGCAAATGAATATGGATGTCTATTTTTGTTTCTTTTCATATGCAAATATAATGAATGAAAATGAGTAATGAGTAGTGCAAATTTTTTTTTTTTCTATGCAATAAAATAGACGTAAATGAATGTATGAATCTATACAAGATGCTTATGTATGTAGCTAACATCTCAATACACAAGTACTGGATCAGAGAAGTGATGAAAAAGAGACCACTTAGCTTAGAAATGATGATGTTTCCAATTCTCATTCAGAAGATAAAGAGATCATTGTTATCATACCAAAATCACTCTAAATTCACAAAATGCAAAATGAAATGCAAAATGAGATGCAATCTAAACCTAGTCACTGGATTTGAAATGCTTAAGTTTCATCACTAAGCATTAACAAACATAGTAGGCAGATTAGAGTTCCTTTCTTTTCATTTGTAATATTAATTATCTTGTCTGCAATGACCCTTTTTTTGTTCATATCCTTGGACAGATTTCCCAGGGACCTAGATTGCATCATAAAGAAATTCCCTCAAAACAGACAAAGAAATGATGTGAACCTCCCTGTAGCATACAAATAAGTGGAGTCAAGGTATGTGTGGTGATTTCGCCTTGATGTGAAGGCTCTTATCACAGACACCCAACTGATTAGATGTTTCTAGATCATCGAAATCATTCCTACAAGTAGAAAACAAAGAAAATATTATGCCCCCAATCCTTTCTCCTCTTAGTCAAGATAGACTTCCTTGAGTTACTCAGAGGGATAATAATTGAAAACCAATATAAAAGACAACACACAAAGAAAATTTCATGCATAGCTCAAACTGTTTAGTGTTTGTTTTCAGTAATGTTGTTTTGCTTGTGTACTCAATGATAAAACTCTTCGGTAGTTAGGAGACAGGTGACTGACTCAGAGTGGACGACCAGGTTTCACTGACGTAAAGTTGACTTGGTTGATCAGTTTCAAGCCATTGAAGTTCTAACAAACCAGGATGTCACAAAAGTGACAGAAATATATGAACAACGAAAACAATTATTCATGAAAACGGGAATGCCAACGTTGCGTTGATAGATGGAGCGCTTGAGTACAAGAGGTAACTATTTCTCAGGTTTTCACCTGTTTGGCAGAAATTCATTTTTTTTTACCAAGGTGCCTGCTTACTAGTTTTTCACCAGGGTATTTTCTCTCTTTTTCCTTTTTTTTTAAGGACATTTTATAATTTTTTAGATTTTTTTCAGGATATTTTTCAGCTATACAGGTTGTTGGAGCAGAGAATGCTAAGTAAAGAATTTCTTCAAATGGATTGTGTTAATCGGTTCATGGAGTTGTTCTCCTTCTGATGTTAAGAGTTGATAGGCTCCAGAGCCAAAAATTGCAGTAATGATATAGGGACCCAACCAGTTGGGTTCAAACTTCCCTTTGTTGTCTCGAAACTGTTGAGTTTTAGGATTTTCTCTTAGAACTAGGTCACCAACCTGAAATTTTCGTTGTCAAACTTTCTTGTTATATCCTCTGGACATTCTCTTTTGATACACTCTTAGATGATCAAACACCACTTGCCGACATTCATTTAGCAATTCGAGCTCTTGCAATCTAGCTATTCTGTATTCTTCATCAGTAACAATACCTTGCAAAGAAACTCTTAGAGATGGTATTTCCACTTCAATAGGTAATACTGCTTCAGACCCATACACCAAAGAAAAATATGTAGCCCCAATAGGTGTTCTGATACTTGTTCTGTAAGCTCATAATGCAGGATTGAGCTGCAGATGCCAATCCCTACTAGATTTATCCACGATTCTATGTAAGATAGTCAACAGGTTTTTGTTAGATGCCTCAGCTTGTCCATTACCGTGAGGGTAATATACGAATGACTAGTGTTGTTTAATTTTGAATTTCTCACAAAGCTTGTCTAAATCTTTATTCTTGAATTGTCCTCCATTGTTAGTCATGATGGACGAAGGTATCCCATACCTGCAGATGATATGGTTTAGGATGAATAGAGCTAATTGTTTACCGGTTGCTTTGATGAGTGGAACCGCTTCTACCCACTTAGTGAAGTACTCAGTGGCAGTTATGATAAACTTGTGTCTGTTGGATGATGCGGGATATATCTGACCAATGAGATCAAAGGCCCGTTGCTGAAAAGGCCAATGTGTGATGAAGGGTATGAGATCCCTTGCTGGAGCATGTATGATATTTCCATGTAGCTGACACTTCTCACAAGTTTTAGAAAACTTTATAGTGTCCTTCTCCATGTCTATCCAATAGTATCCAACCCTTAGTAGTTTCCAAGCTAAAGTAAGACCATTCGAATGAGATCCACAAATACCTTCATGGACTTCTGATAATGTACATTTAGACTCTTCAGTTTCTAGACACCTAAGCAATGTACTGTCCAAACCTCGCCTAAACAAATCGTTAGCAATGATGACGTACCGTGAAGTGTTTCAGGTTAGGTTCCTTTTCTAATTACGGGTAAGATTTTTTGGGATAATTTGGTCACACAGATAAGAGTAAATAAGGCTGTAGCGGGATGAGTTGTGTCCAATAATAGAATAGACTATTTGCGACTCGGGAGAATCATAGGCTGTGTAATGTAACTCTTCCACCAGGAATTCAAAGTGAAAATTAGATTCTTGTAATTCTGGTATGGATGCCAAGGTGGCCATAGCATCTGCTACTCTATTTGTTGATCTGGGAATCTGCTGGAATGATACAAAAGTAAAATACTTCTTGAGATCATCAACCATTCTCTTATAAGGAATCAGTTTCTCATCTCGAGTCTGATATGTATCATTTATTTGATTGATGATTAGTTGAGAATCTCCATAGATGTGTAATTCAACAACCTTCCATTCAATAGCCAACTTGATCCCATTTACTAAAGCTTCATACTTTGCAATGTTGTTTGTACAAGGGAAAATAATCTTATAAGCCTTTGGGATTGAATATTTTTGAGGAGTAATAAATAGTATTCCAGCACTACAACCATTTTGAGTGAAAGATCCATCAAAGAACATCTTCCAGGATTGTTGAGTAAGGTGCATTATTGATTCATCTGGAAATTCTATATGCAGCAGTTGAGTGTCTTCAAGTGGAGCTTTAGAAAGTTGATCTACAATTACCTGTCCTTTGATGGCTTTGTGTTCTACATATTCAATATAAAACTCTGTAAGAACCATGACCCATTTATCCAATCTTTCGGTGAGTGTTTCTTTTTTGAGAAGATACTTGAGCGGATCAATCTTAGCTACTAGCTTGATAGAATGTGCTAACATGTAGTGTCTCAATTTTTGTGATGCAAAGACCAATGCCAAGCATGCTTTTTCTATTATAGTGTAGTTCATTTCATAAGACACCAATGTTCTGCTGATGTAATATATAGCTCTCTCTTTTTTATTTTCATCTTGTTGTGCCAGAAGTGCCCCCAATGATGAATCCGTAGTCGATATGTATAAGATCAATGGTTTACCCTGAATTGGTGGAATCAATATTGGTGGATTGGACAGGTACTCTTTGATTTGTTGAAGGTGTTGTTCATATTCTCGATCCTAGTTGTATACTACTTCTTTCCTCAATACTTTTGTGAAAGGTTGAGCTTTGTCTGCCAACTGAGAAATAAAGCATCTGGTTGGTTGAAGACGTCCCTGTAAACTTCTCATTTGACTGATGTTCTTCATAGGCAGCATTTCCATTATAGCTTGGACCTTCTCACGATCAACCTCGATTCCCTTCTTTGAAATGATGTAGCCAAGTAGTTTACCAAATGTCACTCCAAATGTACACTTTTTTGGATTTAGCCGGAGTTTGAATTTTTCCATTCTATCTAGTATAGGGCCTAGCTCTTGAATATGCGTGGATCTCTTCATAGTCTTTACAAAAGTGTCATCTTCCATATTCTTATGCATCATATCATGAAAGATAGTAGTTACCACTCTTTGGTAAGTTGCTCCTGTGTTCTTTAGCCTAAATGTCATGACATTCCAGCAAAAGGCTCCCCATGCACAGGTGAAAGCTGTCTTTTCTTGGTCCCCAGGAGCTATTTTGATCTGATTATAGCCAGAGAATTTGTCCATTAGTGAGTACATCTCATATCCAGCAGTCATATAGACTATCATATCAATGTTTGGTAATGGAAAGTCATCCTTCAGACAAGATTTGTTGAGATCTCTGAAATTTGTGCAAACCCTAATAGATTTGTCTACCTTTGACACAGGTACTATATTTGAAATCCATTCCACATAGTCTATAGCTGCGATAAATCCAACTTTTAGCAGTTTTTCTAGCTCAGCCTTGACTAGTAGTGCCACGTGAGGGTGCATCTTACAGAGTTTTTGCTTAACTGGTTTAACTCCTGGTGTGATATAAAGATGGTGCATGATAAGATCAGGATCCAGGCCTAGCATATTAGAGTACGTCCATGCAAAATTGATCTTCTTTTCAAGAAAAGAGATGAGTGAAATCTTTCAATTCTTTTGCTGATAGTGATTGAACTTCATGAATGATGTGTGGAGTCTCTTGACTCCCAATGTTCACTGGCTGAGTTGGCTCGATCAATATAGAAGACCTCTCCTGGAAATGACTTGGTAGTATATCAAGTATCTCACCTTCAAGTGCCTTAGAGAGGTTTTCACCTTTAGATACGTCCTTTATTTTCTCTTTTTTAGATTCTGACACCGCCACAATGTGTTTTTTGCCATCAGATCTTTTAATTTTATTTTTATGATTTTGTGACTAAGATACTTGATATCTGTTTCAGTCATGTTTTCACTTTGTTCACTAGTGGAAGAGTACATGGGTTCAACTACGTTTAGGTAATAGGCTAGCGTATAGTCATTGGCAAAAGTAAGTACATTTATGGGTTGGTCTTGTAGTCTACAATCAATTAATTTAGGATGTATCAAGGATAGAGCGTGGATAGGTTCGAGGGAGTTCATGGTATTGTCATTGTCGTGATCTGTGATTGTACCTATACCTACAAACACAATGCACTCAATAAATCATTATAAGCATGGTTAGCAAATTGAAACAATGAAAGACAAAACCATAGCTAATCGACTTATTGCCTCCTAGTAAATGCGAGTATGAATTTTGCTCTCAGATCTTATTATACAAATTCTTGTGACTTGACTACACTTAGATGGAGGATTTGAATGAAGAAAATGCATGATCTAGCAAGAATAGCATGATTAAGCTACATGATTTCATGATTGATCTAGAAAATGAACTAAGATTAAGATGCAATCAAGCTAAAATTGAGCATGATAACATTGCTAAAGAATGATAAAATAGAAGCTAGATGCCTATAGTAACAATGCATAAGATGAGAATGAGATGGGATCCATATTTCTCAAAGTGAGGTCTATTTATAGGATTTTCAAAGGCTAGGGGTGATGTGGCAAGAATGAACGGTCAAGATTGATCTGAAGATATCAATGGTTAAATTGGAGAAGGATGGCAAAGGGGGTTGGATCAAAGGGAACATCTGTCATCTCTATGGTGACAAGTTTCAAGAGGCTTCTAGAAGGGTTTGGATGAAAGGGAACACTTAGTGACAAGTGTCACAAAGGTTCTAGAAGATGTTGGATGAAAGGGGACATGGTGGTAGGTAGAATGGGTTAAGTTTAAGAATGGTTAGGTTTAGGAGTGGTAGAAGTTAGGAGAATTTGAATTTAAAAATCCAAATAATAGGAAAAGGCTAATTAATCTCAACAACTCATAATTGATTTGTTTTAATTAATTAAAGGATTAGAAGAAATGTTTTTGGATGAGGGAATTAATTAATTAAAGGGGTGAAATAAACCTATTAAATAAATCCTTAGATTTATTAATAAGTAGATGAAAGAGGAAATTTAATCAAATTGCTTAATGAATCCAATTAAATTGAGAAGGGAGATTAATTAAATAATTGCTTAGTTAATTAATTATCTTCATACCATTATTAGGTGTATACATTTTTCCCCTCTTTGAAGTGAGGTGTGATGATGCATTGATTCAAAGAATAATCTCATTTTGATGTTGATATTGATTTGATAGGATGCCCTAGCTCTTGATTGCTAAATTCTGGTATGATGATGCCCCCTCGGGAGATCAATTGAGATAATTGATCTTTGGAGTTTTTGCAAGATTTATATCCTGATAGATTTGATTTGATTTCTGCAACCATGTTTGATGAAAATGCGAGATCTTCGATTAGTTTGATTGCTTAGATGGATAAGATTGAAAAATCTTGATTGATTAGATTTAGTCTGGTTTCAAGAAGAATTCATCTTGTATAAGACAACAATGATCAAAGCGTCTGGTTTCAGGAAGGATTCATCCTGTATAAGACATGATCAGAACGTCTAGTTTTAGGAAGGATACATCCTGTATAAGACATGAATCAGAATCAGATCATTTGGTTTCAGGAAGGATTCATCTTGTATAAGACGTGATACGAATCAATTAAGTTTGATTGATTGATTTGATTTGATAAGGTTGATAGATAAAGAACTAACAGTTTGTTGATAGCAAGTTGTATAAATTTTTGGATATGCTGATTGTTGATTTTGTTGAGGGAGATAGCATAAGATTTTTGCTGGGTCGACAATATCATGAGAGAGATGAGTCATCATTCTGATTGCGTATACACTTGTGATAATACTTTGATGATTCCTGTGATAGGTTTAACCTTGGATAAAAGGAGCATGCAGGATCCCATACAAGAATGAAATGCAAGCTAAAATGCAAATGAAATGCAATGAGATGCAAACTATGACCGGACCAGTCACTGGATTATTTTGCGTTTTTGTCATCATTGAGCTTTTGAAATATGGGAAGTGAGTGCAAATATCGATGGTATAATTAAACCATGATGACCTAAGCACTTCTTTCTCAGATTTTGATATAGCAAGTTAGCACAAGCATCGAGGTATAATTGAACCAAGATGACCTGAGTGTTGCTTGCGTAAAGCATGCAGTATTAATCATTTCAATATGCAAATCAGAAATGTCTTCAATGATATTCTGATGATCATGTCCCGAGACAAATTTGCACATATTAATGATTAATTTTCAGACAGTAGACAAGAAAAATATCATGTTTCTTCCTTGTTCCTCTAGTCATAGACATCCTGGAGTCACTCAGAAATCATGATAGCGAAAAGCAATATAGAAAAGTTGAACAATCATGTTTAAATCATTATCCAAAATCTATTATTCCACTGAAAAGTGTGTGATGTGCTTAGATTGACTTCATGATATCCTGATAGTTGATAGTTTGATCTTGTGTTCAATGTTGGATGTGTCTCAGTTTTCGCTTGATAAGATTTGTCTAACTGTTTGTTCTACTTGTTTGGTTAAGCTTAAAATGATCAAGAGTTTGCCCCCAGCTAAGTGCAAGATTTTGCCCCAAGCCTAGAAACAAAGTTGTTATGATATATCCAATGATCCAAACCATGGCAAGAAGCCACCTGAGATGTCTACGTATGTATAAAGGCTTATGATGCACATGGATAGCGCCAATGGAAGATGAATGCAAGCGAAAAAATGGCATGAACTAATAGATGGAAGAACTAGCTGATAGATAGTGCCTGTTTGCTAGGTTTTCACCTTCTATTTTTATTGCACTTTTTCTGATATTTGATTTTTTTCTTTCTTTCTTTTTCTTTTTTTCACTTTTTAGGATTTTTCTGCTTTTTCATTTTTTTTTATTTTTTATTATTTTTCAGACAAAATTTCTTTAGGTGCATGCTATTGATAGGTTCTTCAAGTTGATCTTCATCCTGTGTTGATAGCTGATATGCTCCTGATCCAAATACTACTGTGACCACAAATGGACCCAACCAGTTTGTTTCAAATTTTCCTTTCTTTTTTCGATCTGCCTGGTTACGTGGATTTTCTTTTAGCACTTGTTCTCCCACTTGAAAGATTCATGGTTTGACCTGATGATTATAGCTGCAACACATTCTTTGCTGATATACCTTTAGATGGTCAAAGGCATTTTGTGTTTGTTCATGGATCAGTTCTAACTTGTGTAGTCTAGATACGCATTGTTCTTCATCTAGGATAAGACCTTTTAGTGATACACATAGAGAGGGTATCTCTACTTCGATTGGCAATATGGCTTCTGATCCATATACAAGAGAGAAAGGTGTGGCACCTGTTGGTGTGTGGATACTAGTGTGGTAAGC
Organism: Cryptomeria japonica; assembly: GCF_030272615.1. NCBI lineage: Eukaryota > Viridiplantae > Streptophyta > Pinopsida > Cupressales > Cupressaceae > Cryptomeria > Cryptomeria japonica. Next base: position 275,783,186 of record NC_081410.1, on the reverse strand, counting down.
CCATAGAGAAGGGTTTAGTTGAATATGCCAATCTTTCCCAGCATCATTCATTGTCTTTTTAAGGATTTTCAGAATAGTTTTGTTAGATGCTTCTGCCTGTCTATTTCCCTGTGGATAATATGGTATGGAGAATCTGTGCTGGATTTTGAACTTCTCACATAGCTCTTATACATCTTGATTCTTGAATGGTAGCCCATTATTAGTGATAATGGTCATTGGTATTCCATAGCGACAAATGATATAGTTCAAGATAAATATAACAATTTTTTTTCCTGTGATATTTATGAGAGGTACCGCTTCAATCCATTTTGTAAAATATTCAGTAGCTACAAGAATAAATTTGTGTCCATTAGATGAGGAAGGATTTATCTTTCCTACTAGATCAAGTCCCCATTGACAAAAAGGCCAAGATGTTGCTAAAGCATGTAGTTCTTGTGCTGGTGCATGGATCAAGTTCCCATGGATTTGACATTGTTTGCATGTTCTTGCTATCTTAAAAGAATCTCGTTCCATAGTCGGCCAATAATAGCCCAAGCGTATGAGTTTTTTCGAAAGGGTAAGACCACTTGAATGAGTGCCACAAATGCCATTATGGACTTCATGTAAGGCTTTCTCAGATTCTTCTTGTTTGAGACATCGTAAGAGAGTACCGTCTAGACCTCATTTAAACAGGGTATCTGCGACGAGAGTAAAATGTGAGGATTGGTGAATAAAATTTCTCTTTTGATTCTTTGATAAGTCTGGAGGTAAGATATTATCTTTCAAGTATGTGTAAGTTTGGCCATAGCGGGAGGAATCGTGTCCAATAAGTTGACAGATGGTTTGAGAATCAGGACAATTATAGGTGGGATGAAACAACTCTTCAACTAGGAATTCATAACGTTGTTGATTTTTCCATGTCTGCAATAGAGAAGCAAGTGTAGCCATGGTGTCTGCTACTTTGTTGTCATTTCTTGGGATCTGTTCAAAAGTTATTTCTACAAAGTACTTCTTGGTATCATCCACTATCTTTTTATAAGGCATTAGTTTGTCATCTTTTGTTTGATAGTCATCATTAATTTGATTAATGACAAGCTGAGAGTCTCCAAAGACCTGAAGTTGTTTAATGTTCCATTCTACAGCCATTTTGATATTTGTAACTAATGCTTCATACTCTACTATATTGTTTGTACATGGAAAACTTAATTTGTATACTTTCGGGATTGTATACCTTTGTGGTGTGATGAATAGAATTTCTGCTCGTGATCCGTGTTGTGTATATGAACCATCAAAGTATAGTTGACATGCTTCTGGTGTAACTATTAGGATATCAATATCAGGAAACTCAATCTGTAGAGGATTGTCATCTTGAAGTGGTGTTTCTGCTAGTTGATCTGCGATTACTTGTCCCTTGATAGCTTTTCTGTCAACATATTTGATCTTAAATTCACTTAGAATCATGATCCATTTTGCTAGTCGTCCTATCAATGTGGCTTTGCTGAGCAACTATTTTAGAGGATTGATTTTAGCTATCAACTTGATGGAGTGAGATAGTAGATAGTGTCGTAGTTTTTAAGAAGAAAAAACTACTGCCAAACATGCATTTTTTGTTGATGATTAGTTGATCTCATATCCCACTAGTGTTCTGCTGATGCAGTAGATGGCTCGTTCTTTCCCTTGTCCTCTTGTGCGAGAAAAACTCCCAATGATGCTTCGGTAGTTGATACATAGAGTAATAATGGCTTTCTTGGAATTGGTGACATTAAAATAGGTGGTTGCATGAGATATGCCTTGATCTTATTGAATGCTTCTTCACATTGATGGTCCCATTTGAAATTAACATGTTTGTGCAATAGGTAAGTAAATGGTTGACATTTATCCGCTAGTTGAGCCACAAATCTTCTGATTGACTGGAGTCTTCCTTGTAAGGATCTTAGTTGACTAATATTCTTGGGAGATGCCATTTCCATGATTGCTTTAACCTTAGCTGGATCTACTTCGATTCCTCTTGCTGAAACAATGTATTGCAATAGCTTTCTTGAAGTAACACCAAAAGCACATTTCTTAGGGTTTAGCCTTAGCTTGTATTGTTCTAACCTGTCAAAGATCTTTTCCAGTATCTCTATATGTTCTTCTCTGTTGTATGATTTAGCTAATATGTCATCCACATAGTCTTCCATGAATGTATGCATCATGTCATGAAATATAGTTGTCATAGCTCTTTGATATGTAGCACCTGCATTGTTTAATCCAAAAGGGATGTCGTTCCAGTAGAAAGTACCCCATGGGCATGTGAAAGCTGTCTTTTCTTGATCTTCGGGTGCCATTTTGATCTGATTGTATCCAGAGAAACCATCCATTAGATAAAACATGTAGTGTCCAACAGTTAAATCTACAATGATGTCAATGTTAGGCAAAGGAAAGTCATCCTTCAGACATACGTTATTAAGATCTCGGAAGTCTATGCATATTTTGATGCTTTTATCTGGTTTTGAAATAGGAATAATGTTGGATGCCCATTGAGGATATGCTACAGGTCTGATGAATCTGACATCCAATAGTTTCTTTAGTTCTGCCTTGACTAGAAGAGCAATATGCAGATGCATTTTCTTTAGCTTTTGTTTGACTGGTTTGACTCCTGGATTAACATTCAAGTGATGCATAATAAGTTCTGGATCTAATCCTAGCATGTTTGCATATGACCAGGCAAAATTGATTTGTCATCATTTGAATAATTCCACATATTGTTGCATTTCTACCTCTGATAAAGATGTTGCCGGATGAAGAATATTTGGTTGTTCTGTTGTGCCAATGTTAACTACCTCTGTTGGTTCGATCAAAATGGATGACCTTTCTTGATAATGCTCAGGTAAAGTGTCAAATCTCCCATCTTCTAACGCCTCAAGGAGGTTTTCATGGTTAGATGCACCCTTTATTTTTACTTTTTTCTGGTCTAATGTTGCCAAGAAATGGTTTTCAGCATTAGACCTGATATTGCTTTCTTTATTTTCACTTTTGTGACTAGGATATTTGGCACCCACTTGACTGGAAGATGCATTGCTGAAATTCCTGGTGAGAGTTATTATGGGTTCGATTGCGTTAAGATATACATATCTGGCATGGTCATTTGGAAAGGTATCAATGACAGTATGTCCTTCATCTTCCCAATCAATAAGCTCTGGGTGGATTAGACGTAAGGGATCTTCAACTTGGTATGTTTCAAGGGTTGCAAGGGTCATGATGGATGTATCAAAGTATTCAATATGTGTGTCGATGTCTAGAATGGTACTCACATCAGAATGATCTCGCGTAAGAAGTTCCTGATCGTCCTCGGTTAAGTCCAAGTTAGCCAAATGTGATTCTAATTCAAGTGAACCAGTTCCTGACGTTTGACCTGCATGCGTGTGAACTATATCAACTTCTATATCTCCTTCAAAGCTTTTTTCTTCAACTAATTCTTCAGATTGATAGGAATCCCATTCCCATTCATTAGAATCTGTATCACTTGCAACTTGTAGTCTACAAATTTGGTCATATAGCATTTCTTCCACTTTTCTAGCTATACTTTTCCTTCTTTCATATTCAACCTCTTCAGGACTGAGATTGAGTTTTGTCAACTGTTCTATGAGTTATCCTAAACTTATATTAGCTTCTTTCTTGTTTTGATTGAGATTTAATGCTGCTTGAGAGATGTTTTTAGTTTGTTTCTCTTGTTGATTTGAAGCTTGTTTCTTTTTCCATTTTGTGTTTGCTTGTGCTTGTTGCTTAACTGATTTTTCTTCCCTTTCAATTGCCAGTTGTTCTTGTCTGTTTTCATATTCCTCTTGTTGTTGACTAAAAGATGTGTCTTCTGGTATAGGGACTTGTCCATACCCTAAGCCTGCTTTGTCTGTAGTCTGCTGAGTATGAGGCTGAATAGGTTCTGAGATACCTTCCTTTCTTTTTCCTATAGGGCCTATCCCAGTGTATCCCATCCTTTGAAGAATGCTAAATCCTTTTCCATATTTTTTCATAGGTATTCTGACATTGTTGACCTTTTGTTGAACCTGATGAGAAACTATGTTTGAGGGATCAGTTTATCAAAGAGGGTGATAATGCACTTTGAGATGTTTAGATTTTGAACTTGTTGGCGGTGAGCACTTGAAAATATTGAGGTGTATATTTTCTAGAGTCTGATTTTGATAGATGATAACTTGACCAAGCAAACCAAGCAGAAAATCTAAGCATGAATTTGACAGATAATAGGTGTTTATGCTTACTACAAATTGATCAGGCAGAAATGATAAATCTGAAACAGGCATACAGGACACAACTTTGGGCTGACAGATGCAGATTTTCATACGACATAAGATTTAGCTTAGGATGACACAAGATACAGAGCCATACGACAAAACAAAGTTTTTCATATAAACAACAACTCGTACGACTTGGGATTATAAACCATACAACAAAACATATGACATGTACGACACAGGATAGCAGATAATATGACAAATGATTTTATGCAAGTTAACTTGTCTGACAAAGATTATGACTCGTGTTACAAAGAATTAAAGCTCGTACGACGGGTTGCAGAGAGTGGTAAAAATTGTTTCTTTTGTTGATTTTGATCTTTGACTTCTAATGATGTTTTGTTGATATTTTCCAGTTTTTAGGTGTCTGATTTTCTCATTAAGGGATGAATACACAACAAACACATGATGTGATAAATTACTCCAATCAAGGTAAACCCTAAGGAAGTTGGCTGAGAATGAAAACCTTTGCTTGCTGACTTAGGTACACACCCAATAGCTAATCAGATTATGGCTGCTGCGTCTCATGCAATGGATTCTCAACGTCGTATTATCCGACTCCAAATGCTAATGGGGGCATGATATGGCAAGTGTCTTGGGAGAGTTACTATCTCCCTTGCACAAAGATTATCACCCTTTCAGAGGTGAATCGGGTATCTTCTATTTTAACCAGCACTAGTAAGGGATCCGTTTGGCGCATCGGCATATAAACTCAATTAAGAGGTCTCCTAGCCTTGAAAACCAAGGTTTGATATACTTGAAGGTATGGAGGAGAGCTATTCCCAAGCACTGTCGTTGCTTTGATTTTCATCAAAAACACATTTATTTTATAGTGGGTTGGATTACTTAGCGTAAGTCGTTCCCACTTAGGTCGTTCCCCTCTCACCAGCCTTAAGGGCTAAGAGTTAATAACTCCTCGGGAGGGTAGGCCCGCTAAAGAGATGCACTAATGAAAGCAAAAGATGAGTCTAGCTTTTTTATTACCTAAGAAAGGTGAGAGCATACTCGCCTATCATCAAAGACACATAAGACATGATAGTTCATTTCTTTAAGCCCAAATTGAAGTGTGCCTAGAAATCTTAAAGAATACACAAAGTTTTTGTTGAATCCTTAGGCAACCTGCAAAATAGATCCATTAGTAGTCATGATTGTGTTTAGAATTTGTCTTTGACAAGCGTCTTGCAGAAAAGAGTTAGGCTATAAACATCTCATAAACAGAATAGGGTTAGCATTAGAAAATCTTAGATTTAAAATAAGAAAAACCCTAAAATGCAGTCTGTTAAAAATCACAGAGCCAGAGACTCGTATGACACAAATTTCTAGTTAGTACGACATAACTTTAGATTTCATACAATATCCAAAACAGACTTGTACGACACGGGATCAGCCTACTACGAGTAAAGAATTTGCAAGAAATAGACTCGTACGCCACATCTTTAGACCAAGTACGAATAAAGAATTTGCAACATAGAAACTCGTACGACACAAAATTATACCTAGTACGAGTCAGGATAAGGTGTCGTCCTAGACTGAAAGGAAGTTTGTATGATTTGAAAAGGCAACTCGTACAAATATCTGAACCAGAGCCAGATAGAGATGAAGTTTGTTGAAGATTAAGAGGGTAAAAGTGATGATTCGGGCCCCACGGTGGGTGCCAAAATGTCATGCTCTGTGATTGTCCCTGTACCTGCAAACACAATGCACTCAATAAATCATTATAAGAATGGTTAGCAAATTGAAACTTTGAAACACAAAACCATAGCTAATCGACTTATTGCCTCCTAGTAAATGCGAGTATGAATTTTGCTCTCAGATCTTATTATGCAAATTCCAGTTACTTGACTACACTTAGATGGACGATTTGAATGAAGAAAATGCATGATCTAGCAAGAATAGCATGATTAAGCTACATGATTTCATGATTGATCTAGAAAATGAACTAAGATTAAGATGCAATTAAGCTAAACTTGAGCATGATAACATTGCTAAAGAATGATAAACTAGAAGCTAGATGCCTATAGTAACAATGCATAAGATGAGAATGAGATGGGATCCATATTGCTCAAAATGAGGTCTATTTATAGGATTTTTCAAGGCTAGGGGTGATGTGGCAAGAATCAACGGTCAAGATTGATCTGGAGATATCAATGGTTAAATTGGAGGAGGATGGCAAAGGGGGTTGGATTAAAGGGAACATCTGTCATCTCTATGGTGACAAGTGTCAAGAGGCTTCTAGAAGGGTCTGGATGAAAGGGAACACTTAGTGACAAGTGTCACAAAGGTTCTAGAAGATGTTGGATGAAAGGGGACATGGTGGTAGGTAGAATGGGTTAAGTTTAAGAATGGTTAGGTTTAGGAGTGGTAGAAGTTAGGAGAATTTGAATTTAAAAATCCAAATAATAGGAAAAGGATAATTAATCTCAACAACTCATAATTGATTTGTTTTAATTAATTAAAGGATTAGAAGAAATATTTTTGGATGAGGAAATTAATTAATTAAAGGGATGAAATGAACCTATTAAATAAATCCTTAGATTTATTAATAAGTAGATGAAAGGGGAAATTTAATCAAATTGCTTAGTGAATCCAATTAAATTGGGAAGGGAGATTAATTAAATAATTGCTTATTTAATTAATTATCTTCAGACCATTTTTAGGTGTATACAGTCATCACAACTACGAATCGAAAAGTGGAGTTCTAGAAGACTACCTTGCGTAAATGTCTCGAGACTAGGAAGAGTCAACACATGATTATTAAAGTGCACATTAATATTTAGTTGACCTAATCCAATAGACCTACTTGTAGCATCATTCTCTATGCCAGACTGGACTTCATATCGTGGTTTGACAGTAACAAGATCAGTAGATAGATTCACATCATTTACATCAGAGGATTTAGAGTTTGATGCTAAGTAGATATTGTCATAAATAGGACTATTGTCAGAGACATCAGAGTCATCGGATGAAGTTTCTGAGTCTTCTTCAAGTGGCTGAGTGAATGTATGTATGGTATCAACACCTACATCTTTAATGCTGCAAGTTCCTTCAAGATTTGGCTCATTTATCATTTGTATCTGACACACCTGTTGACATGATCTTGATGGTTTTGTGACTCCCTGTCATCTACTCCATTCAGCTTCCTCTAGACTAATGACTGGTTCTTCTTCTATTGCTTCCAATTCTTCTTGTGTAGTCCCATACCTAATTTGTTCTGTCTTTTTAGAGGAGTATATAATAGATAAAATTTTTTTTGGTATTCTTCCTTCTTTCAGCCCTTGTTCATAGTCTTGTTGTCTTTTTAGTCTGATTTCCTGTATCTCCTTTTCTAGCTTTAAGTGCATCAGCTCTTGAGTGTTATCTGTGATATTACTAGACTCTTCTGAAGTTTCTATACTGGATGTATCTGAGAGGTGGTCTGGACCCCATTCATACTTGTTTGAGTCAGTTTTTGAATCGTCTACTTGTTGCCTACCAGTGTATGCGACTAAAATTTTCAGGGGTGCAAACAATTCTCCGATTCTTTCTACTTCATATGTCATATCTTCTGGAACTTCAACTCCTTGTATTGTCATAGCTGACACCATCGGAACTTGAGTACTGACTGTTTCTTCTCTCTTGATTGGTAGTTCCTCTTGTTCTTTTCCACACTCTGCCTGATTTTGTTGAGCATTGATTTCCTATGATGTTGAAGGCGATATCCTTTTCTTCCACTTAGAATTAGAAGCATGTTTTGGTCTGATGTCTTTTTTGGATTGTACCCCAGTCCAGCCTTATCATTTGTAGATTTTGTTTACAACTGAATTGGTTCAATAATACCCTCTTGATGTTTGCCCAGGGGACCAGTGCTTGAATATCCCATGCGTTGGATCATTTTGTAGCTGGGACCATATTGGGTTGAGGAAATCTCACAATGTCGTACTTCCTCATTTTGACTATCTTCCTTGAAAAGCCACTTAAGAACAACATCCTCTTCTATTTTATCTACCAGGGAAGTAGAAGACTATACAAAAAGACCATCATATATGATATTTGGAGTTAAAATCTATGTTCTCATAGCCTCTGATGGTTTTCCCAACTGTTTCGGTGATGGAGGAAGAGAGATGAAAGTACTATTTCTATCTTGTATCCATCCATGCCAGTATTTGTAATCTTTAATTTATTTTCTAAGTCCTTCATCAGAGCTTCTAGACTTTCATTTGTAGAGGCTGCCCTATTATGAGGCACAAAGGTATCAACACCTTTTGTCAATGCATTATAGGGGAGATTTGTATCAGCAGGGATACTGACTTCAACTCCGTTATAAGAAAATTTTAAGCATTGATGGTATGTAGATGGAACTGCCTTCATTTCATGAATCCACAACCTGCCCAGTAAGATATTGTATGACAAAGGAAGATCAAGTACTTGGAAAATGACATCTCTTTCTACAGGTATCACCCTGATTGGTAATAATACCAGACCTTTAGAGGTCCTTTCTTCTTCATCATAGGCTTTAATCGTTATTTTCTTAGCCGGATCAATGACATTTTCAAAAAATCCTAGTCGTGTAAGCAGACTGTAAATACAAATATTCAACCCTACGCCTCCATCTATCAAAACACGTTTAACTCTGTGTTTATGGATCATGGCTTCAATATGCAATGGCTGATTATGTGGATGATTTAGTGAGTTGTCATCATCTTCAGAGAAGGTCAGATAGTGAGGTGAAGTTAGATGACCCACCATAGATTGAAACTGATCAATATCTAAATCTTTTGGAACATTAGTGGTGAGCAATGCTTTGTCCGAGATCTCTTTGTGAGCATAAGAGATTTTAAGCAATTCAAAGATTAAGATTTGAGCATTTGTCCTCTTCAGTTTATCAACAATGCTATATCTAGAGGATGATGATGAAGTTAGCTTTTTAAATTGATCAAATGTTGATTCTTTTTGTTTGTTTGATGAGGTTGGTAGGTTTGATGATGTTTGAGCTGAAGTTGAAGAACTAGCTCCTTGGAGAGTTACTTTCTTTTGAGAATGGGTCATAGCATTTGCATCTCATGATTCATGTTGTTTGTCTTTGATTATAATCACATTGCAATATTCAGGTTGGGGAGACTCAATCATGTTGATAACGTTGTCATTGCTGGTATAAGCGTAATTTACCTTGGCACCTCCTTTTGACTTTGAGGAATCACCTTGTTCATAAACAGGTAAGGGATCTTTAAATGCTTTGTGATCAGCATTTGTTGGGTTATTCCCAACAACAATTTTACTAGTGTCTATGAGATCTTGAATCTCATGCTTGAGCTTCATGTAGTTATTTGTATTCTGACCTTTGTTCCGATGGTACTCGCAATATTCATTTTCTCTCCACCATTTTGGTTTGACTTCCAAATCATATGGCCTAGAATTATCTGGTAATGTTATTAGGTTGTTTACCAATAGAGTTTTGAAAGCAGATTCGTATGATTCTTCCAGAGGAGTGAATTTGCGTGTAGGTTTCGAAAGCCAAGGTTTCTCTTTGAACCACTCTTTTGCTTTCTTCAGAGGATTTTCTGCTGCGGTTTCAACTGCTTTGAGTGCTTACGTACCACTAGCCAAGTTAAATATCATGGGCTTTGAGTTGGTTTTAACAGTGTCTACTACTCCATCATTAACAATGTTCTTGTTGTTGTCTTTCTCATACTTCCAATACTTGTTCTTTTCTTTAGAGCTAGATCCTGGTTGTGTTTCTTTCCAAGGTGAGATATCTCCTTTCTTTATAAGCACATCTTCCATTTAGATAGCATTATCTACCATTTTGTTAAATAATGGGTGCACTTGCATTTGGACACTATATTTCAATTCAGGGATCAGATTGTTGACGAATATATCCATTTTCTCAGAATCTGGGATAGGTCGTGAATACCTAGAGAACATCTTTCTCCAACGTTGGAGGAAAGTGAGAAAAGGATCCCCTATTTTCTATTTGGTATTGCAAAGTTCGATCATAGTAACGGGATGTCGAATGTTATAGGAGTTGATGCTCTGCAAAAAGGATTAGAAAATCTGTTTGATGGCAACACACACAAGAGCACAAGAAACAAATGTTAGTGTTAGCAACAAACGATTATCCTAAACAGGCATATCAAGAGAGATATTAAGCATGAAATAGAAAGCATATAAACATAGAATAAAATAGCTAATCAAGATGCTCATAGTTGCTCCTCCCTTGTTCCTCTCCTCTCCAAGTCCCAAATGAGTGTAGCTCTCAGCTTTTAGCACTAGCCATGGATGCCATATGGAGATTCAAGATAGTTGAATATGATAAGCAAATGCTATGCAAGTGTAGATAGTGATGCTATGAGAAAGCTCTATGCTAATGCCAGTATAACAACAATACTCTAATGCTTCCTTTTGCTTGAGGAGAAGGGTTCTATTTATAGAAGAAATGGGGAAATGAAGGGTTAAGATTGAATGGTTTAATCAAGGGCCAAGTTTGAAAGTTGGGGATGAATGTGCACAATTGGCACCAATAAAATGGTGACAAGTGTCAACATAGGATTGGGTTGAGAGAAGAGGTAGGAGGCATTAAAGGCCTGAGAAGACCTCATGGTTATCTAGAGGCTAAGGGTCAAGTCCAAATTAAGATTACCCACTGGATTAAGAGTTAATCCAAGGATAAACCTTTGTGCAAATGTTTAAGAGATAATCATGGTCAAAGCATTAATGGCCTGATGAGACCTTTGGGTTGGGTAGAGGTTGAGTCAAAACAAATGTTTTAACCATGTGGGAGGGTTTGAGGTAACCATTAATGGTTATTGGAGACTTTGGGGATTAAGTGGTTGAAGGTTGAAAGCCTTCAATGGTTATCAAAGACTTTGAGCCATTTAGTGGTTGAAGGTTGAAAGCCTTTAATGGTTATCAAAGACTTTGAGGGTTTGAGAAGTGACTTCCCTTTTGCTTAGGAATGTGACAAAGTTTTAGAGAAGGGGTTAGGTTATTTAGAAGTGATTAGAAAATTCTAGAAGGGGTTTAGGCATGCAAGTGGATTTTGTAGGAAAATGCAAGTGGAAGAAATTTTGGTATTTTCAATTAAAATAAAATCATTTATTTCAATTAAATGGTGTAATTTGCATTTGGATAAATATTCAAATAAATATTAATTTATTTAAATGAGAAAAATGAAGATAAAACATTAAAATGCTTGAAGACTTTGAGAGAAACCATTAAAGGCTTGAAGACTTTAAGGAAAACCATTAAAGTCTTAAGAAGACTATAGAAGGAAGCCATCAAGTTTGAAGACTTTAAAGCCATCAAGTTTGAATACTTTAAGGGAAACCATTAAAGGTTTCAAGTGGGTGAGGATAAATAGGATTTTAAATAAATAATTTATTTAAAATAGTTGTGCAACTTGCTTTTGTAGGAAAATACAAGTGGGTGGAGGATAAAGGTGATTTAAATAAATTATTTATTTAAAATAATTGTGCAACTTGCATTTGTAGGAAAATACAAGTGGGTAGAGGATAAAGGTGATTTAAATAAATGTTAATTTATTTAAATGTGAGAGGTGGGATTTTGGGGGATTTAAATAAATATTAATTTATTTAAATGTGAGAGAATATTTAATTAATGGTCTGAATTTGGTTAAATGAATTAAATCAAATAAATTGAATAATTTATTTAATTAATAGGAGAAGAGGGTTAAGATGAATTAATTAAATATTAATTTAATTAATTCATTAATTGATGTTTAAATAATCAAATAAATACTAAGTATTCATTTAATTAAGTGGATAGATTTATGTGACTACATTTGCCCCTCTTTGAGACGGTGCAGTTTATCGCGTCGTTTCAAAGAAAGAAAAATAGGTGTGAAGAAATGCCCCATAAAATGTAAATTTAATGGGTGGTATGCCCCCTCGAGAGATGGGCCGAATTTTATTATTATTTTTTTTGAAAAATCGAGCGGTCTCTCGAAAAAGAATGAAAAGTGGAGGGGATGTAGAATAGAAGAAATTAGAGCTAATGATGAAAGAATGGGAGAAAATGGAGTGAATATGAAGAAACAACAAGCCAGTGGGTACCCTGAGGTCATGCAAGAGATACATAGCAGATGTAGTGTGGGGTTTGGATTGATGCTATACAATTGATCAAAATTGGTTGGACAATCTGGTGCAATCAGTTTAATTGCCCCGGTCAAGTCAAAGCATGACAGTTGATGTCAGTTGGTCGCTTGGACATGATAAAGTCTAAGTAAGTGAATCAAAGTGACCTGATGTGACCTAGACAATTGATGTAATTGCCCGATGAAGTCAAGGTATATGAAGCAAAATACTCGTTGAGACGTAGACAATTGATGTAATTGTCCAATGTGATTGTGTTTGATTGGTTTGATCAATTGATAGTGTGTGCGTGTGATGGATGGTTGTGGTGAATCATAGCAGCCCCGTTGAGACTAGGTCATTATGATAAATGCTTGATGTAGTCTAGGATTACCATGATCGATTACCTGTTGAGACCCGAAGATACTTGATCAGAGTATCTGTTGATAGTCTAGGTGTGTGGGAGTCGATGTATCTGTGCAGATAGAGTAACTTTCTTGACTTATTGGATGACTTAGGATAGGAAACACAATCCCTCCTATTTAGAGATGGATGGTGATGAACGTGGCTTGATTAGGTTGATTGGGACACGATGTAGGGTATGTGATGGTGATTATCGAGATGGGGAGGGTGGGGAAGGGTTCAATGTTAGATAGAAGAAATGGAGGACCTATTACATTCCTATGGAAGAAGAGGAAAATAGAGTATCCATTGTCATTACTATGTATGAATGATATGCAGCTATTTATGAATGTATGGATGGATGGAATGCAATGGAATTAAATATATACAAATGAGATGAGATGACGATCCATAGTGCTTTATTTTTCATCATTGAGCTTTAAAATGTTGTAAGAAAATACAAGCAACTTGACATAAAGATTCAAGATGACCAGAGTATTTCTTACATAGATTTTGATATAGCAAGTTAATACAAGCAACTTGATATAATGGATCAAGTTGACCTGAGTATTGCTTGCGGAACAGACAAGGATTATCTCCTTTCATGCATGACTTGGATCGTCCTCCTTGATCTTAGGTTGATCATATCCTGAGACAAGTGCATACCGTAATAAGAGATAAAACCTTTATCCAGTTTGGATGAGGTAGGAGGAACCAAAGAAAAAGCATTGTACCTGCAAACAAACAGTATATACATAAAGAATAAAGAATAAGGATCATTGGTAATGGTTCATGCTCATATGGTCGAGGTATACGTTGTAGTCAGCAAGCCATAGTGATCTATGACTGTATTTTTGCCTATGATCACATAGCTTAGTGAACTTCCCACGTAGACACAATTAGTACATGCCCCAGAACTTCATCGGAAATAATGCGCAAACGATACAAAACAATGCTGCAAGATCCTAATACAGATAAACGAACGATTGTACTCACAAATCAACCAAGTATTTGATAGCTTAACATAATTTTCTTGTCAAAGAAAATGTCACTTTTGTCTTTGTTTTGGTAAGGAAGGATGCATCCTTGTTGAAGACAGTTTGATTGTTGATGTTGATTGTGTGGTTGATTGGTAAATGGTCATTGTGTGAGTAGTTTGTCAATGTTTGTTTTGGTATCTGCATGGATGGGTATGTACAAGGTGTTGCCATGTTTTTGTGTGATTTTTCAATGGTTTTGTCGATGTTTTTGGATTTTGAATTGTTTTGAATGTTTTTGGTATTTTTGCGAGATATTTTTGAATGTTTTTTGGATTTTTGATGATTGTTTGAATGAAGAACTTAATGAATCATAAGACAATGTAGAATCCACTTCCATCAATAGGTTAAAGGCATTGCCCCCAGTTTTAGACATGACTATGAAAAAGCGGGATGCAAGATGTATGGAGTACTATCATAATTGCAGAGGAATAAAAAGCCATGTTTTTTGGATGGATGGATGTATGTATGAAGTAGATGTGATCGCAACAAGTTTGAAAGACAATGGAGCCATAGCCTTTACGAGTGGCGCCTATTTGCCAGGTTTTCACCACCGTACTTACCCAAGGTGCCACCGGAGTGGTTGTTCACCGTTTGGATGCATGATTTTTCTTTACTTTTTTTGAATGTTTTTGTATTTTCTTCAGGACATTTTTTTTTTTTTTGAAATGTTTTTGGTATTTTCTGGTATGTAGGGGAGCCTGATGCTCTATACACCTTAGGTATAAAACCGTTTGAGGTGCATGCTGTTGATTGGATCTGCAAGCGGTTCTCCTTTTGATGTAGCCAACTGATATGCCCCGGATCCAAATACAACAGTGACAACATATGGGCCCAGCCAGTTTGATTCAAACTTGCCCTAATGTTCTCTATTTGGTTGGTTGCGAGGATTCTCTCGTAGAACAAGATCACCTACCTCAAATGTACGAGGTCTAACTTGGTGATTGTAGCTTCTGCTCATGCACTGCTGATAGGCTTTGAGATGGTTGTATGCAGCTTGTCGCTTCTCATCAAGTAACTCTAAGTCCTGAAGACGTGAGACTCTGTAAGCTTCACCATCTATCAGATTATGCAAGGAAACCCGTAGTGACGGTATCTCGACCTCAATAGGCAAGATAGCTTCTGCACCATAGACCAATGAATAAGGAGTTGCACCTGTAGGGGTTCGAATGCTAGTTCGATATGCCCATAGTGCCGGATTTAGTTGAACATGCCAGTCACGGCCGGCATCATTGACTGTCTTTTTGAGGATTCTTAATATATTTTTATTGGATGTTTCGGCTTGACCATTACTTTGTGGGTAATAAGGAGTGGAAAAACGGTGTTGGATATGAAATTTCTCACAAAGTTCACGGACATCCTGATTTTTGAAAGGGAGACCGTTATCTGTGATGATGGACATGGGCACACCATACTGGTAGATGATGTAGTTGAGGATGAATGAGGCGATCTGCTTGCCGGTGACTTGGGTAAGTGGAACAGCTTCGATCCACTTTGTGAAATATTCGGTGGCGGTAATAATGAATTTATGGCCATTGGATGAAGATGGATGGATTTTACCCACAAGGTCAAGGCCCCATTGACAGAAAGGCCATGGTGTTGTGATTGGTTGTAGTTCCTAGGCTGGTGCATGTATCAGGTCGCCATGAATTTGACATTTCTTGCACTTTCTGACAAAGTAGTAGGAATCCTTTTCCATAGAGGGCCAATAGTATCCATTGCGCAAGAGTTTCTTGGCTAGTGACGGACCACTTGAGTGAGTCCCGCAAATTCCTTCATGGACTTCTTCCAAAGCCTTTGTTATCTCATCTTGTTCCAGACATCGAAGGAGAATACCATCAAGACTGCGTTGGTATAGGGTTTCAGCAATAATGGTATATCGAGCAGTTTGGCGAATAAAGGTTTTACGTTGGTTATTTGATTGGTTGGGAGGAAGGGTGTGATCGCGGAGATAGGTGTAGAACTCACTGTACCATGGGGATTCAGAACCGACAAGGCGACATATCATCTCGGATTCAGGGATATCATAAGCGTGGATCCAAAGCTGTTCTACCAAGAACTCGTAGCGTGTTGAATTCTGTGGAAGATCTAGTAGAGATGCGATGGTAGCCATGGCGTCAGCAGCTCAATTCTAATCTCTTGGTATCTGCTCAAAAGTGATAGTAGTAAATGATGTCTTTAGAGTGTCCAACATTTTCTTATATGGCATGAGTTTATCATCTTTGGTCTGATATTCATCTGTTGCTTGTCGAATGACTAGTTGGGAATCGCCATATACTTGCAGTTCTTGTAATTTCCATTGGATGGCTAACCTGAGTCCTGTGATCAAGGCCTCATACTCGGCTATATTATTTGTGCATGGAAATGTGAGCCTGTAAGACTTCGGGATGCTATCACCTTGAGGTGTGATAAACAGAATGCCTGCCCCCGAGCCATGCCTAGTGTATGAACCATCAAAATATAGTT
Organism: Cryptomeria japonica; assembly: GCF_030272615.1. Lineage (NCBI taxonomy): Eukaryota > Viridiplantae > Streptophyta > Pinopsida > Cupressales > Cupressaceae > Cryptomeria > Cryptomeria japonica. The sequence continues at coordinate 275,766,944 of NC_081410.1, read as the reverse complement.
TCCATGGTTGTGCTGTTGTGATCATGAATATCTCTTCATCTGGAAAATTGGAAATGAGAGGATGATCACCTATGAGAGGTGCATCGGCCAACTGATCTGCAATAACTTGACCTTTGATAGCTTTACGGTCCACATACTCGATGTCAAATTCACTTAGAATCATCACCCATTTGGCCAAGCGGCCTGTCAATGCTGCTTTGCTGAGTAAATACTTGAGTGGATCAATCTTTGCAATGAGTTGTACCTTGTGTGTTAACAGATAGTGCCTCAGTTTAGTGGCTGCTAAGATTACTGCTAGGCAAGCTCGCTCAATAGGGGTGTAATTGAGTTCATAGCCGACTAGTGTGCGAGAGATGTAGTAAACAGCACACTCTTTTCCTTCTGCATTATGTTGTGCCAGTAGTACACCTAATGCTGTACTTGTCGCTAAGATATATAATAACAACGGTCTTCTTGGATCTAGTGGCATCAACAATGGTGGATTCATGAGATAGTCTTTAAGCGTCTGAAATGCTTGTTGGCATCTGGCATCCCACTGAAAGCGGATGTTCTTGTGTAGCAGATGTGTAAATGGGTGACACTTATCGGCCAATTGTGCAATGAATCTTCGGATGGATTGAAGTCGCCCTTGTAATGTCCTTAGCTGACTGATATTCTTTGGTGGTGGCATGTCCATGATTGCTTTTACCTTTGCTGGGTCGACCTCAATACCTTTGCTTGAGACAATGTATCCTAGAAGCTTCCCGGAGGTTACTCCAAAGACACATTTCTTTGGGTTGAGTCGAACATGGTATTGTTCCAGTCTATCAAAGATTTTATCTAAGATGTGGAGATGCCCTTCTCTGGTGAGTGATTTTGCTAGTAAGTCATCCACATAATCTTCCATCATAGTATGCATCATGTCATGGAAGATGGTGGTCATTGCTCTTTGATAGGTTGCTCCTGCATTCTTGAGGCTGAAAGGCATTACATTCCAACAATATGTGCCCCATGGACATGTGAAGGCTGTCTTATGTTGATCTTCTGGTGCGATCTTTATCTGATTGTATCTTGAAAAGCCATCCATGAGTGAAAGCATGGCATGTCCCGCTGTTAGATCCACTATGATGTCGATATTTGGTAGGGGGAAGTCATCCTTAGGACAGGCCTTATTTAGATCTCTGAAGTCAGTACAAATGCGGATGCCCCCTTTTGGTTTGCCAACTGGCACAATATTGGAGATCCATTCTGCATAATCACTTGGTCTAATGAAACCAACATTTAGGAGTTTCTTGAGTTCTGTTTTGACTAGCACTGCAATCTGGGGATGCATCTTACGAAGCTTCTGCTTGACAGGTTTGGCTCCTTCTGCTACGGTGAGGTGATGCATGACTAAATCAGGATCAAGCCCAAGCATGTCTGCATATGACCATGCAAAGTTGATCTGACGCTTCTGGAAGAACTCTATAAATTTAGGCTGTTCCTCTGGAGTGAGAAGAGATGCCAGATGTATGATATGTGGATTTTCAGGAGTCCCCACATTGTATTCTTTGGTTTCCTCGATGAGAATCGTTGATCATTCCTGTTGTGTACTATCAGGGAGAATGTCAAACCCTTCATCCTCAGGCACCTCAGAGAGGTTTTCACCATTGGATACGCTCTTTCTTTTTACTTTTGTCGGATCAAACAGTGCCACAGTGTGGTTTTCACTGGAAGATCCATGTTTTAGTGTTATATTTTTGCAGCTGAAAGGTTTGGCATCCACCCCGAAGTATGCTACGCTATTAAGTTCAATGGCGAATCTAGCTTTGTGATCCCTGCTTGGTAGGTTATCCCTTAATTCCAAAAAGTCAATGATGGCCTCATCATTTTGGAAGAGGTCAAGACATGGGGGATTTGGTTGGTTCCATTCGATGAGTTCAGGGTGGATAATGGGCATTACTTCATCGATTAGGTTAAGTGTGTTAGATGTATCAGTGAGGGTTAAGACATTATGGTGAAGGTCGTTAATGGTACTCTCCCTATCAGAATCAGGCGTAGGATGAAACGTAGGGTCTGTGGAAGATGTTTCCAGTTTAGGAACCCAAGTGGTCTTTATCTGTGCTTCTCCGTAAATAGGGATATCTTTGCATGGTGGAGGTGGTGATGTGTCTTCCACATCTAAAGTGTTAAGCTGTACAGAATCAAATTCCCACTCATGTGAGTCAGTCTCTGAATCACTTTCCAGCATCCGATTACTATACCATACTGGGATGTCCTTTGAGTTAAATATCGCAGGTGTGATTGGTTGATGTACCTTTGTAATGATCGGTGCTGCAGGGCGATTGAGGGGGATCAAGGAATCTGTTATAGGGAGTATTGGTAATATTGATTCCGTTGCTTCTGCTGGGACTGCTGGTGTTATAGATGCTGCTGCGGGTGCTGATACAGTTACTGCTGCTAATGGTGCGACTGATGAGATGACGAGTTTGTTTGATGGGATGAGTGGCATTGGTGATAGTTGTGTTGGGGTTTTGAGCCTCAGTGGGGCTGTTGGGATGGTGCTTGAGGGTGCTTTGATTATGAAAGGTGCCCGCTTTGCAATAGGTGGAGAAAATGGTTTGCTGGGTTTTCCTTTGAACTTGAGTTTAGGAAAGATCTCTTTTTCAAAGTCGAGGCCTGTATTACCTTTGGGCTTGAATTCCGGTAGCAGGGGTTCATGTCGTCCTTGTTTGCAATATCCCAAAGCACTTTGACCATCATACCCCATTCTTTGCATAATGAGGAGACCTTTGCCATACTGTTCCGTAGGAAGTGTAACTCGTGGTTTATCAGTGGTGATGGGATCTTTATAGATCCAGTCCACTAGGTCCTCATCTTGGGTTTCTTCCTCTTGACTCTTTCCAAGGATGAAAGGCATTAAGGCACATGCGGGCGTGATTAGTGGTTGCTGGAGTAACTGCTGTGGTTTACTATGTGTTCTAGGAGAAGTGGGCATTTGTCCCACACAAAAGAGTTGACTCAAGCTGTGTTCTCCAGGACCTTCCTCTGCTACTTTCATTTTAAGCTTTTATTGCTTGGGTATAGGGGTGTTCGATTTGGCGAGAGAGGTGGGACTTACATATGATGTGGAGGAAATGGCTTCCCTATTATTAGGAACAGTAATCTCTGGTTGATGGTTGATATTATGGCAAAAAGCAAAGGGATTTACATCGCCCAGGATTGTGATCTCTGTACCGTTATGTGGGAACTTGATACATTGATGGTAAGTAGATGGAACAGCTTGCATGGCATGTATCCAAGGTCTCCCTAATAATAGATTGTATGGCAGAGGAAGGTCCAGAACCTGACAAATGATGTGCTTTACCACGGGGCCTACTCAGATTGGTAGTACCACAGCTCCTTTGGATGAACGCTCCGCATTGTCATAGGCTTTGATTGTGATCTTTTGACGAGGATCCACTGATTCTACCGCATATCCCAATGCTGTGACCAACTGTAGTGTACAAATATTCAGGCCTGCTCCATTATCGATCAAGACTCGCTTGATCCTATGCTGGTTAATAAATCCTTCGATGTGGAGTGAGGCATTATGTGGTTGTTGGAAGGAAGAGTTGTCACTTTCAGAAAAAGTGAGACAAGGTGATGAATTTAGACTTCCAACCATGGCTTGAAATTGGTCTGTATTCAGGTTTGCAGGGATCGACGCCTCTTGGAGTGCTTGATCCAAGATAGTTTTATGAGAAGGCGATAGGCGCAAAAGATCTAAAATGGATATAAGTGCAGGGGTTTTGTCTAATTGTTCCACAAGATTGTACTGCTTTGGGATGGAGGTGGTGCCTTGTGGAGCTGCCTTGATGGTAACTTTGCCGCGATGCGTAACAACATTGCAATTTGAGTTGGGATTTTTGAAGGTTATGGTTGTAATTTGTTCATTGGCATTATACAGATGATTTACAGTGTAATTATACGCAGCCTGCATATAATCAGTGGTATCAGTGCCTCGCTTGGAAGTGGAAGGATCCCTTTGATCTTGTGATGGAAGTGGATTTTTGAACATGAGATGATCATTATTGGTTGTTTTTGGGTTATGTCCTTCAATTTCAATTTCTCCTCGATCAATAAGATCCTGGATAAGATCTTTCAATCGGTGACAATTACTTGGCTTGTGCCCTCTTCCTTGATGGAATTCATAGTGTTCAGTATCTCTCCACCATGCTGGTTTGACTTGAGGCTCATAGTTTGATAGCTTAGGTAGAGTGACCAAATTTTGAGAGAGGAGTTGTCGCAATACTGTTTCAATGGGTTCCCCTAAGGGAGTGTATGTTCATTTTTGTTTTTGCTGACGAGTTCTAGGTTCATCGTGAGATGTGATGCGACCTTGATTAGAAGGAACATTTGTGTTGTTTTGAGGTGGAGGATTTTGTCTTGCAAACCGAACCACAGGTTGTGCATTTTGGATAGTCCGGGCATCCACAACCCCGTCATTGACAATATTCTTATTTTTATTCCAGAAGCTTGGTTTATCGCTATTGAAGCGCGGGCGAGGACCATCTTTTGGTTCATTAAAGATTTTGATGAGTCCTTTCTTGATGAGTGCCCGTTCACATTTTAAACCCTTGGTGATCATATCATTAAAAGAGTCTGTGTCTTTGACATCCAGGTGAAATTCCATTTCTTCGTTTAAATTGGAAATGAATATTTCCACTAGTTCTCGTTCAGGTAACTGAAGAGAACGTCTGCTAGACATTTGATGCCATCGTTGCAAGAATACTGAGAATTGCTCACCTGGTTTTTGTTTGGTGTTGCATAGATCAGCCATGGTGACATCGCGTTCAATGTTATGAGAGTAATGAGCTAAGAACTTCTGGATGAGTTCCTCAAATGTTCTAATGCCACCTGGTAGTCGAGAAAACCATGATGTGGTTGTTCCTCCCAAGCTTTGGGGAAAAAGGCACATTAGGTAGGTGTCTTCATATGCCACTTCAAGACAAGCGGAATGAAATTCTCGGACATGATCGTGGGGATCCCCCTTTCCTCTATATTTTTCGAATTTGGGTGTTTCAAATCCTCGTGGAAAGGGTGGCATGTAAAGATTCCTATCAAAAGGATAGGGACAGATGTCATTGAGTGAGAATTGGTTAGTCTTGACACCACTATGAAGTTGTTGGGCGAGATTCTTGACTTGTTGCCGCAACATCTCCATTTCATTTGGAGGAGGAGGTGGTGGGTTACCTCGAGGAATGTTATATCTGATGGGATCTCTACCTCTTTCCTCTTCATGGTGACTTTGTCTTTCTGATGCTTGTCTTAATTGGGCAAGATCAAAGTCAGAGGGGAGTTTTGCTCCTTCTTGAGCGAGTCTTAAGAAGTGAGCATCCGCATTGCTCCTGAGTATTTCATCAAAAAGTCTGTTAAAGAGAGGGTTATGCTGAGCCCTTTCTATTGTTGTAGGAGTGGGAGTACTTGGGTTTTCGTCATCTGCATTTCCTCCAAGTGCTTCTTGAAATTCATTGAGATTTTCCTCTTCTTCTTCTTCCCTTTCTATTTCTCGTTGCCTGGACTATGATCGGGTTTGAGCCATTTTGCTTGCAAGCTGTTGTTGAAGTTGTGTGAAAATAATGATGAGTTTTTGATGAAATGAAAGGTTGATGGTTGGTGAATTGTGTTGCACGTGGATCTCTAGCACTTTTAAGGTGGATGTAACCAAAATTCCTTCTTTGAATTGCTTGCTTGTTTTGATAAGGTTGGATGTGATAAGGTGTAGAGAAATCTGAGATGTGTTACAAATTTAACTACCTAGTAATGAGAGGATTCACTCATGAACTAGTTTTAACCTGCGTAGATGTGTCTCTTAGGATGAGCTTATCCTAGATGTAGAAACAATCTAAAAAGTGATGTGATGCGTTTGATTCAAGCAATATCTAAAAAGAGAACTTGGAGCAAGAACCTCTTAATGTTTTGAGAGTTGGAATGGATTGGTGATGAAGTGATGATGTATGAGTGAGATAATGGATGAAATGTTTTCAACTTCAATAAAAACTTTGTGTTACAAATGGGACAAACTCTACCTCTTCCCTTTTGGGTGTTGGTGGTATTTCTCGAGCTGTGTTGTATGTGATACAGACGTTTGGGAAGAAGTTGGGATTAATCTTTCCTCCTTGATTTTTGTGATAACTCAGAGCTCTATATTGCATAAAAGCTTTGCGGTTCAATGATTCGGAATCAAATTCGTTTGTTTTGCCTTGAAGATAGAGACACATGTGACGCAAGAAAACTCTATGGGAGACAAAGATTTGTCTATTGATATAGAAGAATTTCCTTCGTTTGATCAAAGCCTTTGAGCTTAATTGTCTTATTTTCAAGTTGATATTTTGATGACGCTTCTTCTTTCGCAAGATGTGAAGAATGGTCATAAAATTTTTGACTCTTTTGTTGTTTGCAATTTGTTTTTGATGTTTTTGGTTGTTTTTGAAAGATTTTTGGTTGGATGAATACTTTGTTTTTGGGATTGATTTTCTGATTTGATGTTTCTTTGACAAGAAAACAAAGCAAGCACACAAACACCAAAATGTTGCCTCAAAGGCACAAATGAGTATGGGTCTAGATCAACCCAATCTTTGGACTTGTATATGACCCTTCCTTTAGATTATCCTAAACAGGCATATCAAGAGAGATATTAAGCATGAAATAGAAAGCATATAAACATAGAATAAAATAGCTAATCAAGATGCTCATAGTTGCTCCTCCCTTGTTCCTCTCCTCTCCAAGTCCCAAATGAGTGTAGCTCTCAGCTTTAAGCACTAGCCATGGATGCCATATGGAGATTCAAGATAGTTGAATATGATAAGCAAATGCTATGCAAGTGTAGATAGTGATGCTATGAGAAAGCTCTATGCTAATGCCAGTATAACAACAATACTCTAATGCTTCCTTTTGCTTGAGGAGAAGGGTTCTATTTATAGAAGAAATGGGGAAATGAAGGGTTAAGATTGAATGGTTTAATCAAGGGCCAAGTTTGAAAGTTGGGGATGAATGTGCACGATTGGCACCAATAAAATGGTGACAAGTGTCAACATAGGATTGGGTTGAGAGAAGAGGTTGGATGCATTAAAGGCCTGAGAAGACCTCATGGTTATCTAGAGGCTAAGGGTCAAGTCCAAATTAAGATTACCCACTGGATTAAGAGTTAATCCAAGGATAAACCTTTGTGCAAATGTTTAAGAGATAATCATGGTCAAAGCATTAATGGCCTGATGAGACCTTTGGGTTGGGTAGAGGTTGAGTCAAAACAAATGTTTTAACCATGTGGGAGGGTTTGAGGTAACCATTAATGGTTATTGGAGACTTTGGGGATTAAGTGGTTGAAGGTTGAAAGCCTTCAATGGTTATCAAAGACTTTGAGCCATTTAGTGGTTGAAGGTTGAAAGCCTTTAATGGTTATCAAAGACTTTGAGGGTTTGAGAAGTGACTTCTCTTTTGCTTAGGAATGTGACAAAGTTTTAGAGAAGGGGTTAGGTTATTTAGAAGTGATTAGAAAATTCTAGAAGGGGTTTAGGCATGCAAGTGGATTTTGTAGGAAAATGCAAGTGGAAGAAATTTTGGTATTTTCAATTAAAATAAAATCATTTATTTCAATTAAATGGTGTAATTTGCATTTGGATAAATATTCAAATAAATATTAATTTATTTAAATGAGAAAAATGAAGATAAAGCATTAAAATGCTTGAAGACTTTAAGAGAAACCATTAAAGGCTTGAAGACTTTAAGGAAAACCATTAAAGTCTTAAGAAGACTATAGAAGGAAGCCATCAAGTTTGAAGACTTTAAAGCCATCAAGTTTGAATACTTTAAGGGAAACCATTAAAGGTTTCAAGTGGGTGAGGATAAATAGGATTTTAAATAAATAATTTATTTAAAATAGTTGTGCAACTTGCTTTTGTAGGAAAATACAAGTGGGTGGAGGATAAAGGTGATTTAAATTTATTTATTTAATTAATGGTCTAAATTTGGTTAAGTGAATTAAATCAAATAAATTGAATAATTTATTTAATTAATAGGAGAAGAGGGTTAAGAGGAATTAATTAAATATTAATTTAATTAATTCATTAATTGATGGTTAAATAATCAAATAAATACTAAGTATTCATTTAATTAAGTGGACAGATTTATGTGACTACAGGAGTATTATTGTAAAAACAGTTGGATTAGCTCTTCAAAAGTTTTGATTCCCTTAGGTAGACTTGAGAACCATTCCATTGCTTGTCCTCCCAAACTCCTCGGAAAAAGGTGCATGAGATACGTTTCGTCGTGCATGAACTCCATACATAAAGCACAAAATTCTCTAATATGGTCTTGGGGATCTGAGTTACCATCATATTTGTCAAATTTTGGGATCTCAACTCGTGAAGGAAATGGAGGCATGTATAAGTTTTTATCAAACGGAAATGGGCATATTGTCTCCAGAGAATATTGTTTTGGGGACTTATCCTTGTTTTTCAGTTCTGTGATCTTAGTCTGTAAGGCTTGTAATTGTCTGTGTACCATTATTATAGGTGATTCTTCCTTTTTAGTGATGAGAGTTTGAACGTCATATCAAGTAGGAAGTTTGGCGCCTTATTTTGCTAGCTCTAGATAATAGTCTTCTTTTTCTCTAGCCATGATAACCTTCATTATTTTTCGAAAATATTTATCCTTTTGACATCTATGAATATCTTTTTCTGGTGGTTCAAAGGCTTTAGATTCACTTGATGAGGAATCATTGTCGGTATCATGAATACTGAGGTTGTCTTCATCATTTTGTTCTATTCTAGGTATAGTGGGAGATAAAGGTTCATTATAAACTGGTATCTCTGATGATGAAGGTTTATTAGTCAGAGGATCCTCTTTGTAAAATGGATTGTCTTTATATGAAAAGGGTTGCCCTTTTCCTTTGGCATCTTTCTTACGAGAGCTCCTAATTTGAATAGGCATTTTTTATTGATTGGTGTGACCTAAAGCTATTTGTGATGCAAAAGTCAAGATCAAATTCAGAGCTAGTTGTTCATTTAATGTATTGTTTGAGAGAAGCAACTAAGATTTAGTCTAGTTTCAGGAAAGATCTATCCTTTATAAGACGTTTATCTAAGTTGATTCGAGAGAAGTGACTAAGACTTAGTCTGGTTTTAGGAACAATCTATCTTGTATAAGATGTTATCTAAGTGACTTAAGTTTGATAAGTATTTGATTGAACTAGCTGAAAGATGATCGACCAAATCGTGCAACACAAATGGCAGAGGTACACTGTCTTGATCTATTTTATGCTTAGGATGATGATAACCAGTTTAGTGCTCGCTGTAGACTGTTTTAGGCAAGTTTGATTGTTCTGGACTGACAAAAATTAGAGATCCGTACGACAAGTTTTGCAGGACTAGACGACAGTATGCTAGCTTTAGGACAATGATAAATAGTGTTTCGTACGAGTTGCTGCCTAGTACCGTACAACAAATGGGTATGTCTGGAATGATAGATTGTTCAGTGCAAAATTTTATTGTATGACACAGGATGCAAGGTAAAACAACAATTCTTAGAACCAGACAACAAAAAATCAGAGCTCGTACGACACAGGATGAAGGCTCAAACGACAGATTGTTAGGACTGATGGAATATCATACGACACAAAATATAAACCAGGACGATAAATAAGAAGACTCGTATGACTATTTTTTGGATAGAGGCAAAATTCTGGGATTTCAACGACTGAGTATGACCATATTTAAGATGAACTGAGTTTTGATAGTTGACTGATGATGATGACTTGTTTTGACATGGACATATTTTCGACTAGGATAGACTTAGTTTTGAACACAGACATAGTATTGACTAGGATAGACTAGTTTTGGACAGAGTTTCAACTTAGGATAGACTAGTTTTGACACAGACAGAGTTTTTGATCATTGAGTTGTTTCTTGTTTTCTCCAATTTTGGTATTCCAGTTTTAGTTTTGAGGGATGAAAACACACAAAACACGTAATATGAATAATAACTCCAATCACAACATGCAAACCCTACGAAATTTGGTGAGAGAAGAAAACCTTTCTTGTAGACTCAAGTACACACCCAATAGCTAATCGAAATATAGTCGTTGAGTCTCACACAATGGATTCTCAATGCCGTATTAGCTGACTCCAAATGCTAATGGGGGCACAAAATGACAAGTATCTTGGGAGAGTTACTATCTCTCTTGCACAAAGATTATCCCCCCTTTTGGAGGTGAACTCGGTAGCTTCTAATTTCAATTGGAACTAGTAAGGGATCCGTTTGACGTGTTGAGGTATAAACTCAATTAAGAGGTTTCCCAGCCTTGAAAACCAAGGTTTAATATACCCGAGGGTACAAAGGAGAGCTATTCCCGAGCATTTTCGTTGACTTGATTTTCATCAAATCATGTTTATTTTATAGTGGGTTGGAGTACTTGACGTTTAGATGTTTCCACTTGGGTCGTTCCCATCTCACTGGCCGTAACGACTGTAGAGTTATTAGCTCCTCGGGAGGGAAGGCCCGCTAAAGATATACAAATCTCAAACTTAAAGAAAACGCCTCAAGGGTCTAAATTTTTTATTGTCTATACAGACAAGAGCATACTCTCCTACCTCTCAAAATTTTCTTAAAACATGAAATACAGATTTCTTCTTTAACCAGATAGCTAGTTAGGTGCCTAAAAAAATGAATTTAAAGAATACGATGTTTGGTTGATTCTCCTCAGGCAACCAACAAAGACAACGAATCAGTAGTCATATTGTCTTTGTGCGACAAGCATAGTCTTCGACAAACATTCTATAAAAACTGATTAGGCTATAAAAATTCCTCAGATAGACAGATAACAAGCCAGGGTTAGCATCAGTATGATAAAAATTGAATGAGAAACTTTGACAAAAGAAATCTGTTTTTTTAACCCAAAAAGACAGATCCGTATGACAATTTTCATCGACTTGTACGATAATTCATACAAAATCGAACATTGATTGCATTTTTTCATCTAGCACTGTCAGAAAACTCATACGCCAATTTGCAAAAACTGTACGGACGAAAAATCCGAAAAATAAAAATAAAAAAATCTGAAAAATAAAAATAAAGTTAGTCTCTGAGGCCGAAAAATGTAGTCTTCTGCCCCACGGTGGGCGCCAAAGATGTGTGTGTAAAAAAGTGGAATAAGTATGATAGCTGCAAGACACAACACTTCAATTAAGTCATCACATGTATGGTTTGATAGATATAAGCATGAATATGAAAACCATTACAAATTGACTAATTGCTTTCTAAAAGATGTGAGTATAATATTGCTCTCACGTTAGTATAAGCAATACCAGTGACTGTCTAGACTACACCAAGACGAAGGATTTAATCTATATGAGCATGAGATTAAGCTAAATGGATGCAAAATGGATGAAATATTCAAGCAATAACAAATTCAAGCAATAATGGATTCAAGCAATCATGAATAAACTAAAAATAGAAAAATAAATTAAACTAAGATGCAATAATCTCAAAAAGAAAGCACAATATATTGAATGACTCTAGAGCGAAAAGTGTGTAATAACAAATCTCCAGGGTGTTTTGAATGAGAGCTGAAGACTGAATTTATAGAGAATTACAAAAGAGATCAAGGAAAAGAACAATTTAGAATTAATTAAAATAATTGAGAAATCAGATTTAGTTAACCTTGAGATAGATTCCAATAATAGTTTAATTGAAATGCATTCAGATAAGAAGTTCAAGTTGCATTAGAAATAAGATTTAATTAATTCCATGCATTTGCGATAAAATAGATAATTCTTTGATTTATTCAAGAAAAGAGTCTTTTAAATGCAACTGAACTTGTTTTTCTCAAAAGCTTTGAGTTCCAATTTTAGAGAATGATTAAAATCCTTTTAATTGCTTTTCTGATTTCAAGTTAATCTCAATTTAGAAGAATATCTCAAGTTTGATTTCTCTCAATTCAATTCTTTTATTTTATTTTCAATTTAACTCTTGCTTTGTGATTAATTCCTCTTTTGTAGTAAATTAATTCCTTTTTATGATTAAATGACAATTTTTTTAATTAATTGAATATGCTAAGATATTTAATAAATTAAATAGGATAATTGATCAAAATAATATTCTTGGAATGATTCAATTAATTAAATAAATATTTAATCAATATAGAGTATTTGATTTGCCATGTGACATTTGATGGTTAAAGAATTAATTAATGTGCTCAAGATTGATTTAATTGCCTTTGGTTAGGACCTTGGTGATGTTGTCGAGATTAGGGGCCCATGGTTTAGATGATCAATTTTAGGGTATTACAGATCTCATAAAAGTTAATGCACATGGACACTCCATCACACTTCTTCGTGGGAGAAATACAAGCATTTCTTTCCTTTCTAATGTATAATGTAAGCTAATCTTTAGAATTATATCTTTGTTTGAAATATTAAACACCTAACTACTACTATTTATGTTGTCCTTTCTGTTTTGTAGTGTATGAGTATAATCAGTTAGATTAAATTTTGTTCATAAGAAAGTTAAGGAAGTTGTTGAAGCTAAATTTGCCCCTATAATTGCAAAGCTATGTTTTCGAAAGTCACCTCCTCTTCTCAATATATTCTCTCCCCTTTATGATATTAGTGCTCATTTATGTAATAATATTGTGTGAGATTTCACAACGCATTTTACAAGGCTATGCTGGGAACGCGTACTAGTTTTAGGTGCAATTATTCCAATTTTTGGCTCAAAATTGTTGCAAAATTTATATTATGTGGTCATGTTTACTTTGATGAAACAATTTATTCTGCGGAATGTATGCTATATTAATTATATCTTTCCAACATAGTAAATATAGCTCCAGATTAATATTTGAGTTGGGGTTATATATTTTTTAGTTGATAGGAAAAAAATTCTATGAAGTGCGTGCCTATGAGTTCAAGCACTATATATTAATATTTGAGTTGAGAGGTATATCATTTTTAGTTGATATAAGGAAAACAAATTCTATGAAGGAAGTGACTGTGAGTTGAAGCACTATTATTAAGAATGTGTGGAATAATCCTAAATTGTTCTCTCCACCTTAGGTTGCTCTGAGTCTTTAATGAGTGATGAATGTATGCCATTTACTCTCTAGGACTACATGTATCAAATAATAAGAGAAAATGTTGTTCACCATTATCCTTTGATTGTATTCTCCTATGATTTGCTTTGTCATTCCTATAGATTTCACTACCCTATAACCTGTGCTTATTATTGGTGTGTCTTGTTTGAATGGACTGTCAAATGTTTATTGTGCATTATTCTATCTATATCCATTGCCATGCCATTGTTCTTGATCATCTAGTTTAGAATGTGACCTTATGAGTGTCTGTGATTAGAATGCTTTTATTTTATCATTATCTTTCAAGAATGGCTGCAATCTCTTATGTCTCTGTCAACTAGCTCTTATGACTGGTTATTTGACTAGTATTAAGATTGTAACTATAACTTTCATTGTTTTCTCACTGCTTGAAACGAGGACAAAACATTCATTCACAACAAATAATTTGATGCAAACAATAATATTGTAACTGCTTTATCACTGTTTTTCCTTGTGTAGGTTGCACTGTAATGGTCTTTCTGCGCTATGTTCTCTCTGTCACTTTTTAAAAAAGGCATTGGATAAAAGAGATCGTAAATTGTAGGTTAAACTAAAAATTCTTGAATATCATAATTACGCATACAAAATGTAGAAACACCTTCTAATTCTTTGGAAATTATTATATCCATCCCAAGATAGTTTGAACTAACATCATGAATGTAGCTACCACTTCAAATTATTTCGCAAAAATATAGTCACATGCATCCAAAATGGGGAATTTAGTCCAAATATTTGAGGCTCCTAAATCCCAGATTGCTTGAATTTATCCTCCAAGTGCAATGTCTCTTTAATTTTTTCCATCTTAACAATCCAACATATAACCAAAGTATCAAAAAAATATGGAATCTTCTCCCAAAACCACGAGGTAATGCTGGCATAATATAACGATTGGATAAGGTAATAATGCATGCTACTGAAATTTTACAATATAATGGTAGTCATATTGCGCTAAACACGTAAATTTTTCAATATTGTGGTAGTCATATTGAAGTAAACATACATAACGCATGTTGTAATAGCAAAGAAATTGATCTTACCAATAAGAACCACAATTTAATGAATTCAACATAAAAATATAGTCACAAGCATCCAAAATGGGGAATTTAGTCCAAGTTTTAGAGGCTCCTGCAGCCCAGAGAGCTTGAATTTGTATTCCATATAAGTTGAAGGCTGGTGATCAACCCATGGAGTTTTTAAAGGCTCTCTCTATTAAGAATGCCACTAACCACATCAACAAAACCATGATATAGTATGGACATCTTATTAAACAAGATAACTTGTAGAAGAGTTTGTTTGTCTTATAAGTTGGTGTTCCATTTCAAGAAATTTAAAAATTTGGGCAATTATACTACTATGGAAGGTTGTCAATGCTTCAAATATTAAAAAAACACAACTCTAATTTCTCAGATCTTAAGGAACTAGTGATACTTATATGTCTATTCAGAATCAATATCAATTAGAAAAAGTAGCTATGGAATTTTACTATGTTCGCTGACTCTTTGTACATTGGTGGCTTGCTCTTGAAACTTGCTCTTATATGCACCAAATCCCCTGCTCACTGTATTATGACTATGATTTTAGCTCATCACTGTGATATAATTGGCATTGCTATGATTTATGATTATCATATATCTATTCACTAGCATGAAGATGTTTTGTATCTCTGTGAATTGACTATCTTATGACCATGAATAGTTGTCTTCTGTGTTTGAACAGTGTTTTCTGCACCTTGAATGTTGCTTATGCCTTCACACACTATCTACAGGGTCTTTGTCTTAGATCTTGTTCATTTAACCTTTTCAACACTTCTCATATTTTGTCGTACCACCCACATCACGAATTAATGGCTATGATGACAAGTATACCTGATTGCCTTGCTAAGTGATTGGTAACCCTTTGAAATCCATAACCAGATCTTTAAGACTGCAACACTAATGTTGTTACTATTCATTTTCTGTTTTGATGCCTTTGTGGATTGTCACATGAAGCTGCTAATGTGATTTGAATTCTCCTAAATACCATAAAGGCTCTCTATGGTAGTATTAATTTGGATTCTCCAAAATACCATAAAGGCTTGTCATACCCTTTATTAGGGTGTCTCTAATACCAGATATCACAAAAATCATTGTTATTAAGCCCTTTGAAACTTATCCTTTGATTGCTTCAGATCTATTTGCTGCTTCTTTCACTGTGACACATTTTATTGTTGACAATCAAAGTCACCTATATGCTAATGCTCCTCCTTTTATTATCTGATTGGAATATTGATTCAAAGGTGCCCTTAGCCCTCTTATTTCTCTTTACTTTGTCACTGTGTTGACAAGAATATTTAGGCGGGGTTTGCTGCTCATAAGGACTTTATCATTTTTGACTGCTATAACTTCTGGAATATGATTTGAATCTTGCTATATTTCTCATGCATCTTTGGTTGCTCTTCTTTATTGTAATAGTGACTGTATTTTGTGTTTGGAGGCCATACACTTTGAATCTTGGCTGGCATTTTTCCTTGTGGTGTTCATGTTGATTCATTCATGGTTATGACTCAATGGCACAACATGTTGTCTCTGCCCTTGAAAGTTTTTTTTTATAGTGACTCTCTGTGTCTAGGCAGTGATTCTTGGATTTGCTTGATGACCGTGTCCTTGTTCCAAAAGATAAGTCACTATATTTGGTCTAGACCCCGCTCTCAATATGTCCAATCTAAAGTTTCATACTTTCTTTCAAGATGTTCAGTTTGGTGCTATGTTACCAGATCTGCCTTCTCGTTTAGATATAAGATTAAAAATGATTTTTAATGTAATGGTCTAGTTAACACACCAATTTAGACTATGAGATACACCTTATTGGAAAAAGAAGACCCTTTCACCTCACCTTAAGTATATGTTTCTGAATTTTGTACCACTTTGTTGGCCACATCACCAAGTTTGAGAATAAGCTAGGCGACACTATATCCCATTTCTATTATGGATTCAGCCTAGATATGTATTTGCATACAGATACCATCATGAGTTGCACTAGATATGGTTGCTAAGGAATGTAGGCTACAACCAATCAAAGTTTTACAGACAAGAAAAAATACAAAAATTCTTATACAATAAAATGGCATCTTGCTTGGCCGTTACCTTTAGAATTTGATCCAAGTTTTCAAACAATCCACAACCTATATATGTGCAACCTAGTCCTTGAGCGCACATTGATAAGCATTTAATCAACCAGTTCTATGCGTATGTTTTCAAGTAATTCATACCCTCACTATCAACATATAGAAATGTTCCCAAAACATTAAATCTGGGAAGATCCACATGGTGCAAACCCAAAGAATGTAAAAATGAATCCTCTCTCTCATTCTTAGGTGGAAATCATGGTTAGGTGCACTACAAGTTTTTATTTTTGCTTGTCCTTAACTGGCAACTTAGATTGAAAGGCCAAAATAATTCATTCTATTTTAAGACTCCAAAAAACAAGTCTTGATCCCTTAAGAATTGTTTTTTCGGGGATCAAAATAACACACCTCGAATTGGAGAACATTGAAAATTTAATGAAATGGTGAAGATATAAATATTGCATTCACTGTTAGAATTACCAATTAGCAAGGAATGAAAATGACTCAAAACCATAAATTGCTAGAGCTTCTTATGAATGAATAAGTGTCATTTATCAATGTTAATTACTTTCTAGCAATCAATCTCCATTTACTGGATTCAGCCTAGATATGTATTTGAATACAGATACCATCATGAGTTTCATAGTTTATAAGTTTCTGCAACTAATTGTTTTTTTATAACCTTTTGGGTATGAATGTATATCTTTCTACTGCCACGAAGTAGCTTCTATTAAAAGTAACTTATTTAGAAACTCATGCTAGGTGGCTTTGGTATAATTGTAAAAGTTGGCAGTAGTAGTAGAGACTGGAAGGGACTAAACCTCTTAAATATAAAAGCAGTAAGAATAATTACATGCCTATTAAGAATTTACCTAGTAGATATTCTTGAGTCCATTGAGTTTATTACATAGCAACTCATGGAAAACTGCACTGGTATAGATATAGGAGGTGGCAATAGCAGTGGAGGGAATGTCATTACTCTTCAATGTACTAATGTGGAGGGAATGTTGTTACTCTTCTATGTACTAATGTCATTACTCTTCAATGTGTTTATATTGTGCAAATGGCAACTCTTTGGAAAATTCACATTGACTGTGAACAACACCATTGTTCACATTGTTAAACAATAAGACCTAGAAAGCCTATTGTAGTACAAAACCTTCAACCTATATCGTTCAATTGTTATAGCATTAAGATTGGTTATTGTGAGAATGTAAAACTACAAGTTTCATTCTAGGCCTAGTGGTTCAATGCAAGAACTTATTGCCATGTAGGTTTCTGTACCCAATATCATGAGATATTTTACATGAACGATACCTCAACATTCAATGACAGAATGCATTGTTTTAATAAGTTTAACATGAATATCAATTCTGATTTCATGTATTTGTGTCATATTGATGTTATGATTGCGTCTTCTTTTAAGGCATCATACATATTTATTGATACTCGCAATGTCTATTTCAAATAGAGATTTTTGCTTAACATATTTTTAAATGTAATTTGCACCAATGATCTAAGCATCTGAGATGATGCCCTTTTTTGTTTTGGATAGTTTTTGAACATTTACTGGCATTGTGTGTACAATAGCTTTCAAGTGCTCAATTTCTCAACATAGTTTGTTTTGACTTATTGCCAATTGTTGCCAAGAGGATAGAGTGGTAGCTAGTTGAAACCGACTGCAATGAGGAGTGCTACTAGCATGAGCACCTTGTTGCATACATGTCTACTAGGGCAATTGTAGTGACAACATTTGATAGAATTCATCTATCGTTTATGCTTTGACGGATACTAATACCTTGTACGAAAGCTCCCATTTTGGAATAGGTTAGGAGGATGCTAGAAAAGGTTGTAATCTCTAGTTTCATACTTGCTGATCGTATGTGGTTGTGAGTTTCTAAAACCTTTTCAACAAATTATTTTTATTAATATCCTGCAACCAGGGCATTGAGAATTGATTTCTTTCAATAATTTTGTTAAATAGTTCAAGTTCCTTGCCTATCTTAAATATTTTGTAAATCCTATGATGATGGCATTCTGCCAAACAGATCATGTGATTTCTCTATGCTTACAAATCTAAGAAAACTTCATAAGCTTAGCGAACAATTATCAAACACTAAATCTTGTTCATACGGTATTAAATATTTATTTCCAGGTTGAAAGGCTTATTATGGTATAGAAACAAATGCTCTTTCACCCTCACCCTCTAGAGATAAATGGTTCCAAAATCCTATATAGTGCAATAACTGAGGTGGGTTTGAAAATGTAGCACAGGCTTAGGTTCATTGAATTTGGTTTAAAATGAATGGTTGTAGCATGTAACTATATTCTACTCTAGAATCACGG
Source organism: Cryptomeria japonica (assembly GCF_030272615.1). NCBI lineage: Eukaryota > Viridiplantae > Streptophyta > Pinopsida > Cupressales > Cupressaceae > Cryptomeria > Cryptomeria japonica. The sequence continues at coordinate 275,748,390 of NC_081410.1, read as the reverse complement.
ACTAGTATGAAATGTAAACGAATACTTGTATCTGTAGAAGTCAATGTGCAAAGCCTATAACACATTTAAAAAGATTTCATGAGTAGGTGGCATTGGAAGGAGCAAAAACCAGTGTGTTGATTCATAAATGTGTATTTGTTTTTTATATATACATAATTATCTATGAAGATTTAAATAAGTCCATTCCATTTTCCCCTGTAGTAGGAGCCAATATGACTAAATATTAGCCACCATTCCCATGCCCTTGTCCATGTGAAGAAGATTCCCTTGGACCCACAAAATTTGTCCAAGGTGATTATTTTGCCTAGGTTGTGTTTTGGAATATTTGTAACCCACAATACTTGTCCAGGCAAATTATACTGTTCAGGACTTTAGGGATGTGGTTCATGCAAGCCCTTACTTGGTGGTTCCAAGAGGAAAGCATATTGAAATTTTTGTGTAGCTAAAACTATGGCTTCCACAAAAATTATTGCAGTTCCTCTATCTATCAGTTTGCTGGATTGTGGGCCTATTGACAGATAACTATGTTTAAAATAATGATGATCCATAAGTAAATTGTAATCTGATACAAAACAAATGCACATTTATTATGTCTGGGACTTGAGGTGTGTGATTCATGCAAGCTCTTAATTAGTAGTCCCATTGAGGAGGCATATCAAAATTGTTTGTGCAACTAAACTATGGTTCCATAGAAATTACCGCATTTCTTCATATCAACAGGTTTACTAGGATTGTGGACATATTGACAAGTAATTATTTTTAAAATAACAATTATCCAAAAGTAAATTGTGATCTGATACAAAATGAATACACATTCCTTGCAACACATGTTAAGCTATTGCTCCACCTACAGTATTTTGAAATATAAAAAAAAACATGATTGCACATCTCCCCTCCATTACCTCTGTCTTTCTTCCCCTAGTTTTTAATAAAAGGGCATCCTTGTTAATGAAATACAAACTCAAGGAATATTTTATGCTTTCTTTCATGTTTCAGGCTCCTCATTGTCATATATGTTTCCCTTTTTATTTGAACACCTTACTGTCTTGAATGCAGATCTTGCATTCCATTTAACCTAGCACCTATACTGTGTTTTAGCCTTTAAATTCAAGTATGAATACAAGAAATTGTGCATGTGTTGCTGAGTCATTAGGCATGAAATAACAGAACCAAAGTTCATGTAATAACATTCTATTTAATAATTTAACTAAATGATCCAGCTCCTACATCTTTGCAAAAGGCAATTATATGACATCCCAAATGCCACTATCTAATTCATACATAAAATTCAAGAGTAACAAGCATTCAGGCATTTACTATATTTTACAATAGTACAAATAGGAAAAAGCATTAAATAGATATTTATATACTTTCTAAATTTTATGTACATAAGTTACAAATACTTTATTTTCACAATATTGAAAGATTTCTATATGACAAGCTAGAACATAACAAGTCATCAGATGGACCACCATACTGTTCTCATACCAAACTACTCCCTCAATATGGAGAAAAATAAAGTAATAGTTAGAACTGAGAACCAAGCATCAGAAGCGAAAACGACAATTGACAAATTTTCAAAAAGAAATGCCATTTTCCATAAGTAATCTTTAATTCTTTATAATCGAGTTTCAGAAGCAAAAGCAATATATGCATCTGGTTAGTGCTAAGTAGTGGTTGTCTCATCTTAGAAAATTGTTCTTCCAGAAGTCTAGTAGAAGTCCACAAACCTAAAATTTAGTATATCATCTTGATAGAAACTTAGTTGTGTTTAAGTTGGTTTTGGATTTTCTCAAATTGCATCATTTTGTTTATAGAAAATAAATTGTTGATTTTAGGATAGATTTTAAATTGACACTATATAGTTAGAGTGCTAATAGAGTGAGAAATTCAGCTCGCATTGTTATTAAGTTCACATATAAGCATTCTCTCATTATACTCAAATACTATAGGTATGTTGATTTATTTATCAATATAAATTGTCTGTCACTGGCTTCATTTGATAACTACTAATTCCAACTTTTTTTTATTGCGTAACCAATGCTATAGGAGATGAATAAGTAGAATTCTCAATTGATGAGGCTTATTGAAAATCAAAATCCAATTTTCTTTGCTTATTGAAAGAACTAGTCAAATATGTAGAAGGGTGAGTACCATTTTTAATTCAATATTTAAAACAAAATTGTAGTATTGTGCACTATTTTTGTTGATATTTAGTTGTTTTCTAATGTTTAAATTATGTATATCAAAGATGTTGTTAATGATCTTACACAAGTAATGCCCAAGTCATCAATGTCACCCCAGAAGAATGCTATGCAATTGGAGTGCAAATGTTTAGGTGCATTATTATGTTCATGTTTGTTATTTTTTAAAAATTTAGATAATTTATTTATTGAATTGCTAATAGAATGAGAATATTAGCACACATTGTTATCATCATACATAAGCATTCTCTCACTAATACTTAAATATTGTAGGGATGTTGATTTCTCTATCAATTTAAATTTTGTCACTAGCTTCATTTGATGACTGCTAATTCCATTTTTTTTCTTCCATAGTCAATGCTATAGGAGTTGAACAAGCAGAATCTTCATCCAATGATGTTTATCCCAGAGAACGAATCTGATTTTCTTTGCTTATAGAAAGAACCAATCAAAGGTGTAGACAAGTGAGTACCATTTTTAGTTCAACATTTATAGACAAAAAGCAAGTTCATGCTTTAGAACCAAACATTCATTTTCTTTGAGGCATTTTCCAAATTAGTTCATATGGATTTTCTATGCATCCACATTTTGCATACATTTGTACAATTTATGTGCATAGTACATATAGAGAGACGGATTGTCATAAAAAATTTCTACAATATATGTGTTATTACTTTATGTGTGTGTCAAATATGACTGTGTCTTGATTTTACATTACTGTACATAACTTTGGTATTGAACATTAGTTACTTTACCAGTGCAATGGAGATGATACAGTGACCATCAAATTACATTCAAAATTAAGACAACTATAGTATTTACTCTTTATATTTCTCATCAAATTACATTAAAAATTAACAACCATCAAATTTCAATACATATAGAAGGTTGGAGCTGTGTAAATTTTGGCTTTACATAAGGTCTTAGACCATGATGTACTCAAGTGTTGAAAAACGAATATTAGTTTTATTTTTTAGGGTGCAACATTCATTAAAGGGAGATCTCTGTCATAGAGATCCGTTAAGACTTATTAGGGTGCAATGATCAAAACTCAAGAATAAGGTCATAGCAATATTAATGTGCATTCAAGATCAAGATATGTGAAAAGCATGAATGCAGCCTCTTCTTACAAGGAAAGAGGGCAGGATTTCAAAGTAAATTGTTAGATCCAACTCAATCAATTAAAAGATATGTGGTAGGGTCTTAAGGTTTTAAATGACAAGTAACAGTCACAGGGGTCACAAAAGTGGACATCATTATAATGGCATGGATTAACTTGACATCAATATACAACTAGAGTTCATCTCTTCAAAGATGATAGTCTGGATGCTATAGTACACTCTATGTTGCAGTCTCATTTAGGCCTCACAAGATGCTCATAGACAATCCAAAGGAGCTTAATGAAAATCCAAGGTCTCAAGCATGTTAAGGAAGTTTGGCGAAAGCAATGAGAAGTGATCAAGGTGTAATGATGATACAAAGAGCAGTCTTGAAGATGTAAAAAAGATGCAAAGGCAATGGCATCATACCTAAAAGCAAATTCACCGTGTTTGAATTTAAATCTGAGTTTGGAAACCATAAAATTTCAAACATTTAAGCACACCTATGAATATTGTATGAATCCACCTGAAATTGGCTAGGGGGTTTTCATCTTTAAAACCAATTTTTTGTAGGGATTTTGTCCTAGGGTAGAAGTTGAATAAGTGCTCAATCTCCATTGTTGGGTTTTTTAAATCACTAAATTCATTGTATCATCTCCATTATTTGGTTGACCTTTACTATGTGTAATCAATAATCTTAATCCTTGATATTCTCTGTCTTGATAGAGACTGTTGTTATTGCTTATTTGCTCTTAGGGCTGATCATGTTATCTAAGGTAATGGCCTTTTTTATTTCTCTATGAAGTTTACAGTGATTGTCTCCTTGTATATCACTATCTTTAACTGTCTCTTATAAGCTTTTGGTCACTATTATTGGTGTTCTTCAAATGCATCTATGTCTATGGCCTCAAGGTGCCTTTGGCTACTTCATTACTATCAAATATTACTATTTCCTTCCATTTCCTCATTTAGTACCTCATAGGTTCTGTGATGCTCTGTGTAAACCTATCATATGACCTACTATCCTCTTTGATAACCTTTAGTACATTATTCTCCCTACTGTTTTGGGCATAATATTAGACTTTATAGGGTTACTTTGTTTGATCTTTGATCTCATTGTTATCACTGTACTTTAGTCATATGGATTTGTATTCTTCATGAGACTATTCATGCTCATGTTTGACCTATTGAAAGGTTGTGATGCTTTGACATGATACAATCTTCTTTGAGATCTTCTATTTTCAAGGTCTTTGTCTTAAGTTTGTGATTCCATGGGCACTGTATTTCATTGTATTGACTATTGTAGATGAGCCTTCTTTACACATAGACTTTCCTTATTCTAATGTTGACCTTCTCATGGTCATGATCTCAATGCTGAGAAAGGACGCTAGGTCTAAGACTATTATTGACTATGTTTTATTATTCTGCCCTTGGTTTCTTACATCACTGTGACTGTTCTACTCAAACTGTGATCAACAACTCATGATTGTGTATGTTATTTTGATGGAAGATGTTTCTCTTCAAATGCCATTTTTAACTATTCATCACTACTTCTATAGTGACTGTCAATCATTATCTTGTCTTCTATACTAACATCACAAAGGTTTGCTCATATCTAACTACTCCTCTTTACTATGTCTTAGTCTAAAGTCATTCTTAGGCAGTTTGATTGTATTTTCAGAGCTGCATCTTGATTGTATTTTCATCTTGCGATCATCATTACTCTTAAACTCTTATGACTATTATGTATATTATTTGATAGTTGGAGGCTCTTCATTCCTTGTGCTCATGAAATTATTGTGTTTCCTTAAGATGAATGTCCCTAAGCTTTTATTTTAGCCTTTCATGGATGATTTTGTATTTAGTGTCATGTTCTTTATAGGGACTTGTCCCTATGACTGTAAATTTTCAAAGAGATGGCTTTTTTGTTCATGTGGTGCTCCATCAACATTATATCTTGTCTTCATGTTTCCTTGCTAATGATTTAAAAGACTCTTATGCATGTTGTTGTTCTTTATCTCAGTCCTTCTTTGAAATGAAAATCTGCATTTTGTGATGGCATTTGTGTATTCTTCTGTGAATGGATTTTAGCTTCCTATCTCAATACTAATTTGCATGTAACTATGACTACAACAATAACTTTCTAAGGCTTTTACAAGGATGATTGTCCTTTGCCTTAGATCTGTATCTTGTTCTTTTATGACCCAGTGACTGCATTCTTGCTAGACCTTTGTGATAGTGCTAAATGCAACAATGGATTTCTATATTAAGAACTGGTACAAGTCAAAAGACTACTGCTACTTTGAAAATATTGATGTGATCTATAGCTTAATGGCGATCTGTGTGTCAATCTTGTAACAAAGATGTGAGTCAATCTTGTAACAAGGTGTTTATCATTGTATTGAATCTGATGTTCATCGATATCTTTTTCTTCCCTTATTTTGTAGGTTCTCTATGAGGCATGGACTGGACATAGAGTAAGCTAGAAAAAAGCCCTTCAATTTTTAAATCAACGATTCTTAGAATCAAAGCAGACAAGCAAGAATGATTGTCAACCCTACATTCTTCTTAAAGATGAGCCCTTCTATTTTTAAATCCATAACTCTGCAAGTTATGTCAATTGTATTTTTGTTTCCATGTGGACTAATTTTTGTATATGACATAGGATAACCAAATTCTAAAACATTTATTTCTCTTTTTTAGGTTTTATACAATATATTTGATTGGCTAACTAGAGCCCATTCTTAGTTGATAGTCATTGGTAAATAAATTTCAAACTATTACTTGCACTTACTACATAGATCATAATAAAAGCACTGTATTTAATTTGGATTGCGTAGATGTTGATTGTTATTTGGAATTTATAATAGGTATAGTAAACACAATGGATCTGCCAGAGAAATTGCTTCCACATATAGAAAGTCATATGGGAATGAAAAGATTGTGATTTGGCCCCTATTCTTATCAACAACTGTAGTAGATTATTTCTAGTCGTCTAAATGGAATTGAGGCATTTGAAAAATAGGTTGTTGAGTTTGTTTTACGGAAGGTATGCATATAGTAATGAATTTATAATTCATACAATTTGCATAATAGGATTAAGAGCTTTGCTAGGTTTTTGTAAGAGATAAGTTCCTTAAACTAATGCAATTTTTTCTTGTTGTGTCATCAAAACACATTTTAAATAGTTTCTTTCCAAATGAACTTTTGGATAAACATGTATTGGAGGTTGCAGTAGTTTTTGGAGATGCTCATTGAGCATTGGATCTATGTAGACGTGTTGCAGAGCTTACAAAATTCAGAGTCCAATAGTTGTATGCTCCTCAATTTGCTATCCCATTGTAGATTATCTCCCCCTTTGTGGATGTTGGGGATCCTCCTCTTATGAGCTCGAGCTCCTGGTTTTTGGCTTCTTGACTGTTGAGTTGATTGGGTCTCTATTTTGGGTTGCATCTACATGTTTGATGCTTTTTTTTCTCAACTATTACTTGTATCGGGGTTGGTAATGATCTTCATGTATTTGGCTTCTATATGTATTGGGGGACTTTTTGTATCTTGACTTGTGGGGCCTCTCATATGTAATGGGTTTTTTGGCATTTTGGGTAGTGTTAGACTTTTCTTTTTATGGGCTACAACCGAAGGTTTTCTTTCAAATTCTTTCTTGATGGTATGCCCTTTTGAATCCGGTTGTAAATAACTTAATATTAATAAAATTTTAATGGCTTTGTCATTTTTATCGAAAAAATAATGATTAAATTAATGACTCAATATATGACTAAATTAATGACTAAATATATGACTAAATAAATGAGCAGATAACAACAATCAATGACTAAATTAATGATTAATATATGACTTAATTAGTGACTAAATATATGACTAAATTAGTGACTATCATGACTAAATAAATGACCAGATAACAACAATCAATGACTGAATTAATGATCAAATATATGACTAAATTAGTGACTAAATATATGACTAAATTAGTGACTATCATGACTAAATAAATGACCAGATAACAACAATTGATGACTAAATTAGTGATTAAATATATGACTAAATTACTGACTAAATATATGACTAAATAAGTGACTAAATATATGACTAAATCAATGACCAAATCGATGACCACATCGATGACCAAATTGATCAATCAAAACAACCAGTGGTCATGTGACCGAATTGATTTATGATTGGCTGTAATAACCCACCATAATTAACTCGACAAAATTGACCATTCTTTTTTTTTGTTTAATTTAATCATTATGTTTGATTCAATCGCATACTCCGGGCATCCATCCATTTGGATTAGGCATTCATCCATCCGGTATGAGCATCTAACCATACGGGTTAGGCATTTGTCCATACGAGACATAAGATTTCATCTATCCAATACGGGATAGGCATCTACCCATACGGGGTAGGCATCTATCCAATCGAGATAGGAGGTGCTCTGGCTAGAGACTTAGACTCATCGGGACCATTCGGGTCCCGAGCCACTCACTAAGTACTACACTCTTCTAATAGAAGTGCACCGAGGTCGCCGTCCTTAGGAGTAATTAAATAACATAGTACAAGCTTGAATTCCGCCTCGGAATTTGGCTTAAAGCCTTGGGAAGTCAAGCAAATCCACACAGGATTCCTTCTGAGTATGCATTGAATTACTTTTTTTTCCATTTTAATTATCTTTCAAATTAGGATTCTATTCAATCCTTCTATACCAAGCCTAGACCCCACCCACGAACGCCTGAGTACGAGGGACAACTCCATCCCAAGATTGCCTACATACCCGCTTTGGCACGGGATCAAGGCGTAAAGTATGTAGTTCTATTTTCTACTCTATGGTTTGATGTAAATTGATTAGTGGGTATGCAACCCTTTCTAGGGTCAATGTCCCAGACAGTTTCTCTGCGGTTGCTACCCACAGAGGTAGCGCTTAAGAAAAGGCTCAAGATGACCTATTGCTTGTGGCCTAAAAACACTAGATCCTAATTCTTATCATAAGCGTCACCCTTGACCAATTGTTAATCAACAACAGATCTTCGAGATTAAATCAATTCATAAAAGCATTTCACTCAACATCCCTATAGGGGTTTACTATAGTTTAACTCAGTGGATGAAGGATCATTTTAGAATTATCTTATTAAATTATCGATCCAAGGGGGATTACCCACCCCTTGGATTTTAACTTCCAAGTGTCCCTTATTACTCCCGATGATTTATAGGGACGATGCCACAGACGTCATTGATGTAGCTTTATTAGGTGTTAAGTGCAGTAGTTCAACATGACGACATTACCCGTAAGCGTGACCCAGAGGCACCGTATATACCGAACGCTACTAGGTTTTGGTTTCCATCTTCTTTTATTTAGTTTTCTAACTAAGAAGCTATGAAAACATGATGCTTGAAAACAATTACTAATTGAACGTGCATAATTTTAATTGATTGAAATAACTACTTGATGAATTACGTAGAATAAAAACCATAACTTGAAATATAACTTGCATATGAAAACTTGCATATTAATAATTACATGTGTACTTGTATAAGGATGATAACGTCAATAAAATGTAGTTAATCTATAAGTAATTTGCATGATATAAGAATAGTGTAACTTGCATGCATGATTAAGCAATCCAAAAATAGTGATTAATTTAGGCATTCAATTCAAATCATATTAATGTGAATTAATTGCTAAAGGCCAACTAAGTGCCCCAATGGATCTTAAATGGATTGAATAACTCTAATTAAAAGAATTTGATATAATATAATTTATGAATATAAAATTTACTAAGGATAAATTAATTATGAATTTACTACATAATAATCCCCAATATTTATAAATTTTTTCTAAGTTAAAATCAATAACTTAAAATTTATACTAAGGAAAGAATTAACATTTCCTAAATTGCAATTATTAACAATTAAACTTAAAATTTAAACTAAAATAATTATTAGCAATTAACTTAAAATTTAACCCAAAGTAATTACTAAAAATTCCAAATTGCAATTTAAAAAGAATATATAAAAAAACTAACTAAAAAAATAAAATAAGCGATTTTTTTTTTGTTTTAATAGTAAATAGGGGGGGGGGTGGGGACCACGGGTCCCATCACCCCTGCGGTCTTGCATGCGCAGTCCCGCAGGGTTGAGGGGACACCGTGGGCCCCTCCACTCCCCTATGGCCACTACCGTGATAGTGACTGCAGGGGTAGTGGAGGGTACCACCACCCCCCCACCCGACAGTTACATTAACTGCCCCCCCCTGCACGCCATCCACTATTCATTCAAAAATTATTTTCGGAGACCATGTCATTATAATCGCCTTGCAACATTAATATATTTTAACATTCGAAATAAATTTAATATATATATGGTTTACATTCCCAATTATTTAATGATATAAACAAAAAGAATATTTATTTATGAAAATAAGAACATGAACAAAATAGATAACAGAGGTAGGTAATTGCTTTAGATTGATTTTTTAGTAAACAAGAGATTAATATTTACAGAGAGAGAGAGAGATTATTCCAACATTCACAGGGAGGAAGTTTATTTCCAGATTTCATAGGGAGAGAGTTTATTCAACTAATATTCACAAAGATTCAACTAATATTCACAGAGATTCAACCAATATTCACAGAGATTCAACTAATATTCATAGAGATTCAACCAATAGTCACAGAGAGATTTTATTCAACTCATTTCATAGAGAGATTTTGTTTAACTAATATTCACAGAGATTCAACTAATATTCACAGAGAGATTTTATTTAACTAATATTTACAGAGAGATTTTATTTATTCATTCACAGAGAGAGAGATTTATTTATTTTTATATTCAATATCATCTAAGAGAAAACAGAAAAGCAAAAATATGATTTTCTACCTTTTAAATAGATTAAATAAGATATGCAAGAGAAATCTGCATTTGTATTTAAAAAGAGAAGGAATCATATCACTGCATTTCTTTAAAGAAAACAAAAATAGATTTTTCTTCCTATCTAGAAATTGAGAAATGATTTCTTCAGAATACTATATTCAACCAAAGAATCTAGAAACTATATATTTTGATAATACAAATTCCTCATATGATAAAAGGAGAGAACGTGGTTTACTGAAGCTCGAAGTTGAATCCTCTAGCTATCCTTTGATCCTTCCTTGCAACTTGAGAGAGATCCTTCAAACAACAACTTAAAAATCCTGCAACAAAATGAGACTACCAAAGGAAAACCTAGGAATTTCTTTTCAAAACATAATCAGCTCCCTTCTTTGAAACTTGCATACAATTTTATAAGAAAAATCCCTCCATTCCACTATCTAGAAAATTTAATTAAAAAGGAGATTCTTTTCCAATATTGGACTTCATGCAAATTGATTAAACTTAGTGGGGGAGTTACATGCAAGGTGGTGGAGAATCCTCTAGAAGCTTCTTATTCTTCCTACAACATGTGCCATAATTGGGAGTGGAAAATAAATAAATAAAAATAATGCCTTTTGAATTATATTCTCCAAGTGTGTGTGTGTGTTCATTTTATTCTTTTATAACATTTATTCAATCATTTCAAGTAGTTTAACCAAAATATAATAGAATTGTATTTTAAATCCAAAAGTGATAAAGGAGGGTTGTGACACTGGCAATAAACTACGAGTGGTCACATGATCAAATTTAGTCATTTATCTACAATTTTTGGTAGTTTATTTAGTCACATATTGTTGTTTTTGTACTAGTGCATTGTGCAGGTCTTGACCCACACAGTGGGTTGTGGCCCTCAGTGCCGCCGCTCCCCATAGTGGGTCGCAACCCACTTGGTGGCATCACTCCCCACAGGGGTGGGGTGGAGCCATCGACTCCTCCCATCCCCCCCCTTTTGCCTTCGTTTAAACATTAAATTATATATATATATATATATATATATATATATATACTGTTAAAGGAGTATATACATTTGCCTAGATTTTATTTTCTTATATGGGGTAAGAATCAGTTTTTTTTTTAAAACAAGTTTTATATATATATATATATATATATATATTTATTTATTTATTTATACTCAAATATATAAACATATATTCTGATATTTTTTTGAGGTTAAACTCAGTTGTCCAGTTTATTAACATGAAGGGTTTTGTTTAAATATATATATATATCTATACAAACATTGTAGAATAATAAATCCAATTTGTTTTATTCTAGATTAGTTAGTTGCAGGTTCAACATGAGAAATGTATCAAATACATAGATTTTTATAGGTTCAAATTGCTGGGGTCCAAGAACACTGAGAGGGGGGGGGGGGGGGTGAATCAGTGTTTTGTTGGTAACATATGATTTTACCCTTTTATAACATACACATATAAACCGGTAAATGAAGAAACACATAACTTGAAGCAAATAAACCATCCACATAAATGAATACCATAACACATAGAATTTATATGTGGAAAACCTCAAAGAGGAAAAACCACGGTGGGATTTGTGACCCACAATATCAGTTCATTAGCCATATGAAAGGATATTACATAAAATGGGGTCCTGCACTTGCAGAAAGGCACACTACCTAGAGAACACTGGTCATCACAAAAAGAGTCTCACTGACTACAAGCTTCTGCTGAAATAAAACAGTAAAAATGAACTCACAAAATGCATCTGCTATGCCAAAAGGAGTTCCGGTTATATTTCTGCTCTGTACCGGTTCATAAACCCTGAACACTTCTATCGGTATCTCTTCTCCTCCAAGAATGCTTTACAAACTATCTGCGGATCATTGCATGATATAACATTCGTATACAAATGTTCTATATACATACATATTCTTCGCATCATACAGTTCTTCTATTATTCTCCTATGTCACTCTACAAAATGATCTAGCAGACTGACCTATATACCGTTACAAAAAATAAGCCTTATGTCGGCTTGCAATGTTTTACAAAAGATATACAATGTCAGCTTTATACAATAATTACAAAATGATTTTATAAATAAAATTTCCTTTGGGTCCAAGCTTGATGTCAGCTTTACTGAAGTGCTGGATGTCGGTGCCGGTTCCGGTGTAACCCTGGATTCTCCAATGTCGGTATCTGTCGATGAATGTCTCCTAGTGCCGATGTAAGATTCCTTATGAATATTGTTGCCAAGTAACCATATTTCCACATTGCCATCAATGACAACATATGAATCCAATGAGTGTCAATTGTCAACAATCTCCCCCTTTGGCATTGATGGCAACATTCATGTGAAAAATGGATTCCCTATCAGTTCAACCTGAAGTATGCTCCCCCTAAGAAATACACTCCCTCCTGATATCCTTCCCATATTTTTTTTCTGATATTTTTCACATTATATACACTCCCCCTTTGGCATAAATGCCAAAGACCGGTGAAAGAATTTGAAATAATTAATGAATACAGATTACTTTACCGGAGCTTGACCAATTTCAAAATTTCTGGGTAAGCCTTGTCTAGCAACTGTAAATATGTATCCCAACTGGTTCTGGAGGTATCGGATATGGATACAAGTCCACTTAGTAAGTGTGAAAATGTAAAATGCCAATAACTCTGAGAGGGGGGGGGGTGTTGAATTAGTGTAAAATGCCAATAACCGGTAAATGAAGAAACGTATAACTTGAAGCAAATAAATCATCCACATAAATGAACACCGTATCATAAGAGTATGTAAAATGCCAAATGGATTTTAAATCTAAACTTTTAAGATTAACTAATAAACAATTTAAAAACATTAACAGAAGTATAAATAGATCCAAATCCATTTCTTTCTTCCAAGTAATTTACTTTCCTATTGTATTACAAATGTAATTTTCTGGAAATAAAATGAAACCCTTTTTTTTTAATGAACTTGTCAAGAGATAACTATCTAAGAGTTAAACATAATATAATTAATACAAGTTTAGTGAATGCAACTTTTCTTAATTTTAACAGTAACTTAAATCTGAAATACAACTCCTTATTGTCATTAAAAGTAAATCTTTCCAACTTGCATTTATTCAAATAAGAGTTACAACAGATTACTACACATTTCTTGTATCTTTATTTTTGCTCTAAATGCATATGCTTAATGCAATAGATACATTCTTGTCACATACATTTCTTTTGAAAAATCAATAGTAGAAAAGGGAGATACATAGGCTTCTATCTTTTTTTACATTATTTTTCACTAATAAGAAAAAATTAAAATAGTTATGAAGTTGCAACTTGACACATTCCTCAAACAACCACATAGATAACTTTCCTTCTTCCATCTCCTATATCCAAATTGCAGACCTGCAAATGAAATAACTCCTTTGGTTGTGACCATGGAGGCTCACCTCGCAACCTAGGCCTACAAGAGGCCACCCCCGAGCTTGGGAGAACTAGGTGCCAAACATGATACAAACAAGCAACACACACATACAATTTCCAGAATACATAAAAGTACACTCAACAAAAAACTCCCAACCCAATCTTTACATAGTCAAATATGAATTGAAATATAGGGGTGAAGGTGGACCAAATCAAAGAACAGATCTACCATAGAAATGAGCAAACAAATGCCTCCTTATCGTTAACCATTAAATTTCATCATAAACAACCATCTCTCTCTCTCTCTCTCTCTCTCTCTCTCTCTCTCTCTCTCTCTCTCTCTCTCTCTCTCTCTCTCTCTTCTTGGTCTCTCATGACCCAAATCAAAACCCCCTTATGACCCCCAAAGGAAAACATTGCAATCCCTCCTTATGGCCCCCAAATTTATAAAAATAAATAAGAAAAAAATACAGCAAGGATCCCAGATCCAAGTTTGCCTCTCTTCCTCGAAGAGATCTCTACACCCTAATACTATCAAACTCCCTTCACCCCAAGACTACTCTACCCTCCCAAGGGTGAGTGTGGTCTTAACTCCAATAAACATATCATGATCACTAGACACTTAGGGATATTAAATTAGCTTCATTTCTTTATTATCATGAAATCTTTTATGTAGATCTTGTTCCACTTGATTCCAAATTTCCAAGGTGATTACATCCCCAATATTACCATTTCAAGCAACACTTTCAATATAAACTGCTAACCACTTAGGGCTATCAACAACCATAGTTAAATACTAAGAGATGGATGCACTAATTCTACCATCCTTTGTCTGTTCTCCTTGGACTTCCATTAAATAGATATAATATAATAAAACATTGTTTGTTCAATAAAAAATTGCAACACATACATGAATACTTTTATGTCTTGCTTGCTAATGGGGGGGTAAATAGTTGAGCACAAAATCAATAGTTGTACAATGCAATTTATATAATTTTACTAGTGGCAACATTTGTTTCCTTAGCGACTTTCGCTAGCTCCTTGTATCTTCATATCTAATTATTAATTTATCCACGTCAAGTAGGAGCATGATGCCAAATTACTATCAATTGTGGTTAAGAATGCACAAAGGTGGAATAATCACCAAGTACAAGGATGCATAATCCATTAACGCTTGACAACTATTTCCTACTATCTCACATACCATATTCCTTCTTTAGTGACCTGGAAATTTGATTTATTCTTACCTATCACATTCATGTAATCATGAGAACAAGGGGGTGCATACTTAAGAGTAAAAAGCACAGTAACAACACCCTCCTGTTATTTGAATTTCGACTAATAGAAATTATCATTTTCTATCTTGTCTATTATATATTTACTTGCTAGCCAACCACGACATAAAGAATTTTTCAATTATCTTCAAGCCAATAAAATTGCCTTAATATCATAGTATCAAGCTATCCTATAATTGCATAACGTTAGGGTGTACTAGAAATACAAAGGTCTTAATATTCCAATTAACTCCAAGTTATTTTTTATTTAGCCACATGAATAGGTTTCTTAGCACTATGCTCATAGATCCTTACATTGAGCACCATATACCATTTCTAACTAATTCTCATTAACCGTTAATTACATTTATGATAGTATTCCCAACTTCCATATGCCTTATCAAATTTTGGATATTGGCTCGTCCATACCTAATTTTTCTTATACTTTTTCTCCCATGTGTCATCAATTTGCAAACCTCTTCGGATGTGCACAAGTAGTGAAAGTGTTCTAAACTAGCGCATAGCTAGTTTCAAGTTATGTATTGGTCACACTTTCTCCTTAGACTCCAAATACATATAAGTTAATCACCTCATGATTATCTAATCATGTTACATCTACTTCACCTTGTACCTTAGTAGGGTTTCTACGTGACTCCCATACCCTTTCATCTTTCTTGACCAATTACTTAGTCCTCTCAAGATTCTTTAACCAAAGGATTAGTTAGGTCATCTGATTGTTCGATTCCCCAATATTGGACTTAACTACATGGGGATTTAAGAAATACGTTGCAATTTTCATTGTTTAATCCAAAAGGGTTTGTGTCTCCGTGCTTCTTAAATAAAAATTACCTTTAGAATTACTAGGGCTCATTTATTAAGTGGATTGTTATTCATCATTACCTCCATCATCCTCAAGGTTATCCACTACAAGCTCCTTTACATTGATACGAGAACCCTTAACAGGTGGTCTCAAGACAAGTAACATAGTACAATCACATGCTTAAGGTACCTATCTATTAAGAAAGGATAATCTTCTGCCCAATATTTATAAAGGTACCACCTAACTTGCTCTTGAAAGGTGCCCCCATATGGCACTCATTGTTTACAAACCACCACAAACTTCCTCACACGGTTGGATGTTAATTAGAAAAATAGCACCATATTGTATTACTAATATTTCATTTATGCTAATCTTCATTAGGCTTGTTTACTAAGTTTCCATCTCATCCCATGTGGTGCCCAAACTTTCGGGCAAAAATGCAACCACAATTTTTTTTTAAATAATGCTAAATTACTTGTGATCTACGCAATGTCTTAGAAGAGGTTGCTCACTTAGTTTCTCTAATTAAAAATATTAAGCATTAATTTAATTTGGTCTCTAATGCGAGTGATATAATATTATTCCAAGTGTGGAAAAACATTTAATTTACTATGAAAATAATTCCTAATTTATTATATTTCAATTTCCTTTTAATTTACTAATAACACCCATTGTTAAGTAAAGCTAAATAAAATATTCCTATAAAGTCAACACAACTTTATAATTAATGACAAAGAACACACAAATATACTGAGGCGAAATGGGCAAAATTTTGTAGGCTAGGGTTTTGGAGTGCAAGCATAGTTGGGGCGAGGAAGCCCTTGGCGATCCTCTTCCACCTCCAGATCCTTTTGTCATTTAGTCTGACCACATCCCACAATGGGTTTTTTGGAATGGTAAATGGGTTAATGTGTTTTCACAGGATCAGTCGGAGTGGCGTCGATGACATCCTGGAATGTTGAAATCATCTTATTTTAAAGGTTTCTTTGGGTCTCAGAAGAATTTCTCTCTACATTCTAAATCCCGTGGGCTTGGGGGGTTTGGAAAAAACCCTCAGAATAAAAACTTTCTTCAAAAGGGTGCTCAATGGAATTTTGCTGGTTTGGCTCGGCCTAAAGTTGTATTACCTTCTGAATCAAAAATGAATAAACCCTTGGTTAAAGAACCTTTGGCAGAGAAATTTTGGTCACCGATGCCTAGTATCTCTGTGGTTGAAGCTCCTTTTGATAAGAAAGCTAGGGACTTACACTCCTTGGCAGTTCTTATTCAAGTTTGGGGTGATAATACTTTGCTTTCCAAGCTCCATCACAAAATTCACTCTCTCTGGTATGGCATGCTTTACTTTCAGGTTCTTTCTGCGAATACCTTCATTGTTATTTTTGATTATGTGGATGCTAAACAATAGGCTTTGGAAAAATCATTTTTTTGGTTGGGCCATAATTTAGTCTTTGTGGAAATTTGGAAATCTTTTTTTTCTACATCGCAAGATATTGTGAAATGTATCCCTACTTGGTTCTCCTTGCCCGTTCTTTCCTATGAATTTTCAGATCTGGATATCTTGCAAAAAATTGGGGATTCTTTTGGGAAATTTATTCATTCGCATTTAGTTTTCGAGGATGGGGTTTTAGGGTTAAGATCTATGTTTTTCTTTCTTTGTCCTCTGTGGTTCCTTCCAATTTTGATTTGAAATCTATTGATGGTATTTGGCGTCAGAGTGTTGTTCGCAATTCTGCTTGGTTTTCTAGGGCTTCTGTGGTCATGGATACTGCCCTTTTTGCTTCTTTGAAGGGTTTGTCTTTTGAAGACAAGGTGTCTCGGGCTTCAAAATTTTATGATTCAAAACTTGTTACTCCCTTGTCTAATATTTATATTGGGAGTCGGCCAAAATCCCCTCCTTTGCAAGGTTCGGCTTTTGTTGACAATATAATTTGTCTTTCAGTAATTCAGAAGGATGGGGATGGTGCAACGGTTTTAGGATCCCCTTCTCTTATGAAGGATGGCCTGCTCATAAATTCTCAAACAAATGCTCATCCTAATGTTAATTGTATGGATTCCATCCTTCCTAATGCAGACTTAATTTCTAAAGTTCAAAAAGTGGTTTTTGATCATAACATTACCTTGAATTCGGATGTCACTGATAAAGTGGTGGAAGCAATTGATCAGGATTTGGTCAATTTAAATTCCTCCTTGGTAATTCCCCCAACTTGTAATCCTTTTGATATTCTCTCTGATAAAGCCCATAAGGATGATAATGTCTTGGGTGTAACTGGGGATGGTGATGGGAACATGGGTTTTGATCGTATAATTAATAAACCTTTGGTTCAATTCCCTTTATCCCCTACCTCTCCATCTCCTTCTCTTGCTAAAAGAGGTAGGAAGCCGAAGGCATTCTACATGCAGTTATAGATTGATGTTGGTATTCAGTCTATGCTCTTGAGCCCAAATTCGAGTTCAGGCATGAGAAAAAAAAATTTAGTCCTTCGTTTACTCGGTCTATTGCCTCCAAGCGTAGTTTGAAGGTTGAGTTGGTGAGTGTTGATTTTTCAATTGAGAAGAGAGGAGAGATTACCTCCCCTTGAGAGAAATGAGGATCATGTCTTGGAATGCTAGGGGCTTAATTGCCCCTTAGAAAATGTGCCTCATTAAATCACAGTTGGATTTAATGAAGTGTGATGTGCTACTTTTGCAAGAGACTAAGTTAAGTTGTCAAGGTGCTAATTTTTTGTTTTCTAAATGGAAGATTTAGAATTTTTGTGTCTACCCTTCTGCAGGGGCGTCTGGGGGTTTCTATATTCTTTGGAATTATGTGTCTATTGAGTTAAAATTGGTTGTTTATGCTCCCTTTTGGATGTTGGCCTTGGTAAAAAGTCATATTTCGAATGTTAAATTCTGGTTATTCAATGTGTATGGACCAATGTCAATTGGGGGTAAGAAAGCTCTTTGGGATTCTTTATCTATTACCTTCTCTTCCCTACATGGGCAGTTTGTGGTTTTTGGTGGGGACTTTAATGCCATTTCCTCTGATGATGAGAAATGTGGGGGTATTTTTCCCAATAAGCATATCTTGGAGGATTTTTCTGCTTTCATTCATAATAATGATTTCGTGGATTGTAAAACCTTGAATGGTCCGTTTACTTGGACTAATAGGAGAAAATATTTCTCGCAAATTGCTGAAAGACTTGATCATTTTTTGGTTTTTGCCAATTGGATTTCCTCTGATGTGGATGTTGTGGCTTCGGTTTTGCCTTATGTTGGTTCTGATCATTTTTCAGTTGTGTTATCTATCTTGGATGACAAAGCTCTTGGTCGTTCTTCTTTTAAAATCAAACCAATGTGGTTTCGAGATCCATCTTTTCTCATGCTTTTACAATCTTGGTGGTCCTCTACTCCCTTTGTTTATGGATCTAGGATGTTTAGGTTTGTCAAGAAACTCTCTTATCTAAAGCAAGAGACTAAGAAATTGAATGTATTGCATTTTAAAAATATTTTCTCTGAGAAGCTTAGGATTCAGGAAGAACTTGAAGTTCTTAATACTATGGTTATGAACTGTGGTATGGATTCTACTACTTTTCAGTGGCATAAAATTTTAAATTCTGAACTAGAAGAGATTCTCTTTAGGGAAGAAATATATTGGCATCAGAAATCTAGAGATCTATGGTTGTGTGATGGTGATAGGAATATTAAAAATTTTCCATTCTTCGGCTAAGATGAAAAGACAACGTTATAGGATGTCTTGTATTCACAACCTTGATGGAGCTATTATTATAGAGGAGACTGAGATTGTTGTTGAGGTTGTCCGGTTCTTCAAGTCCTTGCTATCTGAGGAGACATATGCCTTTAATGATAGCTTTGCTTCTGCTATTCCCAGGCTTATTTCTGACAAGGATAATATAATGTTAATGGCACCTTTCTCTATTCTAGAAGTAAAGGAGGTTGTTTTTTCAATGGCACCTGATAAGGCTCCTGGTCTTGATGGTTTTACTGCTCTCTTTTTTCAAAAATGTTGGTCTTTCCTTGGGGAGGACCTTCAACTTGTTTTAGAAGATGCTAGGTGCAATAGGTCTATTTTGAAGGAAATCAATTCAACTTTGATTGCTCTCATTCCAAAATTATAGAATCCCAAATCTTTTTTGGATTTCCGCCCAATTTCTTTATGTAATACCTTATACAAAATTATTACTAAGGCTATTTCCTTACAGCTTGCTAAGTTCATTCCGAAGATTGTTTCGGGGGAACAAGGGGGTTTTGTCCCTGGTAGGGAAATGACAGAACGGGCCATTGTGGCCCATGAGATTCTGCATTATATTTCTCAGCTGTCTATTCCAGCTATGATTCTAAAGTTGGATATGAGGCTTATGATAGGGTAAGTTGGCAGGCGCTCTTGTGTGTGCTTAAGAATTTTGGGTTTGGGGTTAAATGGGTCAAATGGATATAGGCATGGATTAGCATGACTAGGTTCTCGGTGATTTTGAATGGTTCTTCATGTGGTTTTTTTTCTTCATCTAGAGGGCTCAAGCAAGGGGATCCGTTGTCTCCTTTTTTGTTTATTATTCTGGATGAAGCTCTTAGTAGAGCCATCTTAGGAGCTAGGGATAGTGGCATCTGGAAGGGGATCTCTATTCCTCATATGGCTGCTAGTCATACTCATTGTTTATTTACAGATGACATGATATTGTTTGGTAAAGCTACTATGGGGGAAGCTAAGGTCATTAATAGGATCATTTTGGATTACTCTTTATTCTCTGGTCAGAAGGTTAATCGAGCCAAGTCTAAAATTTTCTTTCTCAACATTTCCCCTTTGGTGTAGTCCAAGTTGATTCATTTTTGGGGTTTCTTTATTGGCCAGTTCCCTTGTAAGTATTTAGGTATTTCATTTTTTACCAGTTCAGAGAAGCATAACTTTTGGGAATGGATTTTGGGGGCCATTTCTTCAAGAGTACTTTATTGGTCTCATAAGTGGTTATCTTTTTCTAGGAAAATTGTGCTTATTGAAGTTGTTTTAAATGCAGTTCCAATCTATTTATTATCTGTTTTAAAGTCTCCTAAGAAAGTTGTGATTGCTCTACATTCAATATTAAGGTCTTTTATATGGAATGACAATGTTAATAAGAAAGGTATCATTCCTCTGTTGGCATGGGATAGGGTTTGTTCTCTAAAAGATAAAGGGGGTGCAGGGGTTAAGGATCTTGGTAAATAGAATTTGGCTCTTGGTGCCAAGTTAGTTTGGAAGCTATATAAACATCCCTCTTCTAAGTGGGCATCTATTTTTTCTGCAAAATATTTGAAAAACTGTTCTAGGGAGGCCATTTTTACTACTTCTTCGTTGCCTAAAGGGTCTGTTATCTAGAATTTCATGGTTGAGTGAAGATCTATCATTTTTCTAGGGTTGTCTTGGTTTATCCATAATGGTCGAAAGGCTAGATTTTGGGAGGAAGTCTAGAATGGTTTCCCTACACTTTCTAGCCATAGGGATTGGTCGCCTCTTATGTCTCTTCTCATATCTTCTTGGGGTATATTTGTGGTTGATTATTTTTTTGTGGATTCCTCGGGCATCTTACCTGTGGCTAGATGGAAATCTATTGATTTTCTTCTGGTGGACCAAGATATTAAGTCTAATTTTGTGGATGAGGTAAAGAAATGTCCATTTCTCTTTTCAGAGAAGGACGATGAGCTTATTTGGACCTATTCAAAATCAGGGGAATATTCGGTTAAAGAGGGGTATAATTATTTGTCTGCAAGTTGTAAGGGGGAGGATTTGCCCTATAAGTTATTTTGGCATGTTGCCTATCTTTCGAAAGTAGGGGCTTTTTCTTGGTTGGCCGTTCAGGATAGAATTCTAACTGTTATGAGATTGGATAGGCTTGGCATTACTGTTTTTTTTCCTTGTGTTATGTGCAGAGGATCTCTTGAATTAGTAGATCATCTTTTTCTTCATTTCCCCTTTGCTTCTCTTTGTTGGTAGTGGCTATCTCATAGGTTAAATTGGTGTTCTGCTTTAGGCGGTGACCTTAGGTCTCATTTCATGAGTTGGCCTCTATTATATCCATCTTCATTTTATGCTTGTCTTTGGATAATTGCTCCTTTTGTTCTGATCTGGAAGATTTGGCTTGAGAGGAATAACAAGATTTTTAGGAAAAACTCTTCCACTTTGCAAGATGTGCTCTTCTGTATTGAAAAATCAATCTTTGAGACTGTCTTGGCCTTCATTTACAAGGTCATTAGTTTGCAGAATACTTTTACACCATGGGTTAATTGGATTACTAGGCATTGGCCTGCTTTACAGTCGCTCCCTTTGATTGGGGCCATTTCTAAAGCAAGGTCTTCATTAATGAATAGGAAAGAGGTGGTCTGGCTACCTCCCCCTGCTTCTAAGTATAAATTGAATTTTTATGGAGCATCCCGTGGTAACCCTGGGAAATCTGCCATTGGTATTGTGGTTTCTGATAATAGGGCTCATATTATTAAAGCACAATGTCAATGTATTTCTAGCGGGACTAATAATGTGGCCGAGTTACATGCTCTTTCTACTGGGCTTGATTTGCTCCTTTCATTGCACCATTTGGATGTCATTATAGAAGGTGACTCTCAAGTTGTTTTTTATATGGTCACTAATCGCTCATCTCATTCTTGGCATCTCAACTATTAGTTGGATAAGATACTTGCACAACTTGAGTTTTTTAATTCCTTCTCTATAGTCCATTGCTATAGGGAAGCTAACAAGGTGGCGGATTTCTTGGTAAATAAAGCATTAGATGAAGATATCTAGTCTTTGTTTGATGTGGATTCCAGTGTTTTACCCCCTCATTCGGTTTAATTGACCATAACCTATTGGCTGAGTCTTGACCTAGTATCTTGTTGGTAATTATAACCAGGTATGCAGTTTAATGTGGTGGTGTTGGTATCCTTCTTGGTCTTTCATAGCTCCTCATTAAGCTTGCATTTTTGCTTGTAACTCCAACTAGGGTACTAGTTGGGACTTTGTTTTTATGGGTTGGGATATTTGGGGTGGGGGTGCGTTGTAATCTTGTTTTTCATAGTATTATGTGCATGATGCTTGGGTTTTTTATTGTCCGAAGTATGATTTCTCTTCTACAGCTTGTGTGTGGTTTTTAATTATGATTATCTCGAGCTTTGTACTTAATGATCGGGCAGCTCGCTTGAAGATTTATGATTGTTTCATTATTTCCTTTGCGGTGGCAGACTTGGAATTAGTTCTTTTTCATTTGGGGGATCTCATTCGTGTAACAATCTTGTTTTATCATATGTTACAATCATGTGTATTTATGGTCATGCTTTTTGAGAAGAAGTTCTCATTATTCTTTCTTGAGGTGGCGGTCTGTGGTTGTTTTTTTGCACGTTTTGCCGTGGGCTTGTTTGTGTTGATATATATGTCTCATCCTTTGGTGGCTGAACTTGTTCCTCTATGATGGCATTTGTTGTCTTTATAATCCCGATTTCTCTTTGTTTCACATTATCTCTTTTATGGAGATTGTGGGCTATAGAGTATTGATGCCTATTAAGTAGCATGACTTCTAGGACTCTCATGATTTTGATGATGAAAAGCTTGGTCGTCTGTTTCAAAAAATTTCTCTGGATTACTCTCTGGCTTTTCGCAAAGTTCTAGGCAAATGATGGCTGGTGGAAAATGCAGGTTGTTTTCTTGCTGAGATTGCATCTCATTTTATTACTATCTCTATGGACCTGCTCTTGGATTCTTCTATGGTCAGGGCTCTTTTTGATGCATACTTCCATCCCTACTTTTATCTTGCTGCTAATTTGGATAATGCATTGTCTCTCTATCATTTTGAGTTTGGCATTTTTGCTTATGGTGGTTTCCTACCTTGTTCTCAATTACTATCTTCTGGCTGGCATGGGGAACTTCTTTCAATTATAAGAGACAGCTTGATTTCTAACCTTTATGATGATACTATGTTTGCTTTGGTAGCTTTGTTAGATCATGTCTCGCCAAATATTTTGGTAGCGGTTGTCAATGTGTTTTCAGGTATTCACTTTCTTCTGGACTCGTTGAAAGCGCTGATGTCTTCTCCAACTTCAGTTTTGCCTCTTCAAATGGTGCCTCCTACAGTTTTCAATGATGATGTTATCCTCCCTTCCTCTCCTCTGTTGGAAAGCACTAGTTCTTGGTTCCTGCATTCTTAATGTAATTCTCTCATTTAGAGAAATTTTGTACTCTTACTGGGGGTTGGTTTTTTTGTTGCCCAATATGGTGATTGTGTAATTCTTGGGTTGGCATCTTATCTATTTTTATTATGCATGAGCAAGACCGGAGGTTTTTTACCTGGTTCTTTCCTACTAGTGCTCTTTGAACCAGGTTGTAAAAACTTATAAAAATTAATAAAATTTAGTGGTTCTCCACTTTTATCAAAAAAAAAACAAAAACTTTATAATTAATTAATTCACCCAATTGCAATCTTTAATTTTAATTATATTTAGTGGTACTATTATTTCCTTATAATATTTAAATAATTCCAAAATCCATTAAATTAATATTAATACAAATTCATTTTATTAATATTGATTAATTGAGCAAATAAATATAAAGTTTCAAAACGTCATTATAATAATTAAATCATTAATAATGTTTCCTACTTGGACTAAATAAATCCATAGGATCAAAAGTCCATTAACTTTTAAAAATACATTGTCCCACTTCAAAATCCCCTTATAATTAAATTAATCATTTACATCACCAACAATTAAAATACTCCCCCTTATATAATAAAACATCCATCTAAAACTTTCCATTAAAATTTCCCCTTTAAAACAAATACCCTCTTAAATAAAAAAGAAAACATTAAAGCATTATAAGATTACTTTATTTAAAATGGGGTTTCGCACCCCCCCCCCCCCCCCCCCCCCACTTTTTACTTCATTTTAAATTTTAAACCTCTTTTTTAATATTTCATTCATTAAGAGTTAACCCTATTAGGGCTTCTTTTTTTTTTATTAAAATGAAAACTCAACACAACGAGTTTCCCTAGAGTGGTGGCACCGTCGCGGTGACCCTCCCAATAGTGGGTCACCCCACTATGGGTCACGGTCCACTGCGGACACGCCCACAGTGGGTCGCCCCATTATGGGTGCGATTGTAGTGGTCGCTGCCCCCCAGTGGGTCGGCCACTGCAGCAACCCCAACAATACGATGTGTAATTTTTTTTTTTAAACAAGTTTTTAAATATATATATATATATATATATATATATATATATATATATATATATATATATATATATATATATATATATATATATATATATATATATATATATATATATATATATATTCTGAGCAAAATGGATTCTTTTCCAGTTTATCAAATAAATCAACAACATCTAGAATTATTATAAAATGTGTGTGTGTGTGTGTGTGTGTGTGTGTGTGTGTAAATATATATATACATTCACTGTGTAAACACAATGTATTTCCAGATTAGTATGAACAACATTATATGTTTATTTACATGTAATGTATATATATATATATATATATATATATATATATATATATATATATATATATTCTCAGAGATGTCCTCACTATATTTTTCTAGAACTAGTTTATTTTAACAACATTGATTTTTTCACTAACCATAAATATATATCATACAAATAAATAAATAACATATGGTTCAATATGGAGTTCTTTTCTATATCTACATTCTGATTTAAAAATTCCTTACTATTAACATATTTACAACTAGCATTTTTAAACATCAAGAAGTGATTTAAATAAGTAAATGAAGTGCAAGTATATCTATTTAAAACTGCATGGTTAGAATCAATACTAATTAGATTTAGACAACAATTGAAACAAGAGATAAATTTGCAGTTTAATAAAAATCCTTGCTTCTCATTTTTTTTTTCTTTCATTAGATATTACAACAGAAATATGACACTGCAACTTAACCCTTTTCTCTTTTTTTTTCAAGCTATTGAATAAACAAACAAGGAAAATAATACATTTTTATTTCTCTTCTTGAAATACATTGCTCACAAGGAAATATAAATGAAACTTTCCTTCTTTACATTTTTATTGAAAATGACTAATTACAATAAGAAGATTTAAATATGAAAATGACAAAGGAGTGCACTTTCAGCACAGTTTAAACACCACTTTGGGAAGGTATCTTTTCTACACCCTTAGACTATCCTAAAACCCTCCACCCCAAGACTGCTCTAACTCACATGTACAAACAACAAGAAAAATCCAAGGGAAAACAACTAAAAACAATTCCAAAAACATAGTATCAAGAACATAGAAACATATTGATTTCACAACAAATTCAGATTTTACCATCACATAACATGAATGCAACTAATTTACTTGGAAATATTAACACCAACCTTTACTCCTGCTATGGAATGTATGTTGTAGAAGACCTTCCCAATTCCCTTACAATCTCCTTTTCCAAAATTCTACTCTAAAATTCCAAATCCAATACTAAACCTTGTCTCCAAGGTTGGAGAGTGGGTGATCAAAGTCCCAAGTTTGAAAATCTCCCCTATATAGGCTCTCCTCACACTTTCCAACTTCCTTGGAAAGGATGTGAATTCCCATAGGTTGGTCTTCCCAACCTCTTACATGGTTTCTAGAAATGGAAACTGGAAAAGGTGGTTGCAAGATGGGAAAGTGCACCTAAACACCAAAAGGAAGGTTGTCTACCCAAGAGTCAATCTTCCAAAAGTTCAATTTCGTCCATCTTGGAAGACCCACTTTTGAAGTGACTTGATAGTCACATGGCTAAAAATGTCCCTTACCCATAGGTATATCAAATCAGCCTTTAGAAGTGACCTAAACTCAACCCTAGGAGCTAGTTTGACCCCCCAAAAACCCACCTGAAGTTTGTCTATGGGTCAAACTTGATTTCATGAAACTAATGGCTCTCTAACCAAGTTCTCTTTTGGGATCACAACAAGATATTTGAAAATGCATTGGGTTACACACTTTCCCTCCTAAGGACATGTCATTTGCTAACTCACACACATCACAAGTGTCAAATGACACCATAAAATACACATCACAAAATACACTTGGCATGTCCTTTTTGGGAATAATAAAATTAACAATTACTAATATGAACTTACACTCAAGCATCACTATTACGGAATTAAACACATCACATATGAGGTATTGTCTCTCCAAATAGACAAACCTTGGCTTTACTATCTCACATAGGTCTGATCTTAGTTCTCCATGTATTTTCCATGGTCACATGGATTAATTTTCTACACATCTCATTAATTTCAACACCAGTAGTCCAAAATCACATGCATCTATACGTATATGAAGGAAAAACACATCAGGCACATAACATCAATTTCACAACATCTCATCAATTGATCCAAATCAAAGAGTAATAGAGATAGTATCCAATTAACATTTTTCCTAGCAAATTCATATGAAATCAGTTACTCAATTGCATCATCATAAGAATCATATAAATCAATTTTTGATAAGACATGTATAAATGTATCATATCATCATCACATAAGTATTGAAATCAATGTAAGATGGAATACATCATATCCAATGATATCAAATCACCTATCAAATAGTATCTAAATCCATAATACATCAAAACAGTGTATCAATTAATAAGTCTATCATGAAAATAAATGAAGTTGTATGACACGCTCGGTGTAGGGCCTCACACCCCAACCTAGCTTGCTTGATTTTGCCATGTCAAGAACATATCCCAACTAATGATATTGCCTTTATTAACTACTATAAGTATTCTACTGTATTGAATTTATTCCTCGTACCCAATTTGAATAGGTTCAATTGTTACAATTTGTTTTCAATTGAGTGGCAGCCTCATAAGTACTAATGTTCAGAATTCAATTTTGAAATATCGCAAATATTTTCATACATTTTTTTTTCTATTTTATAGATGTTAGTAATTGCCATTTTTGAAGGCCTTCGGAGCATTTTCAGCCTTGGAGACTTTTCTCAATCCTTTAGAGTGTTGTTGCTGGAAAAATATTTTAGGACTTCACCTACACTCTTGAAGACCTTTCCAATGAAGTAAACGGTTCACATTTTTGTGTCCCGAGTGGAAAGTTATGACTAGTTGAAGTTAGGATAAATTTTGATAGAATTTTGGAATTTTTTTGTAGTTTTGGGGTTTTATTAAGTCATAACAAGTATGACTATTGAGTTTTGATTTTCAGAGCTTTTGGTGACCATCCACTAATACAAAAACAACAATATATGACTAAAAAAACTACCAAAAATTGCATATAAATGACTAAATTTGATCGCGTGACCATTAGTAGTTTATTGCTAGTCATTAATCATGCGACCAAATTTATGACTGAACTATTTTAGTCATTTATTGGTTGTTTTGATTGATCAATTTGGTCATTTATTTAGTCATTGATTTAGTCATTAATTTGGTCATTGGTTTATTCATTGATTTATTCATTGATTTAGTCATTAATTGTTGTTAATTGGTGTGTAGGGGAAAAAGTGAGACTAAGTATGAAAACCCTAATCCCACTCTCATACACACATGAAATATGAAGGATCCTAGGGAGGTAATGCACTTTGTCTACTTCTTGTGAGAAAGAGAGAGTCATGGATTACCTCTTAGGGTTTCTATTCCTTTGCTGCAAATGAGGGAGAGGAATGATTCAAAATGCAATTTAACCTAAAGTGCAAGTAAGCAAGCAAACCCCAATCTAGAAATTTAGGATAGAAAACAACTGATAAACTGTTGAAAAGTACAAATTAGGAAGCAAAATCAGAGGTACACCTGTGTCTGGAATCTGAGCCAAATTATCTGGGACCAGGGTGTCATGCCACTACCCTGATTCTGCAAGTCTGAAGCTGCAACTAAAAGACTAGATTATGGGATCTACAAACTGTTGCACTGCCAAATGTTGTTGAAAATAGGTAGGACCAGGGAACCATGCCCCTATCCTAGGGGTTTCTGATGAGTTTTGAACCCCACGACAACCTCTGTGTGCTTTGTCGGTTCTGAAACTACTAGCAACACTCGGATCCAAACCTGTACCTGTAGCTGAAAAAGAGGGTTTCGAGTGGCTATGTAGGGTTTTTCCTTAGTCAAACCCCTTTTTTGGTGATTTCCACCTCAACAAATAGCTGATAATGTACTGAAAAATGTGTGTGCTAAAACCTTGTGTGTGTGCAAGATCCTAAAATGAAAGCAGATGATCTAGAGCAACCCTAAAGAGTAAACCCTAATTGCTTATAATTGACAAAGTAAATGCTCTAAATCCATGATCCAAAGTGATTTAAAGCATGAATATGAATCAAAATGAAGCTCATGTAAAGACATGGAAACAACATGAAACCATACCCAACCCCAAGGGAGAGGTACAAGCCAATCTTCAGTTGGTGATCTCCTACATCTTCAAAAGCCCCCAATTGATGAAATGATGCTTGATGAATATTTGATGGATGAATGTTGAATTTTGTTGAAGACTTCAAAGATCTACTCTTTCACTCCAAAGAAGGCCCTTTATGCTCCAAAAACTTGCACTTAGATTCTTAGAAGAAGACCCCTTCAAATGAAGAAAGCAAGTTCTTAAGTATGAAACCCTAGATCTTAATTTCATGTTTAGGCCAACCTAGGATTTGAATTCCCCACCAATCTTTTGGGGTTAAGCATTATTATATCATAAGATTATGCTCCCAAAATTTTGGGAAAAAATTTGAGGACCATGTACACTTTCAACAGAGTCCGACCAACTTTTCACCAAATTTGCATGATCATTAGATATGATGATATTAGAGTGGATCCCAAAGTTACAACAAATTTTGAGATGTTTTGATATGCAAAATTGAGCCTTAAAGGTCAAAATAGGACATAATTAGGCTTTATGAATTAAAGGATTTATTGAAGGAATAAAAAGGGGCACACTTAGGATAAAGGGCCCAATTTTATAACATGTGAAGAGGTGAAATATGAATTATAGATTTAATTAAATTTAATGCTTAAAAGAGATTAGAAATGCAATATGCAAAACACACTAAGGTGGGTGCTAAACTAAGTGTCAAATTGTACCACCCTAGAAAGGGTGTACAATTTACAACACTACATTTAGCCCCCACTTTAGCGATCGTATGACACTACGTGCATATGCAAGCTAAAGTATAGAAAAAGTAAACATCATTTGAAAAAATGATATATCCATAAGTTGTCGGATGAAGCCCCCAACGATATCTGTAGTAAACAATTAGGACCCGCACCCTACAAAATGACATGTTAGATCACAAAACCACCTAATTCTTACTAAGGAAGGTGATGAAATTTGTGGGTATCTATATGCCCCCCTATTTTGGCTTGCTTATTAGTGAGGTGAAATAGGGTATCATGTTTACCACAACGAATTGTGATAAAATCTTGATGAACATGTTCACAACAAGACTTGGTTGTGCATCCAAGCGCTTTATGGAACTAATGCAGAGTGAGAGAGCAAATTCATGATTCCAACGCCACTGACTATGCAAAAATTGGAGCTCTTTAGGTCAAGATATGATAGATTGAAGGAGAAGTGCAGAAATTAGGGTTTATAACCTAAAAGCATAAAATAAAAAATATGCATACCTCATAAATATGAAAGTGACACCTTCATTTGTCACTTTTGACTTTTTGGCACTATTCACTATAGAGGAGCCCACTTATTCGCCATCATGCATCGACACTGACCCGAGTGACCTACATGGATGGAGATCCTATGTCGGTTCATACTCGTTGACCGACCCTTAGACGAGGTGAGTTGACTTGTCATGGACTCGTCTTTGACTTTTTATGTTTTCACTGAATTCGATGTTGAATGATGTCATCACCAAGATCATGCTCATGCCCCCTATGTGGCCACCATGGTCTCCTAGGACACCCTAGTCCTCCATGGGTGCCTTGGTCCTCCTAGGGTGCCTTAGTCCCACCTAGACACCCTGGTCCCTTCTCAAGGCAACCAAAGGGTGCATGGGATTAGGCGTCAGACAAATAGAATAGATTGATGATCTTTTCTATTGGATGATTACAATCGATGATTGATTACTGATAATTTGATGTTTTGATTTGCAGATTCTTCCATACATTCTTGAGCACACTGCCGATCACACCTTTTGGAGCCTTCGTAATTAGATTTCAAGGCTCACACCGAAGGAGAGAGATTTGTCGCATGCTATAGGCTTATGTTATACAATGACTATGCCCGCCATCAAGTTTCATCCTGCGATGTTGATGGCATTGATGGAGAGGTGGGATTCATATACCTCGACATTCCTCCTACCTCTGGGGGAGATGACGGTTATCCTTGAGGATGTATACTATATTCTGCACCTTCCCATTAGGGAAGAGACTGTTAGATATCAAGTTGATTACTCTGCTATCGAGTATAGGATAGAGAAAGTCTACTGCATAGGGAGAGTGATACCTAGCAAGATGAGGGGCTGCACCATGGTCAATTGGCTCCTACACCCTACCAGCAAGGTTCCATAGGTGAGGCAGCTCATGATCGCTACCATTGCATTAGCTGTGTGCCCCAATGGGTGCGACACCCACATGCATGGAGGTCTCACCTACACGATTAGGTCCATGGAGAGACATCAAAGAATATACTCTTGGGTTTGGAGCATGCTTTCACATCTCTATCATGACCTTGGAGAGTATGTGCTTAGAAAAGGGTGCAGTTTGATGACCTACACACTACTACAAGTGTGGATGTTTGAATATATCACATGCACTAGGCCTGTTGGAGTCCCTATGGACTTAGTTCTAGAATAGCCTAAGGTATTTGCTTATCCACTTACCTGTGAGTGGTAGTTTGAGGATCTATTGCATTGGAGATTAAGTCTGGATAGATTGACAGTGGGTAGGATCATATGGAGACCTTACCTCAGGATGTATATGTGGGAAAGGATACACAAGCAGTTATTTTGCATGTAGAGGAACCATCTACTGGAGGGATGGTATAGTCACATGGTCATTCCCTTCTACTTCAACCAAGTCCAGTGGTAGTTTGGGTTTGAGCAGTGTGTTCCTGCCGATGTACCTATCTACATCTGACACTCACATGTGACTCCTAGGTTGGGAGCTATTCTGAGGCCTATGAGTGATGAGATCGACATCACAGATTTAGACAGATTGGATCGAGATGTCACAATGGATTATAGAGATGATGTGGGTGTGCATCGATGGTACATCACATGGTGCAGGAGGACATACCTTGGAGCCATATTTCCAGTAGACTATCCTAGAGGGAATTCCAGACCATGGAGATAGATGAGTGATGAGGAGGGACCCGATACATCCAAGAAGGGCACATATGATCAGGATGACGATGCAGGACAACAAGAGGTGGGTAGTGATGGAGATGATCCTGATACATGAGAGGGATATTATGATGGAGAGGAGGAGGAAGAGGATGGGGATGAGGACAAGGAGGAAGAGGATGAGGATGAGGAGGATGAGGAGATTGAGGAGGAGGTTGAGGAGAATGAGTCAGATGCAGTTCCTCATCACTCCGGGGATAACACCATAGCACTAGATCCATTGAGCCTCCTATCGCAGGCAGAGAAGGACCCTATAAGGGGTCCTGATTCCCATCCCCATCAACCCATGCCTACTATGCAAAGATAGTACAAGAACAAAGAGCCTAGTGGGTACCAATCTTAGGCGGTTCCTTTCCACGACCCCTACTAGCAAGAGGGAGATCCAGGTAAGGTGTTTTATGCTTTTCTAATTTATGCACCTTATTTGTTTAGAATTGATGAAATAGATTGTTAATGATGAAAACTTCTCTCTGTCTCTCTATAGCTAGCATCCAAGGATGGTGCTCCTTTATCCAACATGCAGTGAGAGACCTCATGATGTTTGCACACATCCCTAGTTCCTTGCAGATAGCACATAGATCACAGGGAAGGGTAGGATGACACGAGGACCTATTCACCCCCATTCGGATGGAGATGGAGGTCTGGCAAGATATAGAGAGATCTTTGTGAGAGAGATTACAGTAGATAGAGTGTGATCTAGCAATGTTTGAGATAGAGGCAACCACATACCACAGGATTATGATGGAGAGGGATCGCAGGAGCTCCTTGTGAAGTCACACATGTTCCATATCATGATACACACCCATGGGCCCACCCCCATGACTAGATCAAGAAGGGACATCTAGTCACCATCCTCTAGATACTAGTCCTAGGGATAGGAGATGACTCTACTTTATTAGGAGACATTTTGTTGATGTATATGACACTCATGGATATGTATGTATTTATGCCCATGTTATATCTCAAATAAGTTATTTTAATACTTAAACAATGTATGCATTGCTTAGATTAAAAGTAACACATTTGGTGATGAACATGTATATCTAATTTAATTTCCATTTGATTGATTTCTCAATACTTCATGATTAAATTGATACATGTGTGATTTAATTAAATAACTAAATATTTAATTAAATGCAATGATGTAGAAGAGAAATGTGTTAAGATTAAGAACTATATGACTAATGTGATTTAATTAACTCTAAAACACAACATGATATAATACTACTTAATACATAAGAAACATGTTAGCACATATAAAATGAAAATCCATTACAATTTACATAAATGAATCCAAGACAACCAATAAAGCAAACAAACATGCTTGTCATGAACGAAGTAATGTAGACTAAACAATACAATATCATTTAAGACCACATACAGTAATGAAGATATGTTAACACATTATCCAATTTTGAAGAAAGAAAAGGTACAAAGAGAGAGAAGATAAACTGGACAAAAAGAAAAGAGGGAGAGACAGAAGGAAAAAGAGGCTAGGCATAGTATCTACAAAGTTGCATAGCATTTATAGGTTCCTTGAGAGGCGTACCTTCCCCATCTGCTATCTTGTAAGAACCCAATCCATAGACTTTGATAACAATGTATGGTCCAAGCCAATTAGGGCTGAATTTTCCTTTCTCCTCGGGTAGATAATTCACGTTACCCTGATTTTCATAAAGCACTAGATGGCCCAATGAAAAGGAATGTTGAATGACTTTATCATTATAACTCCGTTGTAAAGTTTTATGATATGCTTGAATATGCTTGAGAGTGTTTATATGTCATTCATCGCAAATCTCAAGTTTTTTAAGTCTTTGTTCTCTATAGGAATCGTCATCCACTATAACCCTAAGAGAAATTATCAAAGAAGGAATTTCTAACTCCAAAGGCATAATGGCATCGGCACCATAAACAAGATTATAAGGGATACAACCTATAGTAACACATACACTCATCCAATAGGCATAGAGAGAATAGGTTAATTGAGTATGCAAATCCTTACCATGCTTGTTTATAGTATTAGAAGACTCGGCTTGACCATATGATTGAGGATAGTAGGGTGTAGAAAATTTATGTTGAATATGATATTTCTCGAGTAACTTCTTCACATCCTTATTTTTAAATGACATTCCATTATCTGAAACTAAGGCAGAAGGTATTCCAAATTGGGAAATAATGTTCTCTAGGATGAATAAACAAATTACCTCAGGGGTAGTGGATCGAAGGGGAACTGCTTCCACCCACTTCGTATAGTAATCATTGTAGTTATGATGAAATTTTGTGGTACAAGGAACCTAACACTCCAAGCATGAAATATTTGTTTCTTTTTAATTTTGTTTGTTATATTTGTGATGTAATAATGGACCAACCATTGAGAACTCAATAGAGCCATGGTTGAGTTGTCCAAGTTTTGATTTGAGCCAATTGTGTTCAGGATGCTGACAGCCTGAGAAGTGAGATGCTTAGGTAGTTCACAGGTAAAGTACTCCAGATGAATGTATTCATGTATTATGGGTCAATTGAGTTGTTATTAGGTATTCTAAGGTGTTGGAGGACCTTTAGGAGTCTTAAAATGCATTAGAATGGAAAATTGCATCTTGGAGCCAAAAGTTGTAAAAGGCTATTGAGCAACATTTTGCAATTTCTTGCAAAATTTGCATTTTTGGTTATAGGCGTTAAAAGTTGGTTGAACCAACTGAAACAAGAGCATATAAGACAAAATTCACTTCATTGTATGGGTTGAAGGATTGGAAATGCTAGACCAAGTTTTTGGTTTGTGAAGCAACCTTGTTTCCACTGGTTTTTGCCAATTTTACTCTTGTTTTCATTGCTTGTATGGTCCAGTAAGGACTAGATGGTGTAAATTCATTGAAATTATGAGTGTTCATTGTATTTGTCTTGTTTAAGGTTGATTTCCAGGTTTGATTGTCCTAGGTTGTAGAGATTTCTTCCATTCTTTGCAACTAGGAGCAAAACCCTTGCAAGTAGGGTTTAAGAGCAAGAAAATGGCTCTAACCTAGGAATTCTTTGATGGAACCTGTTGAAATCACTAAGAATGCTAGGTTAGGGTTTGTACATAGTTTTATAATAGGGTGTGTGGTGTTGCAGGTACTGGAGGAGGAGAAACAATGAAGCCCTAGGTTCACCGCTGGGAGTAGGTGAGTTAGGACAACAAGAAAAGTGTGATTTATGAGCACATGGGGATTGGTACAAGACCAAGTGACACATGAATGGAAATCTCTCAGAGTTCCCTTGAATATTATGAAATTTTTTGGAGCTAGAGATTTGACTAGTGAAGAGTTTTAGCCCCATCTTACGAAGTCACCGATGAGGCCTAAACCCTTCAAAATAGTGCAGCATTGGAAACCCCACTTGTACAGATAACCCAGATGCACTTTTATAGTATTGTTTGTAACTTTTAAAAGGGTACTCAAATCCATGATTTATTTATAGGCTTGTTTAGGACTTTTTCAAACTAAGACCCTAAAACCGCTTAGGGAGGGCTAATGCAATTAGGCCTATTTTGGTGTCGGTAGAGACCTTAGGAAGCCAAGGCGATGGATTTGGTGAGCCTTAAACCTCAAAATAAATTGAAGACACATGGTAGATGCATTGGGAAACCAAAGGAAGTGGTTGTGTGTTAAGATCCTTGTAGGAGTGGCTAGAGCCCAGGAGAAGAGTGTGTGAGTAACTGAGGTGGCAACCTCAAGTGGTGGAGTTGATTGTCCAAAAACCATTGGCTATACCTAGGAGGCAAGTCAAGAAGGTTTAGACCTTGGAGGTCTCATTATCATAACCCCTGCCAAGTTCTATAAGAGGGACTTGAGTATGACAAGTCACTCAAGAAGGTGTATCAAACAAAGCTCCAAGACTCTATGCATTAGAAATGGTATCAAGGCCATTCTTGGAAAGATTTGGTGTATGTCAGATTGTGAAGAAGCAAAAGCAAGTTCAATGCCTCCAAAGGAAATGACTCTAGAAGCCATCCAATAGTTGGTGGCAGAGATGATAGAAGGATTGAAGGATGTCGAAGGAAGTAGAGGAACCAAAGAGGTTAAGAAGGAGAAGGGGAAGGTTAAGACAAAATGGGGTGATGAGACTGATGAAGAAGTGGAAGATGGAGAGGAACCAGCAGCAGTAGCCATGCCTCAAGACCAAAAACTATTCTTGGATGTAGTCAAATACATTTCTAAAGACAACTTGGATGGATTACCAACCTGTGGAGGAAACCTCAATGGAGAAGAGTTGTTAGATTGGATAAAGGCTCTCAATAATCACTTTGGTTACAAAGAGGTAGTAGAAGAGAAAAGAACAACTATCTTATCACCAAGAATGGGAAGAAGCATCAAATGGATCCACTACCTGATCCAAAGGAAGAAAATCAAATAGGCTCAAGTGTGATGCTGATGAGAGGTAAAGAGTTTCTCAAAGTGTTGAAACAAGAAGGTTATCAAGGCCATGCTATAGTGTTGAAGCCTAGAGATGAAGCTAAGGCAGATCCAATGAGTGAAGTTCCTCAAGAGGTACAAGGTCTACTCAAACAATATTCATAAGTGATAGGGGATGACATACCTGATTCGTTACCTCCAATCAAAGATGTGAATAATCAAATAGACTTAATACCAGGGGCCAATCTGCCAAACAAAGCTGCCTACAAAATGACACCTAGTCAAAATGAAGAGATCGCCAAACAAGTACAAGAAATCCTTGACAAAGGGTTTATAAAGAAGAGTTTGAGTCCAAGTGCTATTCCTACTATGTTAGTTCCTAAAAAGGGAGGCAAATGGAGAATGTCCATGGACTCCAGAGTAATCAACAAGATTACAATAAGGTACCGATTTCCCATACCAAGGGTTGAGGACCTATTAGACAATCTAGGAGGTGCAAGCTATTTCACAAAGGTGGACTTGAAGTCTGGTTATCATCAGATCAGAATCAGACCTGGAGATGAATGGAAGACAACCTTTAGAACCAATGCAGGCCTATATGAGTGGTTGGTGATGCAATTTGGCCTCACCAATGCACCTAGTACCTTCCAAAGGCTCATGAATGAAGTATTGGTTGAGTTTATTGGTAGATTTATTATTGTGTATCTTGATGACATTTTGATCTACAACAGGTTCAAGGAGGAACAACTCAAGCATCTAGAGATGGTTTTGAAGAAGTTTAAGGAGGCTCAACTCAAGATTAACCTTGAAAAATGTGAGTTTTTGAAAACAGAGCTTGTATACCTTGGTTTTGTTATTTCTCATGGATGTTTAAAGATGGTTCCAAGAAAGGTAGAAGCAATACTTAATTGGCCTATCCCTAGGGGCATAAGTGAAGTTAGAAGCTTTCATGGAATGGCATCTTTTTATAGGAATTTTGTGAGAAACTTTAGCCATGTTTTTCCTCCTATTCTCAATACTATTAAAGGAGGGATTAAGTGGCACTTTAAGTGGACAGAGGAAGCCAACAAGGGGTTTGAAATGTTGAAAACCAAGATAGCAGAGTTGTCGACCCTTAGATTGCCTGATTTCAATCAGTTGTTTATAGTAGAACGTGATGCAAGCCAAAGGGCAATAGGGGCAGTTTTAAGCCAAGAAGGACATCCTATCGCTTTCTTCTCAGAAAAGTTAAATGAAGCTAAGCAAAATTACTCCACATATGACTTGGAGTTGTATGCAATGGTTCAAGCATTGAAAAAATGGCATCACTACCTGCTGCCCAAAGAATTTGTAGTCTTCACTGACAACCATGCCCTTAGTTTCCTCAATGGGCAAAAGAAGTTGAACCAAAGACACCTAAAGTGGGTTGAGTACTTAAAATCCTATACATTCACTATCAAACACAAGAAAGGGACAACCAACAAAGTAGCTGATGCACTAAGTAGGAGAATCATGACTATGCAGGAGATACAATTGCAAAGTGTGGGTTTGAGTGAGTTAAAAGACCTCTACAAGGATGATAAGGACTTTGCAGAATACATGATACAAGAGGGTTTATTGTTCAAAGGTCATTTTCTTTGCATACCTCAATGTTCTATGAGGAAAAATATTATCCAAGAGAAGCATCAAGGAGGTCTAGGAGGTCATTTTGGCATTGATAAGACTTTGGAGCAGGTTGGTAGGTTTTATTATTGGCCTAAGTTGCAATCATAAGTGAGAAGGTTTGTAGAGAAATGTACCATCTGTCAAAGAGAAAGAGGAACCTCAAGTAATGTAGGTCTATATCAACCCTTGGTCATACCTCAGAGGCCTTGGGAATGTTTGAGCATGGATTTTGTGTTAGGCTTGCCTAGGACACCAAGAGGATTTGATAGTGTGTATGTGGTGGTAGATAGGTTTAGAAAAATGGCACATTTCATACCTTGCAAGAGCACCAATGATGCCACCTATATTGCAGGCCTCTTGTTCAAGGAGATAGTTTGAATTCATGGTCCTCCAATCAGCATTGTTAGTGATAGATATGTGAAGTTTTTGAGCCACTTTTGGAGGACACTTTGCAAGAAGTTGGGCACCAAGTTATCTTTTTCATATGTCTATCATCCTCAATCACATGGATAGACAGAGGTAGTCAACCAGTCATTGGGTAATTTGCTAAGATGTCTTACAAAACAACATGGGTGGACTTGGGATCTAGTACTTAGACAGGCTGAATATGCATATAATGACTCAGTGAACCATAGCACAGGTAAAAGTCCTTTTGAGATAGTGTATGGATTCCATCCTAGGGGCACATTAGAGCTCAAAGATCTCAGTTCAATGGCACCCAAGAGTGCACAAGGGGAGAACTTTGTAGAAGGTATTAAAGAGGTGCATCATATGGTAAGGCAGTCCTTACAACAAAAATCCTAGCAGTATAAGGTTCAAGATGATAAGACAAGGAGGAAGGTACAATTTAAAGTAGGAGACTTAGTGTTGGCATACCTTAGGAAGGAGATACTTCCAAAAGGTAATCCTATCAAGCTCATGATGAAGAAAATTGGACCTCTCAAGGTGGTGCACAAGTATGGGAAGAATGCATATGAGGTTGAACTTCCTCCTACCTTGGGGATATCTCCTATTTTTAATGTATGTGATCTCTGTCCATACAAGGGGGAGTCACCAACAAATCAAATAGACATGTCATCACCGGTTCATGAAGATTGGATAAAGGATTTGCCACCTAGTCAACCGGTTGAGTTAGAGAGCATCTTGGATACCAAGATAGTAAAGAAGACAAGGAAAGGAGTCTACAAGCACTATCTTGTCAAGTGGAAAGGGTTACCTGATTCAGATTTCAGAGCTTATAACTCAAGGGACTTGAGTTCTTTGTCCTAGGGGGGTATGGTGCAGGGCACCTAACACTCCAAGTATGAAATATTTGTTTCTTTTTAAGTTTGTGTGTTATCTTTGTGATGTAATAATGGACCAACCATTCAAGACTCGGTAGAGCCATGGTTGAGTTGTCCAAGTTTTGATTTGAGCCAATTGTGTTTAGGATGCTGACAACCTGAGAAGAGAGATGCTTAGGTAGTTCACAGGTAAAGTACTCTAGATGAATGTATTCATGTATTATGGGTCAATTTATTTTTTCTTAGGTCTTATAGGGTGTTTGAGGACCTTCAAGAGTCTTAAAATGCATTAGAATGCAAAATTGCATCTTGGAACCAAAAGTTGTAAAAAGTTGATGAGCAACATTTTGCAATTTCTTGCAAAAGTTGCATTTTTGGTTATAGGCATTAAAAGTTGGTTGCACTGACTAAAAAAAGAGCATATAAGCCAAAACTCACTTCATTGTATGGTTTTAAGGATTGGAAATGCAAGACCATATTTTTGGTTTGTGAAGCAACCTTGTTTCCACTGGTTTTTGACAGTTTTACTCTTGTTTTCATTGCTTGTATGGTCTAGTATGAACTAGATGGTGTAAATTCATTGCAATTCTGAGTGTTCATTGTATTTATCTTCTTTAAGGTTAATTTTTAGGTTTGATTTTCCTAGGTTGTAGATATTTCTTCCATTATTTGCAACTAGAAGCAAAACTCTTGCAAGTAGGGTTTAAGAGCAAGAAAATGGCTCTAACCTAGGCATTCTTTGATGGCACCTATTGAAATAACTAAGAGTTATAGGTTAGGGTATGTGCATAGTTTTAGAATAGGGTGTGTGGTGTTGCAGGTCCTAGAGGAGAAGAAACAATGAATCCCTAGGCTCACCGCTGGGAGTAGGTGAGTTAGGACAGCAAG
The DNA here is from genome assembly GCF_030272615.1 of Cryptomeria japonica. Lineage (NCBI taxonomy): Eukaryota > Viridiplantae > Streptophyta > Pinopsida > Cupressales > Cupressaceae > Cryptomeria > Cryptomeria japonica. Next base: position 275,708,161 of record NC_081410.1, on the reverse strand, counting down.
AAAAGTGTGATTTATGAGCACATGGGAATTGGTACAGGACCAAGTAACACATGAATGGAAAGCCATTAGAGTTCCCTTGAATATTCCCAATTTTTTTGGATCTGTAGATTTGACTGGTGAAGAGTTTTAGCCCCATCTTGCCAAGTCACCAGTGAGGCCTAAACCCTTCAAAATAGTGCAGCATTGGAAACCCCACTTTTATGGATAACCCAGATGCACTTTTCCAATATTGTCTGTAACTTTTAAAAGGGTACTCAAATCCATAATTTATTTCTAGTCTTGTTTGGGACTTTTTCAAACTAAGACCCTAAAACCACTTAGGGAGGGCTAATGCAATTAGGCCTATTTTGGTGCCGATAGAGACCTAGAAGGGTTAGGAAGCCAAGGTGATGGATTTGGAGAGACTTAAACCTCAAAATAAATTGAAGACACCTGGTAGATGCATTGGGAAACCAAAGGAAGTTGTTGTGTGTTAAGATCCTTGCAGGAGTGGTTGGAGCCCAGGAGAAGAGTGTGTGAGTAACTAAGGTAGCAACCTCAAGTGGTGGAGTTGATTGTCCAGAAACCATTGGCTATACCTAGGAGGAAAGTCAAGAAGTTTCATACCTTGGAGGTCTCATTATCATAACCCCTGCTAAGTGCCATAAGAGGGACTTGAGTAGTTGAAGGGTTGAGTAGGACAAGTCACTCAAAAAGGTGTATCAAACAAAGCTCCAAGACTCTCTGCATTGGTATGTCCTTGGGATGAATGAGGAGATATTTTACCAATGAGATTCAAACCCCATTTTGAAAAGGGCCAAGATGCTACTTGAGATCAAATTTCTTGGGCATGAGTGTGGATCAAATTACTATGTTACTGGCACAAATGACATTTTTCGACAAACCCAAAGGAATATTTTTCCATAGTTTGCCAATAATATACCATTTGGAGCAATATCTGAACTAAGGATCTACCCCCAAAATTCCCCCACAAGCACTTGAATGTTCTTCCTCAAGAGCAATAGGGATTTCAACTTTGTTAAGACATCTAAGGAGAAGATCATTATAACACCTCCTATAAAGAACATTAGAAAGGATAATGTATCTAGTGGCTACTTTGTGAATCCTAGCCCGAGTATTATTATTTGCTTAGTCGAGAAAGGTAACATCATTTAAATGTCTCATGATATGTGATTACAATTCATCAGAATTGACAATTTAACAATATGCCACATCACTAGGATTATCAGCGATAACCGGTGTAGTGAGGTTGTGAATAGTGAATTTAAGATCTACCAAGGGATCTTCTAAAGATACAAGATAGGCTACACATACCATTGCATCATCATTTTGATTATCTTTTCAAGGAATAGGCTCCATGGTATAAGAATCAAATTTATGTAACAAGGATATAGCGAGATCTCTATATTGTGATAATTTGTCTTGCTTAGCTTGATAAACTCATGTCACTTGTCTTATGATTAGTTGAGAATATCCATAGATATGTAGACGTTTTATATTTAATGCTAAGGTTTCTTTAATTCCATCTATAAGAGCCTCATATTCAGCAATTTTTTTCGTACATACAAAATTGAGATGGTATGATAAGGGGATAGGCTTCTTTTTAGGAGAAATTAAGACTACCCCTGCCCCTGATCCTGTACGATATCTATAGCCATCAAAATATAATTCCCAAATCTCATAAATCTCAATAGAGAAAATGTATTCATTGGGAAAGGACTCTAGATTAGGTAGGGAGAAGGGTGAAGGAGCCTCAACTAAGTGGTCAATCAACGCTTGACCATTTATTGCCTTCTGTAAGACAAACTTAAGGCCAAACTCAGTCAACATAATAACCCACTTAGTTGAGCATCCCGAAAGGTCCGCTTTAGAGAAAAGATGTTTGAGAGGATCAAATTTAATGATAACATGGACTTCATCATTCAAAAGGTAATGCCTTAACTTTTGGGTTGCAAAGACCAAAGCAAGGCACTACCTTTCTATCGTAGAATATTGAACTTCATAATCGAGTAGAGTACGACTTATATAATCAACCAAACATTCTCTACCATGCTTATCACATTGTGCCAATAGGGATGCAAGGGCATGAAGGGAAGCAGTTGTGCATAGAAAAAAGGGTTTAGAAGAGTTAGTAGATTGAAGAACAAGAGGATTGGCCAAATAAGATTTTTAGGTTTTCAAATGCTTGACGACAATCCTCATTCCACTGAAAGGTGATATTATTTTTAAGCAATTGAGTAAAAGGAAAGGTACGATTCGCAAGATGAGATACAAACCTAAAAATAGCTTGAATCTTTCCTTGCTAACTTTTGAGTTGGGAGACATTTTTAGGAGGTGGCATGTTAACAATGACATCTATATTTTACGTATCCACCTCAATTCCATGATTCGAAACTATGAACCCTAATAGTTTTCCACTATCCACACCAAAAACACATTTTTGGGGATTCAAGCGCATGTTATACTTACAAATTCTCTCAAAGATCTGATGAAGGATCTTAACATGATCTGTGCAAAGGATTGATTTAGCTAAGATGTCATCAATGTAATCTTCTAAGGTCTTATGCATGTAATCATGAAAGATAAGAGTCATAGCACGCTGATAGGTTGTGTAGACATCTAAAAATGGTCAACGCTTGTGGAGTCATACTTTAACATTTGCGCATTGCCTTATTTTAGGGTTCTTGCATCACATTAACATTTCTTCTATGTTGCGCATTTGGTCTTTATCATTTGCGAGCATCGAGTCCTTCTTCTGCATTCCTCATTTTTATCACTTTCAAATTAGGTCTTGTCGATAACAATCTTCAGTCATGATTTTGGTCAATCTTATCCTGTCGCATCAATGTGCATTCTCATTTATCATCATTTTGGACATCATCAATTCTAATCGATGATAGAATTAGGGTCTTGTCCTCTTGTCAATCTTTCAATCATCTTTAGCTTGTTAGTAATCATTTGCAATTATCAACTTGTCAATCTCATCATTTTGCGATCGATTCGTCATCGATCCTTGTCCTTGTCAATCTTGTCATTTTGTGATCGATTCATCATCGATCCTTGTCCTTTTCAATCATGTCAATTTGGATCGATTAGTCATTGTTCCTTGTCAATTGGTGCCTATCAATTTGATCTCCTTGTCAATCTTGGTCAATTTGTCATTGATTTTTGTCAACCAATCTCAATCATTTATCAACATTGGTCCTTTGCCAATCAAAATCATGATCGAACCTACATTAATTTCTTGTTGTCTTGACCTAATTCATTGTCCTCTTATTTCTAGGGTTTTATGATTTGTTCATTTAATCCTTTTCTTCTTCTTTGTGGGTTAAATAAATCTATTTATTTAGTCCTAGGTCTCTTTTCATGAATTAATTAATGGATGAAAACCTATTAATTAATTCACCTAATTTCTATTCCATCTTTTTCCTCAATTTTCTAATTTGCTAATTTCTCCTAATTCCTAATTTCTATTTCTCCTATTTTCTTTAATTTTTCTAATATTTCCCCTAATTTCATTCCTTCATTTTCTCCTATGTTTATGCTTCCACTTGCCATAATTTATCATAATTTGTCATGCATTTTGCATAGTAACTTGTCATAATTTGTCATAATTTGTCATACTCCTTGCATAGAAAATTGTCATTTGTCATAATTTTGCCATTCTTGATTTGAATTTCCTTTCAAATCTTTTCATGCTAATCTTGTCCTCTCTCCAATTTGTCCATAAATTGGATGAATTTCTTCAATCAATGGATGGAATCACATTTTTGAGTAACCTTATGCTACAGAATTCATCAACAACTTGCTTTCCACTTGCAAATGCACTTTGTGGGTGAGAACAACATCAAATTGGAAGGTGAAAGAAGAACAATGGAGCCACATGAAGGAGATATTTGTATTTGGTTTGCTTTGACTTCATTTTGAGTATCTTGTCTTCATGTTTTCATTGATTAGATTAGGATTGTTTTCATTGCAGTTTTAGGTTTTGTGATTGTCCTAATTTGTTATTGTTTTGATGAATCCTCAATTTCCGTCTACAGGTTGCACCTATGTTTTTCAATCCAAAAGGCATCATAACCCAACAAAACGTGCCCCAAGGGGTGGTAAAAATTGTTTTGTATTGATATTGAGGATTAATGAAGATTTGATTATATCCAGAGAAACCATCCATGAAGGTTAATAAGGCATGACCTGCTACAGAATCCACTATCATATCGATATTTGAAAGAGGGAAATCATCTTTTAAAGAGGCTTTGTTTAGATCATGAAAGTTCATACACATCCTAATCTTATTCAGACTTAGCCACAACCACAATGTTTGAAATTCATGGGGAATAATTGATGGGACGGATGAATCCAGCATCCAACAATTTTACAATCTCAGCTTTAACAAGTAATGCCACTTTAGGTTGAATCTTTCAAATCTTTTACTTCACATGTTTAGCATCGGGAATTAGGACAATGTTATGAGTGACAATCTTAGGATCTATGCCAAGCATGTTAGAGTACATCCAAGAAAAGATTTTAGGGAATTCAAGTAATAACTCAGAATATTGTTGTTGCTCTTCTTCATCAAGACATTTCCCTATCTTGATGATTTTATCTTCAACATGAGTATCTATCTTGATATCAATAGTGTCACTTATTAGGAGATTGCTATGTTTAGGAGCATCTTTTAACTGGGGGAATTCTTTAACTATCTCATAGGTATTTCTTTCTTTCCCAAAGTAAGCTTTCGCATTTAGACAATAGGGAAAGCCACGGTTATGCTGATAACGAGGAAGGTTGTCTTAAACTCCTAAGAATTCGTCTAAGGAATCATCAATAGGAAAAACATCCAAAGTGAAGACACCAAAAGAGTCACGGTCAATATACTTTGGATATTTTATAGGGAGAGAGGCAAAAATGACATTAAAACTAATAGATGGTCTCTTAGAGGCTTAGTATGCTTAAAAGGATCATAACCAAGCCCAGATGTCATATCACGAAAGTTGTTTTCCAAGGGAACCTTTATCTCTTGTTCTTGATCACCACATCCATTACCATTATATCCACACTTAGCTAGGATGTGAAAACTAGGACCATAAAGGTTAGCCATTTCTGAGAGAGAAGGAGGATTTTCATAAAGTGAAAAGTCAAAGTCCTCTAGGTCAGAAACTAAGGGAGATGAAGTCTGGGAAGCCGCCATAAAGTAATTACTCAAAAGTCCAAATAGAGTGGATTGCTTTTTAGGTTCTTCTTCTTCTTCCTTCCTTTCGACCTTAGGATCTCTAGGGGGAATTTTATATTCCCCTACAAAGGTAGGATTAAAATCAAGTGATCCCCAATCATCTTTTGCAAGAACTTTTTCATGAGAGAAAGTATCCTCAAAAGTAAAATCAGGTTTTGAAGACTCCTCCTTAAGAACTTTAGGTCCACTTGAGGAAGTATTGGGAAGTGATTTAGAAGTAGGATATTAGTTTGATGAAGTGGACACACTAGAAGATTTATAGGAATCATCCAAGATAGTTGGGAAAAAAACAATTGAAGAGGATTTGGAAGTTGATGTCTGCAGACAAGCCTAGATATTTGTGTCACCTAGCAAGGTATATGTCTTACTGTTGTAAATGAACTTAACTTGCCTATGTAATGTAGAGGGGACATCTTTCATGCTATGAATCCAAGGTCTCCCTAGTAACAAGTTGTATGTTAATTCTCCAGACATGACATGGATATGTGTGGGTAAAGTAACAAGACCTACCTTAATAGACAAGGTGAAGGTACCTAATGAAGATTTAGCAGCATTAGCAAATCCTTGGATAGTGAGAGAATCGAGCTTAATAAGAGATGTATCGAAATTGACCTTATGCAACAAGTTAATGCTACAAACATTAAGGCCATAACCATTTTCCACTAGTGTTCATCTTATTGCACTATCATTTATAATAATCACAATCATTAAGGGATCATATTGATGTTGAATTTCACTAGTGGGTAGCTCATCTTGTATGAACACAATTTGAGCCTTACGAGTTGTGATAGAATTAATCAAGGAGGCCATATTACTAGAAGTCACTATGGATGGGACATTCAATGTTTTCAAGGCATCTTGTAGCAATCCATGATGAGTTGAAGAAGTCTGAATCATGTCCCAAAGCGATATCTTGGTAGGAGTGGCTTTAAGTTGTTCAACAAGATCATATTCCTTACCAAGAGTTTGTGAAATGTGAGGTGATTGAGGAAGAATAAGTTGATTATAGGAAGAGAAGTTGGGATAACTGAAAGAAGATTAGGTTGCCTATTGTTTCTTGTGTTATAAGTATGGACAACCACATTATAACTCTCTTTAGTTAATTGTTTAGCATAGCTATAAGGACTCTTAGTGGGATTTCCTCCTTTTACAGTAATGATAGGTTTGATTGGAGTGCTAAAGGAATCATAACTATATCCATCTTGAACTGTGAAAAGGGGTTGATTAGAAAGAGGTGAGTTTGGGGAAGGATAAGCACCTTAGACCACAAAAAGAGGCTTACTATGTTCATTCACATTGATAATGTTAATTAACCTTGTAGATGTATTGTTTTTATTTGGAGGTTTAGGTAAAGACATAAAGTCATCAAGGGTATCTTCCAATAAAGCATGGTCATGTCGATTGAAAGGTTTATCTTTGGACTTAAAAGGAGACATAACTTCATAAAGGGAATTGTTTTAGGCAACCATGCTGCTAGATCTAGTGGAGGAGTTGATAGGAATGTACTCATGAGAGGAATCATTCAACTTATCTTTCTCATCACCATGAAATGGCATAATAACAAGGTTGATTAGTTTCTGGCAAAATGAGGGTTTAGAAGGCTTAGGATTCAAAAACTCATCTAGAGCTTCATCTAATTCATCCTTACTAAACTCATAATCAAAAAAATTGCATACATCATCAAAAGCATGAACATCTTCCAAATAAAAATTTGACATTTTGAAATGGAAATTGAATGAAATTTAAATACATAATGCAAGCAAATAAAGGGAAATCTCTCTTCTTCTTTTTTCTTGAATTTTTTCACTTTTTTGGGAATTTTATGTTTATAAATAAAAATGAAATGATACCAAATCTAGATCTAACATTGCAATGTAATGAAAATGCAATTGGATTCACATCGGGTTCACCAAAATGTGTAGGGGAAAAAGTGAGACTAAGTATGAAAATCCTAATCCCACTCTCATACACACTCTCGGAATATGAAAGAGACTAGGGAGGTAATGCACTTTTGCTACTTCTTGTGAGAAAGAGAGAGTTGTGGATTACTTCTTAGGGTTTCTATTCCTTTATTGCAAATATGGGAGATGAATGATTCAAAATGCAATTTAACCTAAAGTGCAAGTAAGCAAGAAAACACCAATTTGGAAAAGCAGAATAGAAAACAACTGATAAACTACTAAAAAGTACAGATTAGGAAGCAAAATCAGAGGTGCACCTATGTCTGAAATCGGAGAAAAAATGTCTAGGACCAGGGTGCCACGCCACTGTCCTAATTTTGCAAGTCTAAAGTTGCAACTGAAAGACTGGATTCTAGGATCTGCAAACTCCTACACTGCCAAATGATGCTGAAAATAGGTAGGATCAGGGTGCCACACCCCTGTCCTAGGGGTGTCTAATTATTTTTGAACCCTGAGATAGCCTCTGTGTGCTTTGTCGGTCCTGAAACTTCTATCGACGCTCGGATCCAAACCTGTACCTGTAGCTGAAAAAGAGGGTTTTGGGTGGCTATGTAGGGTTTTGCCTTAGTCAAACCCCTGTTTTAGTGATTTCCACCTCAAAAAATAGGCAATAATGTACTGAAAATGTGTGTGCCTGAACCTTGTGTGTGTGCAAGATCCTAAAATGAAAGCAAACAATCTAGAGAAACCCTAAAGAGTAAACCTTAATTGTTTATAATTGACAAAGTAAATGCTCTAAATCCATGATGCAAAGTGATCTAAAGCATGAATATGAATCAAAATTAATCTCATATAAAGACATGGAAATAACATGAAACCATACCCAACCCCAAGGGAGAGGTATAAGCCAATCTTCAGTCGGTGATCTCCTATTGTTCTCCTACATATTGAAAAGCCCCCAATTGATGAAATGATATTTGCTAAATATTTGATGGATGAATGTTGAATGTTGTTGAAGACTTCAAAGATCTACTCTTTCACTACAAAGAAGGCTCTTTATGCTCCAAAAACCTACTCTTACATTCTTAGAAGAAGACCCCTTCAAATGAGGAAATAGAGCTCTTAAGTATGAAACCCTAAATCTTAATTTCATGTTTAGGCCGACCTAGGATTTGAATTCCTTGCCAATATTTTGGGGTTAAGAATTATTATATCATAGGATTATACTCCCGAAATTTTGGGAAAAATGTGGAGGACCATGTGCACTTTCAACATGGTCTAACCAACTTTTCACCAAATTTTTGGGGTCGTTAGATATGATAATATTAGAGCGGATCCCAAAGTTACAACTAATTTCGAGATGTTTTGATATGCAAAATTGGGCCTTAAAGGTCAAAATAGGACATAATTAGGGTTTATGATTAAATGATTTATTGAAGGAATAAATAGGGGCACACTTAGGATAAAGGGCCCAATTTTATAACATGTGAAGAGGTGAAATATGAATTTTAGATTTAATTAAATTAATTAATTAAACACTTAAAAGAGATTAGAAGTACAACATGCAAAACACACTAAGGCGGATGCTAAACTAAGTGTGAAATTGTACCACCCTAGAAAGGGTGTACAATTTACGACACTACAATTGGCTATTTATTTAGTCATTAATTGTTTTCAATTGGCAGCATATTTAGTCATTTTAATCATTATTTTGCCATCAACTAGTCATATATTTAGTCATATTAGGGCACGATGGAATCAAACCACCATCCTCTTGCCTGTAAAGGAGGTGCTTTTCCATTTGAGCTAGCACCCTTTAAACAATAATTATACCATGTATCCTATGTTAGCCTATAAACATACATTTTAAAAAAAATACAAAATCAAGTATTTGATGACAATGAATAAATGTTTAAGCACATCACATAACTCTCTAAAATATCTGTAAGAGAGGATTTCAATGACCAATAACCAACTCTACACTCATCTAAAAAATCTGCAATGACCAGCTCTACAATCAACTAAAATATCTACAAGAGATGATTTCAAAACAAGATTGACTCACATCTTTGTATATTCAGGGTCATCAAACACTAAAATATAATCAAATAAGGTTCCTAATTTGACCTGTTGTACAAGAAAATAGGAGAAGAGACATTGTCAAATGGAATCAATTACTCAAAGTAAACCAAGACACCACATAATCTAATAAAATATTTATATTATAAGCAATAGAAACACAACATTGACATTGATTAAATTATTACTTATGTTGAAGTATTAAGAATTTTTTATAATACATATTAACAAATCCCAACATTGTTTTTTTTTCTCTTTTTTCATATATTTTCAAGTAAATTTTCAATTCCTTCAAACCACACTAGATTAGTTCAGTTGAGCCAAAAACATTGGTCTAGTCAAATCTTGTTCAAGTGCAGTCAAATGGAGGCTATGCCTATAAGACCAAAAAAGTGTATTAAATATGTTGATTTTCAAGAAAGGAACAGTTGCATACTGATAAAAAATTATTGATGCAAAAATAGAGGCATTTCCCAAGACATGAAACCATTAGATTAGTCCACATGTTTACATCTTTACATTATTATCTATCATTGTAATAGCAAAATATTAAGAATTACAAGTTTGATTTCCAGAATAGCCAATCAGCTCAACATGTCACAAAAAGAATGATTAAAGCATTGTCACAAAAACCAAAATCTGCCTATATTCAGGTATTCATACTTGTAGGATTTTGCCAAGATCAAGGGCACAATGAAAAGCATTAAAGAGAGACAATAGAATGACAAGAACAAAACTGTATTCTCATCAATATGCAAATGATCAACTGGATTAACCAATACAATGAATATAGGCCTGCTTATATAGGCAAGGCCATATGGATGTATGAGCACACAATTATGACATGTGGCTCAATGAGAAACAAGGGTAGGTAAGAAATACTAGGGGTAGGTAGGAGAAATAATATAATATTCCACAAGAGGTGGATGACCCACCGAATGTGGAGTGTAACAGCAAAATAAGACCACAAAAGGTGGAATTTCTCCTACAAGCTCTATCCCTATGTGCACACTTCCCTAAGTGTCTCAAATCCAAACTACAAAGAGATGCATTATCTTAAGTTAACTTAAGTAAAGTGTAATAATATCCATAATGAATATTTATTTATACCAACACCCCCCCTTAAGTGCAATTTAGGGGAATGAAGACTCAAGTCAACAATGCAAGATGGGTCTCGGCTACTAGGCCATGATAGGTACCCATGTACAATATGCAAATGCAAGCCAAAACCATGCAATGCAATCTCTCACAAACAGAGAAAGGGAGAAAACCCAGTGGGAAAAAACTCCCCCCCAAAAGAGAGATGAATGTACAAAAGACTCTCAAAGAAGAAGGACAAAACCTCAAAGAGGAAAAAGTCCCCCCCATAAGAGAGGAAGGAGAAGTCAGCTGACCCCCCCTAATGACACATCCTGCACCCCCAAGAGAGCTCATAACTACTAGAACTTACTCTCGGTGAAAGGTTTGGTGAATATGTCAGCAACCTGCTCTGCTATAGGACAATACTGCAAATCAATGACCTACTCTTGAATGAGCTCTTAGATATAGTGCATATGAATCTCGATGTGTTTAGTCCGCTAGTGCTGGACCGGGTTCTTTGAGATTGCAATAGCACTCTGATTGTCACAATGTAGAACTGTCGGCCATGGAGTGGTGAATCCAAACTTTGTGAGAATCTGCTGGAGCCAAATGGTCTCAGTCGCTGTGTTAACAGTGCCTCGATACTCAACCTCAGTTGAAGAGAGAGCAATAGTATGTTTCTTCTTGCTCTGCCAACAAATGGGGCCCGAACCAAGGTGAAAACTATAACTAGAAGTAGACTTATGATCATCAAGATTGCCAGCCCAATCGGAGTCTATGTAACCAACCAAGCAAAGTCCTGTGCTTGCTGCATAGTGAATCCCATAGTGATGTGTACCCTAGATGTAATGAAGGATGCGTTTGGCGGCTTTCCAATGAAGCTCATGTGGTTCCTGCATGAAGCAGGAAACCATGCCAACTGCAAATGAAATATTAGGGCGTGTATGAGTCAAGTAGATGATACTACCCACAAGCTGATGATACAAAGTGGCATCAACTGGTGGAGAAGAACACTGAGCCTCAAGCTTGACTCCTAAAAGAAAGGGAGTCAGAGTAGGCTTACAATCAGCCATATGAAAGCGTGCAAGTAGATCAAGAGCATACTTGGGCTGCTATAGTGTAATCCCAGAAGGTGACTATGAAATCTCTATCCTGAAAAAGTAGTGCAAAAGACCCAAGTCAGTCATAGCAAATCTGTCATGCAAAGCAGATTTGACCCTGCTAATGATGGATGAAGTACTCCCTGTAATGATCAAGTCATCAACATAGAGCACAAGTATCAAACCAAGGAAGTATCCTGGATGAAACCCTATGGATGCTCCATATAAATCTCCTCATCAAGATCACCATGAAGAAAAGCACTCTTCACATCCATCTGATGTACAACCCAACCATGAGCTGCAGCAATAGCAAGTGTCAAACGAATGGAATTCATCTTGGCTACGGGTGCAAAAGTCTCAGTATAGTCAACACCTGCAACCTGAGAGAACCCTTTCGCAACAAGCCGAGCCTTATACTTATCCACACTACCATCCGTTGCAAACTTGGTCCGATAGATCCACTTACATTGAACCATCTTTCTCCCCTTAGGGAGATGGACTAAATCCCATGTGTTGTTCCTCATCAAGGAACTATACTCTTCCTCCATAGCTTGGTCCCACTCAGGAACCCCTGATGCTTCCCTAAATGTCTATGGATCCGAAGCGGTAGCAATGAATGCATGTGGAAGATCCTAATGTTGTGATCGAGTTCTTTGTGTATCTAAAGGATTCCCAACAAGAGAACCCGTGGACTCAAGTGTCTGTCAAGCCCAACGAGGTCTAGGTGGAGGTGGAGAATGAGGCTCCTCAACTACAAGTGGACCCTGCTGAGGTGTAACCTTGCGAGTCGGAGTTGAAGGAGTCTCATCATCTGAATCACTAACATCACTATCCACAATGGAGGAAGGTGGAGGAGGTAGAGAGGCTAAGCTAGGAGAGCTTTCCTCAAAGTGAACACTCCTCTCAATGAACACCTCATGTGTCTCAGGATCCATCAATCTATATGCCTTAACACCATTAGGATATCCAACAAATATGCAAGGCCGACTCTGAGGTTCCAATGCCTTGTGTTTCTGCAGAGGTATGCGAGCCCATGCTGGACACCCAAAGACTCTAAAATATCTCACAATCAGTTTCCTACCAGCCCATGTTTCAAAAGGAGTAATACCTTGCAAAGCTTTGTGAGGAACCCGATTCTGGATGTGTGTGGCACAACTGATAGCCTCTGCCCAAAAGGCGGGATCAAGAGAACGTGCATGTATCATACAACTAGCCATTTCTTTGAGAGTTCTATTCTTGCATTCTGCAACTCCGTTATGTTGTGGAGTGTATGCGATAGAATGCTGAAGATCAATCCCCTCAAATGTACAAAAATCCTCAAGTCTTTTGTTCACATATTCCCTTCCATTATCTGTGTGAAGAATCTTGATCACTTTCCCTGATTGCTTCTCCACACAAGTCTTGAAGTCCTGAAATCTATCGAATACTTCACTCTTATGAATGAGAAAGTAGACCCAAGTGAAGCGGGAGTAGTCATCAATGAAGGTGAGAACATAGCGGGCCTTACTAAATGAAGGTGCTGGAAATGGACCTGCTACATCACTATGAACAAGTTGAAGAACTTCCAAAGCTATCCAAGATTTCCCTTTATCAAACTTCTCTTTGGGATGCTTGCCCTTGGAACAACCTGAACATACACCCTCTGAAAAACTGATTCGAGGTAGACCTATGACCATGTCTTTAGTGCTGAGCTGCTGAAGATAGTGGTAGTTGAGGTGACCAAACCGCTCATGCCATAGCTTACTTTCTAAATTTGAATGAGTAAGCAAGGCCCTAGAAGGTGAACTTGGCACAAAGTGGGAGAATGAATAAAGCCTTGAATTGTCATTGACTTGTCCCACTGCTACCAAGGCATCATCATCAAGTTCCTTTACCACAACTGAATCTGGTGTAAACTCAACCTTTTTCCCATTCCCATAGTGAGTGATTTGGTAGATAGAGAGAAGGTTAGTAGACAAGTTAGGAACATAGAGAACATTCTCAAATGTTCCATCATCCATGTCAACTGAACCTTTCCCTTCAACCTCTACTTGTGTATCATCACCTATGTAAATGCGAGGTACCTTAGATGGCTCCAACGAAGAAAACTGCTCCTTTGTAGAACCCATGTGATATGAGGCACTCGAGTCAAGTATCCATTGCTGTGAAGAACCTGTTGTAGCCACAAATGCTTGCCCTTTTCCTTTAGACTGTGAGGAAGAGGAAGGAGATGAATCCTTCTTTGTGTAGGTGGATGGCAAGTTGATGTTGTTTTTCTTAAGAAGATTAGTTAACTCTATCAACTTGCTTTGCGTGGCATCGATGCTCATCATGACCATACTTCTTGCAATATGCACAAGTTGGTTTATCCTTCTTAGGTGGTGTCCCCTTCTTGGAAGAGGATGAAAAATTGCCTTGTGATGGAGAGGATGATTGTCCTTTTTCCTGGTGTGGCTTAGACTTAGAGTGCTTCTTCTTCTTGTTGGAATCTTTGCCTTGACTTCCTTGATTCCCTTGATTAGCCACCAAAGCCTTGGACTTTGAAGACTTGAGAAGTCCCATGTTCAACAACTTAGATTGTTCCAATATTAACATTTCTGTGACATAACATAGGAACTCCCCACTGTCAAATGATGAGTTTGGAAGCTAGACACAAATGCTGCATATTCTGGTGCAAGCTTGTCCAACAAGTTGAATATCAACTGAGCATCCTTTTTGTCAATTCCACAATCCTTAAGCTTTGCTCTTAGCTCATTTGCTTTGGTGACATAATCTTGGATTGTATCAAAACTCTTAGGATCCAAGTTGGTGAGCTCATTGTCAATTTTATAGCCTCTGATTTCATCAACTTGACCATACAATTTCTGAAACATATCCCAAGCCTCTTTGATTGTTGTACACTTTTCAATATGAAAGATGAGGTCATCTGAGACATACTTGTGCAAAGTTCCAAGAGCCATTCAATTCTTAGTGAGCCATTCTAACTGAGCATTAGGATCAACCTTAGGATCAGGTGGTGCTGTTATTGTTCCATCTATGTAATGCGCGAGACCCTTTTCCATTAATTTACTCCATACTTTAATTTTCCATGATGCATAATTATGTGGAGTTAAAGGTGGAAATTTATGAGGACTCATTGCAACAAAAATGAAAGAGCACAAAGAGAGGCACAATCACACAAGACACCCCCCCAAATTCACTCAATCAAAGAACCCCCCCAAAAGTGATGATTTGACACTTTATACTTAGTGCGTATACAATGGGCCACTTGCAAAAAATGGCAAAGTGGAATTCTGATTACAATTTTACAACTACCTCAATAAGGCCAAAAGAGACTCAAACTGTTAAATGCAAGAGATCTAAACTAAGATCCAAGCACTTTACAAGTACCTAATAGGACAAATAAGACTAATATCTGAAAGTATAATTTTCACTCAAAATATCTGAAATCTGATCATAGATTATGAAAGTAGATGAAAAAACATGCACTTTCAAAAAAAATGGCACCTGAAAAGGAGGTCGTATGAGCTCAAACGAGGCCTTTGAAGTTGCAAAATTGAGGATTGGACAAGTACAACTAAGAGAATCCAAAAATTCTGAAAAACTTGTGTACCAAAATCAGAAAATAACCACACCACTGCGAAGATCATGAAATTTTAGCCCATTTCAAAAAAAATTGCACCAAAAAAGGAGCAAAAATGAGCAAGATATGGCCTTTCAAAGTTGGACTACAAAACTGAAAAGCTCAATGAAGAGGGGGTCAAAAAATTTCAAAAGTCTGCTGATGTGGTGCTGATGTCAGCAATTTACTGGATTAAATTTGACGACCGTATGATCATAGTGAAAACTTCACCTCCCTGCTGATTGGGTGTCTGTATCGTACAGACTGATGACGTGGCGCAGTGACTGTGCAGCTGACTGGGCGTACGAGCTGTACGGACTGTAGACCATGGGCCAGTGGCTGCCTACCACATGGCGGGCACGGGTTTCATCAATTTTCCTACTAATGGGAGGGACTGTCATCGACGAGTGGAGATACTGGCGGGCCGGGAGCCGAGGCGGCCGACAGAAGACCGAGGCGGCCGATGGAAGAGCAGGGCGGCAGACGGGTGGACTGGACGGCCGGCGGCGGCGGCGGCGGCAGGCTCCAGAGGAGTACGGGCTGGCAGGCGCTGTAGAGTACAGCCAGGCGACAGACCTGCAGGGTACGACAGAGTACAGGGGGATCTGCGGACCCCCAAAACAACAAACAAAATATTTTATTTTTTTTATTTTTTTTTTTATCGCTTTTTTTTCCGAATTTTTATTTTTTTTGAAAAATAATAAAAAAATTTTAAAATCCGTACGATAATAGCCAAAATGGGGGAAAAAAATTTCTCACCAAAATAGGTCGACTTTATAGTCGAAATTCATGGAAACGGCCTCCCGGATTCAACGATGATGTCCAAATGGCTGTACAACGCCCCCAAAAAATGAAGATCCCCAAATCCAAAAATAGAAGCCTTCCACGATGTCTCCAAAAACCAATCAATGAAGCCCCAATGGCTCTGATACAATGTAGGATTTTTGCCAAGATCAAGGGCACAATGAAAAGCATTAAAGAGAGACAATAGAATGACAAGAACAAAACTGTATTCTCATCAATATGCAAATGATCAATAGGATTAACCAATACAATGAATATAGGCCTGCTTATATAGGCAAGGCCATATGGATGTATGAGCACACAATTATGACATGTGGCTCAATGAGAAACAAGGGTAGGTAAGAAATACTAGGGGTAGGTAGGAGAAATAATATAATATTCCACAAGAGGTGGATGACCCACCGAATGTGGAGTGTAATAGCAAAATAAGACCACAAAAGGTGGAATTTCTCCTACAAGCTCTATCCCTATGTGCACACTTCCCTAACTGTCTCAAATCCAAACTACGAAGAGATGCATTATCCTAAGTTAAACTTAAGTAAAGTGTAATAATATCCGTAATGAATATTTATTTACACCAACAATACTACATAAACAATTTGCAGTTAGATACAAGGAATAATGATCAGCACTTAACCTACTATGTTCTTTTTCCACTTGCCCCACAACAAGGCAAGGTTAAGACAAAAAACATTGTTAGAAGGGTGATAGAAGCAAGGTTAAAAAAATACCTGCAAAGTTGTTGCAAAAGAGAAGCACAATGTAATATGCTTGTGTAAACTTTGGATCAAGTTCAAGAGCTTTACTTAGATCTTCGAGTGCCTCATAATAGTATCGACGTTGAATGTTTGTAGCAGCTCATTTAGAGTAGCCAATAACATTAGCAAGATATAATTTTGTAGAAAGAAGACATTCAATTAACAAGGCTCTTTACAACTCCATTAACATTGTTGTAAATATAAAATAAAATAATCTGGTCTACATATTCTCTATATTTTGGGACATTTATTCATATATAAGCATATTTGGTTTACCATATTTAAAGACAAATAAGATGCAACCTCTAAAACTCTAAATCTTTTTGTAAGACATGAGCATGTTGTGTGTTAATAACCTATGTCACAATGTTTGTGTTCCTATTTGACATAGAAAAAATTGAGAACCAACTCTGGGAATGATAAAATTTGGAAAAAAAATCATGATTAAAAGTTCAAATATTACAAGTTATATATATTTTCCATTTTGATAACTTACACTAAAATCTAAGAAAAAACTAAATGTTGATTGACTTCACTGCTAGTGAATCCTAGTGTGGAAACCAAGAACGTTGTAGACTACCCTTGTTGTTATAGATAAATAGACTAGCATTGATAAACATTGCCTCAATCACAATTCACCCACCATATCATGCAGAGCAATAGCCACACAAGAGAGCAAATCTTGGAAGCAAGATGATGCTTAATTCTCATGCCAAAAAGTGTTGGCTTTGGAGATTCCATTGAAAACATGATATAACCTAAGTTGTCAGTTCTTGTTCTAATTTGAGGGTTCAATTCATGGGTTCAGGAAAATGTTTTTGGGGGTTTGGTTTCATCCATTAAAAACATATAAATATCAGAAATATGTACATATTTGCAGCATTAATTGTAGTTCAAAATACACCGCCATATTTATAGTCAAATAGCATAGCAAAATACACCACCATATTAATAGTAAAATATTAGTCAAACTCGAATGTCACGATGTATATTAAACTTTAAGTTAATAAATAATAATGTCAAGTGTCAACAATCAGCCATCATCGATCATTGATCAAATATCATATGGGTCATTAAAAATATCATCATCATCATCATCATCATCCATATTAGATGACTACCTTCTTGCAGGTCATTTGACTTGGGTTTACTTGACATGAAAATCATTTGTGATTATGAGCTCTATAGAAAATAGTCTCAATAGACTATGAATGACATTTCATAGATAACAACATGATGACTATCATATCCATGGCTCTTCTTAGAACACTACGATACGTTGGATACTCTTCATAGAACACTATGAGTCTCTTGATGGCTTATCTGTACATTGTCTTTGTTTGGTGTTTATCACAAGTTCTTTACAAATTACGCATATTAAGATTGATTACTTTTTATTTCATAGGACCTTGAAGTGTGTCAAGAAATTGGATAAGATTTAACATGGTTCTAACCCTTTCTCACTATTATCTATAGATCATTGCCCCTACACACTTGATAGAGTGTTGAAGGCAATTATTCAATACTCTTGCCAACACAATCCACTGTCCTTCACAATGATAAACATGATTCATACATAGTTATAAATTTGATAACATTAGAGATTGAGAATTGAATATGCAAGGGTTTATGATTTATATTAAACTTGCCATTTTGTTTCAAGCATAGCAACCCATTGATTGTCCCTTGATGTCATGGTTTTGACAATATTTTACCACTTTTTTAGATGGATACCTCACAATAAATTTTTTAAAAAATAAATAAAAACATTCAAATTCATTGGCTGGACACATGTGGATGTGAAATTCGTCTCAGGTTCACCTGGGTTCATCCAGGCAAAACCCATAGGTTGTGGGAAGGACCATGGTTGAACCCATAGAAGACTAGACTAAGGCTAGAACCCAGTAAGAGTGGGACCAAGACCTAGGGGTGCAAGGGAACGACCACATAACATAGGATATACCAAAAAAAAAAATAATATTTTTTTTGGGGAACCAGCTATTGCACCCATGAAAAGGGTTTGAACTTTTATTTTTATTTTTATATATTAAAATGGAGAGGGCCCTCATCCCTCACTTTAATGACCAAGAAAAATGTACCCAGTCAACAACACTAATTATTCAACCATAAACATCAATAGAAAATTCATGTAATGTAATAATTACAAGCCATTGTATAGAAATACTATTAATCAACATGTACAAAATAAACTGAACCACAATAATGTTATATGGTAATAGCTACATTTTTATTGGGAAAAAAAATCCACTTGATGACTTTCCTAGCATCGCAAGTTTATTTTTTCAAGTTAAAAATTCAGTGAATATGAAAACTAAAATATCTAAAAAGGAAGGGAACTTACTAATATAGAAGGTATATTGCTTGATGGCTAATGTGTACTCCCCCTTAGAAATATAAGTATCACCATCTTGTAAATACGACTTTGTGAAAAGAAAAATGTTAACAAAAAGAAATATGATCTTATCCTTAAGTCAACCTAGATCGCCAACACTTGACATTCCTATTATTCTTCAAGATGAGGTTTTTCCCCTCTCCGATAGAACTAATCTCCCTCCTAAGGAAAATTGTCCACCTACTCCTATGGATGTGACTTTATTTTCTCTCAAGGAGAACACCAATATTCTTTCTAAGGTTAGACCTATACCTCCTCCTCATGATGGACCTAGTCTCCTTCCTGCACCTAATATTCCTCCTTTCTATGGCGTAGTTCCACCTCCTTCCCCTTATCAAGAGAAGAGGCCTGCTTCTCCTATTGTTAAACCAAAAAGACCTCAACCTAAACCTTCCACTATCAAGGAGAGAAATATTCCTACTTTTTCAAGTGTTCCTCCTCCTTCTCAGCCTTCCACTAAGACTCGACGAAATTGTTGTGCGAGAGAACATCGATGAAGACGTCGTGTTTGAGCTCATGAAGCTATCCCTCAAAATACTAAATCTCCTTAGACTCCAATAGTTGACATGATTCCCTTTTCTCCTAAAAAATATGTTCAACTTGTTGAACAGTATATTTGAATATAAAAAAAAATCTTCCCAAAGGCGCGAAAGCTAAAAGATCATCGGCCAAAATATCATGTTGAGCATCTCAAAATGAGTTTCACCGAAAGAATAGTTTCATCAAAATTATTCACAAAGTGTAAAATACTAAGTTAAGATGTCTTCAGTAGAATATCTCTTTCGGTAAAAGAAGGAAGCCGCTCATCGATATCCCAGTTTCATCGAAAAGTGAAACGCCAACAAAAGGTGAAGTCGAGGAAATGAAATTGCCGAGGAAGCTTAAAAAGCATTCATCGAAAAGAGAATCTTATCGATAACAATATGTCGATAAAAGCAGAGTGATTTCATCGATATAAGAAGGACATTGACGAAAAGAATATTTCGGAGGGCTCGAGTGAACTTTCACTGAAGTATAAAACTCATCGAAATATGATTTCGATGAGACTCATGAATAACTCATCAAAAAAGACTTCATCAAGGAGAGGATGATTTCGAGGAGACTAGAAGATGGTTTTTCGACAAGGACCATTCACCGATGAGTTGATATTGAGGAAAATGAACTTTCGATGAACGATTAAACCATTCAACCAAAGATAGGGGTTTCATCGAAATCTTGATTCGCAATCCTTTTTCAGCTGAACAGTACTTCCCACGAAGGAATTAAAAGCTCAAGTTTAGGATGTCACATCTGCAATTAGAGATATTAACTATTGCACAAGTTGCCCACACAGTTACAGCTGAATTGATCGAATTTTCATAAGAACCAGACTTTGGTGCAGAAGACGGAAAGCTACAAGGAGTTAGCTGAAGTTCGTAAATAACAGTCAGAAGAGCTCGACAATTCTCCAAGTAAGTGTGATATCTCACATTGATTGAAATTATGGAACCATTTTCTTCTTCTAAAAAGAGTAGGAAAGGAAAGGAATTGAACCCTGAAGAGAAACCCAAACGACAGAAAAAGGAGGCTAGAGCTTTAGCTCAAGATCTGTTAGACCAGTGCCCGACATCCAGTGTAAGCTCCAAAAAAATAAATAGTGAAGAGGAAGGGTTGGAAGATAGATTTGAACATTTAGGAGACATATGGACTGAAATCAGAGGACATGAGTTGTTCTTATTTGGTTACAAGAGAGGGGATGCTCCTGAGCTTGTGAGTAACCTGTGGAAGAAAAATTTGGGGAAATTGGCAGTTCCGAATGTATTTGTGGATGTCGAATTAATGAAAGCCCTAGTAGATTGTTATGATCCAAAAACCAAAACCATATGTGACTGCCGAGGGAATCCTATGGTGGTAATTATCAAATAGACCATTGATATGGTGTTTGATCTAGACTGGGATGTAGAAGAGAAAATTGACATACAGAAGTTGTCGCAAGAGTTCTTCAATTTAGAGGACATCTATAGGAAATGGAGACTACACATTCACTGGCCAAAAGTGGGAAAGTCCTTAGTTCCTTTTAGTAAAGATGACAAGGTGCCTTTTGATGTCAACCAATTCCATCCGTATTTCAAGTATACATACTATGTTGTACCCCAAGTATTAGGCTTAGAAGCTCATCCTCTCACGGATATTGGGGTTATGGTTCTCTGTGCTGATCTATAATCAAAAGACCCTAGGCCGTTTGACTATGCCACTTATGTTGCAGAAGCCCTAAATCATGGGTTGCAACAGTTAAAAGGAGATCTTGTAAATGTTCATTTCTCATTGTATTCCTTATTAATGCACATTATTCTTTATTATGGACAAGAAGTCAATTTCTGGTCAGATGATTTTAGCATCAGAGCTTATGATAAAAATGGTTTGAAGAAGCCAGTCCAGTTGTGGGTGTCTGCATGGGATCAAAGATTTATGAACAACCAGTATTGGCACTTTCAGGAATATTTTGTAAAACCACTCAGTGCAGCCTTCGGACAACATAGAAATTATGCTTTGTCTCCTGAAATCAAAAGATTCCTCAGGCCAAAAGACTTCTCTCCAGAGTCTCAGATTGATCACAACTGGGGTGATTGGTATTGCCACCCTAATCATACAGAAATTAGGGTTTTTGGGTATGAAGGAAAGCCATACATGCTTCCAATTACAGTGCCAAACAGGGTGGCTAGCCTAGAGATTATAAGACAATTGTCTGTTGTCAGTGCCAAACATCTCACAGATTTTGGTAAACAATCTATTGTGCCAGGGTTATTGGTGTTTTTTGATTTCATTGTTAAAAGTTCTAAAAGTTATCATTTACTTCAAAATAAATTAGATTATTATGGCATGACTCTGGGTGATCCTAGAGAGAACTTTGATCCTGAAGGATATATAAGAGTTGCAAGGGCATCACAGAAACTAAAAGGAAGAATACATGTGGCTCAAATGCCAGACGATTTAATCAGGAACCTTGAAAGGGAAGAGGCCAAGGTTTTGAGAGAAAGAAGTGAGATGACTTGGGAAGCCTTCAAGTGGAAGAGAGCAAGAGGGATGGTGGATGGAGATCTACTTGGAAACCTCCAAGATCCTTTGGAGATAGCCAAAAAACTACTTCAGCATGAGGTAGAGATTATGAATAGAGTACCCCCACAATTCCTCCATTTTGTCAACACTGAAAATGATAGTAAACCATTGGCTCACATGTCATTGAAATCAGCTGCTAGTAGCATCCCTGATGACTCCCCTAGAGAGGATTATCCCCCTGGTTTTGAAGCAGAGGTAGATGTGGACACTGGTGAATTTAATATTCGAGATATAGTTGATATAAGGATGACAGAACATGAAGACTTTGTTGCGGATGACGGATTCGCTTCTTCAAGAGAATTCCTTTCATTCTTATACCAATATAAAGGGGCTCATGTGAAATGAAGTATGAATGGAAGATCAGAAGAAGAATAGATGAGAAGGCTACAAGATGAGATAGATGCTCTCATGAAAGATATGACCCCTGAGAAGGGGAGGAAAATATTAAAGGAGGCTGGAGTTATCATATTTTCAGGTTGGGATATAAATTTAGCACTTCTGTTTGATGGATTCTTGAAAAAGAAAGACACAAATCAACAGGTATTGCCTCAAGAAAGAGATAAATTGTTCATGGGCTCGAGGTATGATCCTAATAAAAAAGCTCTCCTACAATGGGCACTATATCTAAGAGGAAAAAGACCAATTATTGTGGATATTGAAGAAACCTTTGGACACCTTATGGTCCATGAGGTAGGAAAGACTGACCCTAGGGTCACTGCAAAATTAAACTTGGATGTAGCCAAATTAAATTTGGATCAGACAAAGTTTTTGGTCAGGGAAAACATTACCTATAAGGGTTTATATGAAAGGACTAAAGAGGAGAATCAAAGGCTACAAACAAGGATATTGCAATTTGAGACAGGGACTCCTTTAAATGAATATGCTGCATATCCCACAGGACTAAGCTTGGATGATGTCTCTGATGTTCTGTATTGGAAATATCAAGCAGAGAAGGCTGCCAAACAGGTGAGTAATATTCAACAGAAGATGGATAAAATGGTTAATGATATCATTGAACATAGGTTCAATACCATGCTCATCTATGTTGAACATTATTGGAGGGTGTGCACTGGGACCATAAAGGCATTAAGAGAGCATGAAAGGTTAAAAACACGATTGCATGAAGTGATAAACAGTGTTGATGTGATGACGCTAGAGGAGAAAACAGAAGGGACTTTGTATATGGAAAATCATGTTAAATTCAAAGATCTGCTAAAAGGAGATCTTAAAGAATTGGATGATGGGAACCCTATTGGAATGCCCTTGATTTATAAAGAAGGAGAATTAATGTCTATGGATGAATGGCGGAATGAACTTCTGAGCATCAGGGATCGGGCTCTGTCAAGATTGGATCGAAACAAAGACATGGCTCCTACCGTCAACCAGATGATATTCGAATACCTTTCACAGGGAGAAGAATTAAAGAAACAGAGCATCAAGATCAAGACTTTTGAAGAAGATGATTACATTCATCATTTAGGGATGCTTAATCTCTTTTTACTTAAGTTTGTTAAGAATGTCCAAATTGACAGTTAGTATTTCGAAAAGACATGTCTTTTCATAAATAGCCTTTTCTCTCATATATATATGAGAAAGGTTTCTTGTAATAAGGGATATAAGATGATAGCAAGAATATAGTGGTATATGATAGCTTGTAAGTTTCTTGTTACACAAATTTTGGTGGATACATAATATAATCAGTTGTCTTTTCTTTGCACATGTGTTGTGGATTATTTCATTCGTTGTTGGCAATTGCTTGTGATATTATCTAAAGGAGATAAGGTTATTCATATTCTGTGAGTGAAATTTATTTTGTATGTTATAAGGTTGAAATAAAAGTTCTCCTTGTGAATTATAATTGTTCTTTGCAGTGCTTACTTGGATGGTCCCTTAAAGGTAGGGTTAAATTCATTCAAGCAACTTATGATATAGGCATTCAATTGATCTCATAAGAAATAGTAACTGACAGATCCATAAAAGGGGTGGGTTTAAAAACTGTCTCACAAGCTCACACAATAAGTCCTAAGGCAATATAAAGACTCTGTAGCCCAGATAGCAAAGAAGGCACTAGCCATTTGTAAATTACAACTTATCACCATACTCATCATATTTTATTTTACAATAGGAGTAATTGAGTAGGAAGCATAAAGTAAGTTGGCAATAGTGTATACACATAAATTTCTAAGCACATAGATCAAATAGCTTCCACAACAACAATCTTGAACTCATCTGCTATATTTCCATCCTAGGAACTTATGCCATTCTGTGATAGGAGGAAGCTAGATCAAGATACTTAATCTGCTATAAAAAGCACTGATCTTTGAAAACAACTAGTGAATAGTTATACCCGCCTAGGTCCTGCAGAGCCTAAAGTGAGAGAGTCAGTAACCAAATAGGTTCACTCTATAAGTTGGCCAAGTCAATTGGAGGGTTTGATCATAGGAGTTGGCATTTCCTTAGAACCTATCCAATCTATTGATTTGAGACCCAACAGATTGGCGACTCTGCTGGGGAAGAACTATTAAAACTCTGCTGGGGAAGAACCCATAAAAAAAAAAGAAACTTTCCTCTCAAGGAGAGAGGTGGCGGCTCTGAAGTAAGGGAGAGGAACATCAATGCACGGAATGAGATCAGTCACAAAAGGACAACCTTTATCACAGTTAGATTTCTCTCAATGAAAGAACAAAAACAAAGAAGAATCCGTGAATGAATTCATGAGAGAAAGGTACAATCAGTATAAGTATGAAAACAACCAACATTCACCTTTAAGAGAAAAGGATAAAGCAACTACTTCAAGCCCAGTGAATGAGGATTTGGTTGTAGCATATCGAGCCCAAAAGGGCCAATATCAAATTCCCCCTGGTTTTGAACATCATGACGCACGATCCAGATAGAACACATCGACTTCATCGGGATCAAGTAAGGCAAATCCTGCAGATAGATTTGCAGATTTAACTAAAAAGATGATGGAGGCAGCTGCTGAAATGAGAGATTCTGGAAGGGTTCAGGAATGTTTGAAGTTATGTGCTAAATTAGGCATAAATGTTGGTGAGGATGAATTTAATCAAGATGTAAACAATTACAAAAGAAAATATACTTAGATAGATCAGGGAGTGAGTAAAACAAAGAGTGATGATTTTAAAGCTTATGAGAACCCCTTGTTCAGTAACAAAAGGAATGATCATGTGCAAGCAAGTGCACCACCAGTCCAGCAAAATTTTCATAATAACTTTGCTGCTCATAACCAGTTTCCACCTCAAGGTCAATTTTATAACCAATGTCAACCCCCTGATCAATTTCAACATCAATACCAGAATCGATACCCTTTTCCTTATCAAAATCAAATGCCCTTATATGATAACATGAACCAAAACTTTAGGAACCCCCATGGGGGACATGGGCTAATGAATATGGAACGGATGAGGCAGTTTGATTTCTCAGGAATGATGGTGTACCCATATCCTATCCCGAATGAGATCAGGACTGCAATACCAAGATTCACTGGAAGTAATGCAATTATGGGGGAAGCTCATTGTAAGGCTTTTGATGCAGTGATAGAGGATTTTGGTTTACGACATGAAGATGTTAAGATTAGGTTATTTATGCAGTCATTAACAGAAGATGCAAGGGATTGGTTTAGAGCATTGCCTGATGCATCCATTAGAAGTCTTGCAGAATTCAAAAGCTTATTCCTTGAACAGTATGGAGACCATAACAGCCCTGAATTTGCTTTGCATGAGATCATTAGCATCAAGAAGGAGCAAAATGAATCAGTGGTAGATTTTAACAAAAGATTTAATATGGTTCTAAACAAAATTCCCAACAGGATGAAGCCAGTACCTAAGGTAAGCATTCTATATTACATCAATGCTTATGATAGTAAAACAAACTATGAGTTGAGAACTAGAAATCCTAGAGACCTGTGGGATGTTATGAAAGCTGCCATTATTATAGAAAATAACAGGAACGCCGCTGGTAAAGTGGGAAAGAGAGAAGATGCAAGGTTGTACAATCCTAAAGCACCCAAAGCTAACAAGGATGAGGATAAGCTTGACAAAGTTTTGAATGCTCTAAAAGATCTATCTGTGAGGGTAAACAAAACAGAGAAGCAACAATATTATCATCCTGAAAGGCCCAGATTGTATGATATGCCCTATAACACTACATGGAAAGATGGAAGACCAGTAGACAGGAACCATAAGGATAACCAACAAGTCCCAGATCCCTTGAAAAGAACAGTGAACTACGCTCAAGATGATGACATGTGGTGTTATGCTTGCAATATGCCACATGCTCCTTCTTTGTGTGCTGTAGCAAGAGGATTGCAGGAGGAAGAGAATGGCTATGAGGAGCACATGGGCGACCCAACTATTAACATGATATCCTTTGAAGGAGGATCAGATTCCATGAACATCGATGAGTGCTCTGTGTTACCCATAATCACCAACATAGGCGAAGGTATTAAGCTCAAAATCCCCACTGAAGAAGAGAAAAGAAGAATTACAACCTCTGTCGTTGCACAAGAAAAAAGGACTTACGATTTGAGGAATAGAATGGTGAATCCAGAGCAAGGTAAACCTGCTAGTCTTTTTATAAAAGAAACTGATGAGACACCCAAGCAAACAAATAAAGCAGCTAAGACTAAGGAAGTTGTACCAAAGAATAATAAAAGGGGTCTTGATGATCAAAAGGAAGAAACAACGAAATTTCCTTCAGCACAACACTCTACTTCATTTGATATTTCAAGTGCATTAACACAATTAAAAGTTTATGTTCCATTGATGGAAATAATGAAGTTTCCTGAATACAGAGAGAAGACTCTAGAGATGATTTCAGGTATCAAAAAAGAAAAAGTAAATGAACAGAAACAAGAGATTCCAAAGGGTGACAATAATGAACAAATGGCCCCAGTTATATATTTAGGATCCACCATAACCAAAAACCCAACACAGGTAGACCCATTTTATCTCACTTTGGTGGTAAACAATAAGAAAGTGAAGAATTGTATGATCGACTCAGGAGCAGCCATAAATGTTATGCCTGTTGGAGTGATGAAAGAGCTTGGATTGGAAGTTGATACTACCTTTGGGAAGTGTTATGCCATGGACAACAGGTCGGTTCCAGTAGTTGGTATCATGAAGGATGTAGAATTCAAATTGGCAGCTTGTCCAGAAGCATCGTACAAAACAGATATTATAGTGGTGGATGTCCCTCCAAACTATGGGATGTTGCTATCTAGGCAATGGTCGAACATGATTGGTGGGTATGTGCAGTTAGATTTATCATATGCTATGATTCCAATCAATGGACATGAGGTAAAAATTGATAGGGAACCTCGGTCCACATACATCATAGAAGACATGGAAGAATCAGCAAATCAAATATGCTTTTTGCAAACTGATATGGACAATTTCCAAGTGCAGTTGACAAAACCTAACGTTGACGAGTGGATCCCCATTGAATCAGGTCTAGCTGGAGAGGATGATCAAGAGTGGAAAATGTTCTTTGATAGATCTTGTAACAAGGAAGGGAGTGGGGCTGGAATCCTATTTATTTCACCCATAGGGGAAACCTACAAATATTCTTTCAAGTTGTTATTTGAGTGCACAAATAACATTGCAGAGTATGAAGCCTTGCTCACTGGTCTTAATATAGTAGTTAAACATGGAATTAGATTACTCAATGTATTTGGTGACTCAGAGTTAATAGTCTCACAGGTAAAGGAGAAGTATTCTTCAAAGCACTTAAGATTGAAATAGTATAGAAATGTTGTTTGGGATACTATAGAACTTTTTGATGCTTTCCAAATAAACCGGATAGACAGATCAAAGAACATTATGGCAGACTTTTTGGCCAGTATTTCATTGAAGGATAATGATATAACACTAACTGGGATATCTGAAGTAGAGATGAAAGTAAGACCATCTGTTCCTGACAACTTATATAATTGGCAAGTGTTTCAAGATGATGCAGACCTGCTGAAATTCTTACAGTGTGTTGATCACTATCAGATTTAGGCTATAAATTTCAATGACTTTGTGGAAAAGACTGAAAGTAAAGAAACTTTATTTGGACATGAAATCATACAATTGAAGTCAAACAAATTACCAAGAGGCCTAGTAGCATTAGAAAGGGCTTTCAATACTCAGGATGTGATTGAGACTAAAGGATCAACTATTAAAGAAAGTGATGTGGAACAAGTCAATTTAGGAAATGAAGAAACTCCCAGAAATGTTTTTATTGGGAAAAGGTTAACTTCTGCCATGAGGCAACAACTGACAACATTGCTAAAGAGGTATAAACACGTGTTCGCATGGTCTTATGAAGATCTCAAAGCTTATAGAGAAGATCTTTTTCAGAATGAGATACCACTTAAGCCAAAAGCTAAACCATTCAAGAAAAAGCAGAGACCTATTAATCCAACACTGTTACCAAAAATGAGGGAAGAGATAATAAAAATGAAAGATGCAGGAATTATTGAACCCTGCAGATATTCCACATGGGTCTCTAACTTGGTGCCGGTTAGAAAGAAGAATGGGGATATTAGATTGTGTGTGGACTTTAGAAACTTAAACATATCATCTCTAACAGACAATTATCCATTGCCAAATATGGATAACATGTTGCAGAAGGTGACAGGGTGTGAGTTATTGTCTATGATGAATGGGTTTTCAGGTTACAATCAGGTGAAAGTTAAAGAAACTGAAAAATATAAGATAGCTTTTACAACTCCATGGGGCACTTATGTCTATGCACGAATGCCATTCGGATTGACTAATGCTGGTGCTACATTTCAGAGGGCAATGGACGTGGCTTTTGCAGAATTGATTGATATAATCATGGTAGTATACCAAGATGACTTAACTGCATATTCAAAGAAAGCTGAGGATCATTGTGAGCACCTTGAAAAGATATTCAAGAAAGCCTTAGAGTATGGGATTTCCTTGAATACTAAAAAATGCCACTTTGGTGTAGAAGAAGGAAAGTTACTTGGACACATAGTATCCAAGGAAGGGGTAAGAATTGACCCTGAAAGGGTGGCAGCTATCAATGAGATTCCCATTCCCCGAACCATCAAGGCCATCCAATCATTCTTGGGACAAATAAATTTTGTAAGAAGGTTTATTTTAAATTTTGCAGACATAATAAAACCTATAATAAGGATGTTAAAGAAAGGAGCCCAAATAGATTGGACTGAGGAAGCAATCAACTCCTTTATAGCAATCAAGAGAGAAATTTCAGAAGCACCAGTACTGATCTCTCTGAATTTTAGCAAGCCTTTTATAATATTCTCATTCGCCTCATGTCACACAATAGCAGAAGTGTTGCTACAGAAGAATCAGGAAGGGTATGAGCAGCCCATTGCATATTTTAGCAAGTCTTTGAGCCCCTCAGAAATAAAATATGAGTTGAATGAAAAGCAAGCCTATGCCTTGGTCAAATTAGTGAAACAGTTTAGACCATACTTAGTAGGGGCTGAAGTTATAGCATATGTTCCCAATGCAGCAGTGAAAGATATCTTCAGACAAACTGAGGTCATGGGCAGAAGATGTAAATGGATCAACCAAATACAAGAGTTCAACATTGAACTCAAAATTTCACAAGTTATCAAAGGTCAAGGATTGGCCAAACTCATGACAAGAACTGAGATTGAGGAGTCTTGTGTAAATCAAGTAGGGTTGGAAGAAGCTAGCTTCAGTATTGAGAATACAGCATGGTATATTGATATCATGTATTACCTTAAACACTTGAAATGTCCAGACGGTATGACTGATAATCAGAGAAGAACTTTAACGCTGAAATCTGCAAAATATGTGATTGTCAATGGGGACTTGTATTGGAAAAATAGAGATGGGATATTATTATTATGTTTAGATGACTACCAGGCAAAGAAAGTTCTTCAAGAAATGCATGATGGGGTTTGTGGTGGTCATTTTTTGGCTAGGACTACTGCACACAAGATATTGAGAGCTGGATATTTTTGGCCATGTGTTTTCAATGACTCTTATAGATATGTCAGAAAGTGTGAAGCTTGTCAAAAAATTTCAGGCAAAATGAAATATCAAGGGTCACTCCCATTAAGACCAATGCTAACTGAAGAACCATTTCAGCAATGGGGAATAGATTTCATAGGAGAGATATCAGAAAGATCCAGTGGAGGACACAGGTGGATATTGGTCGCTACAGACTATTTTACCAAGTGGGTAGAGGCAATACCCACTAGATAGGTCACTAGTAAAGTGGTAATAAAATTCATAATGGAGAACATTATCACTAGATTCGATGTTCCTACAAGGATATCTCAGACAATGGTATGTCTTTTAGGTCTGAGGAATTCAACACTTTTTGTGAAGAATATGGCATCAAAATATCTCATTCTTCTCCTTACCACCCTTAAGGAAATGGGCAAGCTGAATCAAGCAACAAAAATATCCTAAAGATCAGTAAAAAGATGCTAGGAGACAACAAGAAGGCATGGGATTCAAAGTTGAGTTTTGCATTATGGGCAGATAGAATAATAGTGAAGAAATCTACGAGAAAGTCTCCATTTGAGTTGGTTTATGGCAAAAGAGCTAGATTGCCTTTGGACAATCTCTTGCCTGTACATAGATTCATGACTCAAGAAGGGATAGATGTTGAAGACCCCTCACAAGAGAGGATGATGCAGTTAGTAGAGCTTGATGAAGTTAGAGCAGAGGCTCAGAAGCAGAATATAAAAATCCAAAATCAGATGAAGAGAATGTATGACAAGAGGACAGCAGATAGGAAATTTTATGTGGGTGATTGGGTCTTAATGTGGAATGCAAGGAGTCAAGACAAAGGCAAGCATGGCAAATTTGAGGCCTTGTGGATCGGACCATATGTGATTATGGATAAAAAAGGAGAAGATTCTTACCTTCTCCAAAGTGCAACAGGTGAAGTCCAAGAATTGCCAGTACATGGACAATTCTTGAAAAACTTCTTTTCTTGATATATTCTGTTATATGTACAGTAGATTTGGATCCACCTCCATTGTAAATACCATATTTTGTCAAAATGTATCCTCACTAACCAGAGATTCTGAATTCTTGAAGACATACACAATATGCCTCCATCCTTAGTCAGAGCCACTGTTGAACAGTATATTTGAATATAAAAAAAAATCTTCCCAAAGGCGTGAAAGCTAAAGGATCATCGACCAAAATATCATGTCGAGCATCTCAGAATGAGTTTCCCTGAAAGAATAGTTTCATCGAAATTATTCACAAAGTGTAAAATAATAAGTTAAGATGTCTTATGCAGAATATCTCTTTCGGTAAAAGAAGGAAGCCACTCATCGATATCCCAGTTTCATCGAAAAGTGAAATGCCAACAAAAGGTGAAGTCAAGGAAATGAAATTGCCGAGGAAGCTTAAAAAGCATTCATCAAAAAGCAAATCTTATCGATAACAATATGTCGATAAAAGCAGAGGGATTTCATTGATATAAGAAGGACATCGATGAAAAGAAGATTTCGGAGGGCTTGCGTGAACTTTCACCAAAGTATAAAACTCATCGAAATATGATTTCGATGAGACTCACGAATAACTCATCGAAAAAGACTTCATCGAGGAGAGGATGATTTTGAGGAGACTAGAAGATGGTTTTTCGACAAGGACAATTCACTGATGAGTTGATATCGAGGAAAATGAACTTTCAATGAAAGATTAAAGCATTCAACCGAAGACAGGGGTTTCATCGAAATCTCAATTCGCAATCTTTTTTCAGCTGAACAGTACTTCCCGCAAAGGAATTAAAAGCTCAAGTTGAGGATGTCACATCTACAATTAAGTTTGAACATTCAAGTAGCCGTTATAAACATAGAGACATTAACTATTGCACAAGTTGCCCACACAGTTACAGCTGAATTGATTGAATTTTCATAAGAACCAGACTTTGGTGCAGAAGACGGAAAGTTACAAGGAGTTAGCTGAAATTCGTAAATAATAGTCAGAAGAGCTCGACAATTCTCCAAGTAAGTGTGATATCTCACATTGATTGAAATTGTGGAACCATCTTCTTCTTCTAAAAAGAGTAGGAAAGGAAAGTAATTGAACCCTGAAGAGAAACCCAAACGACAGAAAAATGAGGGTAGAGCTTTAGCTCAGGATCTGTTAGACAAGTGCCCGACATCTAGTGTAAGGTCCAAAAAAATAAAAAGTGAAGAGGAAGGGTTGGAAGATAGATTTGAACATTTAGGAGACATATGGACTGAAATCAAAGGACATGAGTTGTTCTTATTTGGTTACAAGAGAAGGGATCCTCCTTAGCCTGTGAGTAACCTGTGGAAGAAAAAATTGTGGAAATTGGCAGTTCCAAATGTATTTGTGGATGTCAAATTAATGAAAGCCCTAGTAGATTGTTATGATCCAAAAATCAAAACCATATGTGACTACCGAGGGAATCCTATGGTGGTAATTAACAAACAGACCATTGATATGGTGTTTGATCTAGACTGGGATGTAGAAGAGAAAATTGGCATATAGAAGCTGTTGCAAGAGTTCTTCAATTTAGAGGACATCTATAGGAAATGGAGACTACACATTCACTGGCCAGAAGTGGGAAAGTCCTTAGTTCCTTTCAGTAAAAATGACAAGGTGCCTTTTGATGTCAACCAATTCCATCCGTATTTCAAGTATACATACTATGCTGCAGCCCAAGTATTAGGCTTAGAAGCTCATCCTCTCATAGATATTGGGGTTATGGTTCTCTGTGCTGATCTACAGTCAAAAGACCCTAGGCCATTTGACTATGCCACTTATGTTGCAGAAGCCCTAAATCATGGGTTGGAAAAGTTAAAATGAGATCTTGTAAATGTTCATTTCTCATTGTATTCCTTATTAATGCACATTATTCTTTATTGTGG
Organism: Cryptomeria japonica; assembly: GCF_030272615.1. Taxonomy (NCBI): domain Eukaryota; kingdom Viridiplantae; phylum Streptophyta; class Pinopsida; order Cupressales; family Cupressaceae; genus Cryptomeria; species Cryptomeria japonica. The sequence continues at coordinate 275,675,211 of NC_081410.1, read as the reverse complement.
ACAAGAAGTCAATTTCTGGTCAGACAATTTTAGCATCAGAGCTTATGATAAAAATGGTTTGAAGAAGCTAGTCCAGTTGTGGGTGTCTGCATGGGATCAAATATTTATGAACAACTAGTATTGGCACTTTCAGGAATATTTTGTAAAACCACTCAGTGCAGCCTTCGGACAACATAGAAATTATGCTTTGTCTCCTGAAATCAAAAGATTCCTCAGGCCAAAAGACTTCTCTCCAGAGTCTCAAATTGATCACAATTGGGGTGATTGGTATTGCCACCCTAATCATATAGAAATCAGGTTTTTTGGGTATGAAGGAAAGCCATACATGCTTCCAATTACAGCGCCAAACAGGGTGGCTAGCCTAGAGATTGTAAGACAATTGTCTGCTGTCAGTGCCAAACATCTCAAAGATTTTGGTAAACAATCTATTGTGCCAGGGTTATTGGTGTTTTTTGATTTCATTGTTAAAAGTTCTAAAAGTTATCATTTACTTCAAAATAAATTAGATTATTATGGCATGACTCTGGGTGATCCTAGAGAGAACTTTGATCCTGAAGGATATATAAGAGCTGCAAGGGCATCACAGAAACTAAAAGCCGGAATACATGTGGCTCAAATGCTAGACAATTCAATCATGAACCTTGAAAGGGAAGAGGCCAAGGTTTTGAGAGAAAGAAGTGAGATGACTTGGGAAGCCTTCAAGTGGAAGAGAGCAAGAGGGATGGTGGATGGAGATCTACTTGGAAACCTCCAAGATCCTTTGGAGATAGCCAAAAAACTACTTCAGCATGAGGTAGAGATTATGAATAGAGTACCCCCACAATTCCTCCATTTTGTCAACATTGAAAAAGAATAGTAAACCATTGGCTCACATGCCACCGAAATCAGCTACTAGTAGCATCCCTAATGACTCCCCTAGAGAGGATTATCCCCCTGGTTTTGAAGCAGAGGTAGATGTGGACACTGGTGAATTTAATATTTGAGATATAGATGATATAAGGATGACAGAACATGAAGACTTTGTTGCGGATGACGGATTCGCTTCTTCAAGAGAATTCCTTTCATTCTTATACCAGTATAAAGGGGCTCATGTGAAATGAAGTATGACTGGAAGATCAGAAGAAGAAAAAATGAGAAGGCTACAAGATGAGATAGATGCTCTCATGAAAGATATGACCCCTTAGAAGGGGAGGAAAATATTAAAGGAGGCTGGAGTTATCATATTTTCAGGTTGGGATATAAATTCAGCACTTCTGTTTGATGGATTCTTGAAGAAGCAAGACACAAATCAATAGGTATTGCCTCAAGAAGTAGATAAATTGTTCATGGGCTCGGGGTATGATCCTGATCAAAAAGCTCTCCTACAATGGGCACTATATCTGAGAGGAAAAAGACCAATTATTGTGGATGTTGAAGAAACCTTTGGACACCTTATGGTCCATCAGGTAGGAAAGACTGACCCTAGGGTCACTGCAAAATTAAACTTGGATGTAGCCAAATTAAATTTGGATCAGACAGAGTTTTTGGTCAGGGAAAACATTACCTATAAGGGTTTATATGAAAGGACTAAAGAGGAGAATCAATGGCTACAAACAAGGATATTGCAATTTGAGACAGGGACTCCTTTAAATGAATATGCTGCATATCCCATAGGACAAAGCTTGGATGATGTCTCTGATGTTCTGTATTGGAAATATCAAGCAGAGAAGGCTGCCAAACAGGTGAGTAATATTCAACAAAAGATGGATAAAATGGTTAATGATATCATTGAACACAGGTTCAATTCCATGCTCATCCATGTTGAACATTATTGGAGGGTGTACACTGGGACCATAAAGGCATTAAGAGAGCATGAAAGGTTAAAAACACGATTGCATGAAGTGATAAACAGTTTTGATGTGATGACGCTAGAGGAGAAAACATAAGGGACTTCATATATGGAAAATCATGTTAAATTCGAAGATGTGCTAAAAGGAGATCTTAAAGAATTGGATGATGGGAACCCTATTGGAATGCCCTTGATTTATAAAGAAGGAGAATTAAGGTCTATGGATGAATGGCAGATTGAACTTCTGAGCATCAAGGATCGGGCTCTGTCAAGATTGGATCGAAGCAAAGACATGGCTCCTACCGTCAACCAGATGATATTCGAATACCTTTCACAGGGAGAAGAATTAAAGAAACAGAGCATCAAGATCAAGACTTTTGAAGAAGATGATTACATTCATCATTTAGGGATGCTTAATCTCTTTTTACTTAAGTTTGTTAAGAATGTCCAAATTGACAGTTAGTATTTCGAAAAGACATGTCTTTTCATAAATAGCCTTTGCTCTCATATATATATGAGAAAGGTTTCTTGTAATAAGGGATATAAGATGATAGCAAGAATATAGTGGTATATGATAGCTTGTAAGTTTCTTGTTACACAAATTTTGGCGGATACATAATATAATCAGTTGTCTTTTCTTTGCACATGTGTTGTGGATTATTTCATTCGTTGTTGGCAATTTCTTGTGATATTATCTAAAGGAGATAAGGTTATTCATATTCTGTGAGTGAAATTTATGTTGTATGTTATAAGGTTGAAATAAAAGTTCTCCTTGTGAATTATAATTGTTCTTTGCAGTGCTTACTCGGATGGTCCCTTAAAGGTAGGGTTAAATTCATTCAAGCAACTTATGATATAGGCATTCAATTGATCTCATAAGAAATAGTAACTGATAGATCCATAAAAGGGGTGGGTTTAAAAACTGTCTCACAAGCTCACACAATAAGTCCTAAGGCAATATAAAGACTCTATAGCCCAGACAACAAAGAAGGCACTAGCCATTTGTAAATTACAACTTATCACCATACTCATCATATTTTATTTTACAATAGGAGTAATTGCGTAGGAAGCATAAAGTAAGTTGGCAATAGTGTATACACATAAATTTCTAAGCACATAGATCAAATAGCTTCCACAACAACAATCTTGAACTCATCTGCTATATTTCCATCCTAGGAACTTATGTCATTCTGTGATAGGAGGAAGCCAGATCAAGATACTTAATCTGCTATAAAAAGCACTAATCTTTGAAAACAACTAGTGAATAGGTATACCCGCCTAGGTCCTGCAGAGCCTAAAGTGAGAGAGTCAGTAACCAAATAGGTTCATTCAATAAGTTGGCCAAGTCAATTGGAGGGTTTGATCATAGGAGTTGGCATTTCCTTAGAACCTATCGAATTTGTTGATTTGAGACCCAACACAACCTACATCTCCAAATCATAAGTTGCATAAAAACATGTGATGGTTTTACTCCTATTCGTGTTCTTGTTCCTCTTTCTCTAAAATTTGATGAAGAAATGGTTGAAAATGTTATTCATAATGGTTGTACAACTCCTAATGCTTCTGATAGTGAATATGATTATGTTGATGTGGACAAGCATTTATCAGATGAGTTTTCACAAACCCTAATCCTAGCTCCTATAATTGAACAAAGTGACTTACAACATGAGCATAGTCCTTGTTTGGATCTTGTGATAGCTCTATCTATTGTGCTCGATATCACTCCTCTAGCATGTTGCTCACCTTCCTGAAATAGTGATCAGCAAGATTAGGAGGGGGATGTCATGCTAGATTAGCAATATTAGCATTGTAGATCTCTCTCTCTCTCTCTCTCTCTCTCTCTCTCCTTTCTTTCTCTTTTCTGACCATTCTTCTATATGTATCCTTGTTCTTCTATTATTCCCTTAATGTCTACTTGGAGATGATGCCAAGCATTGAGATCTTCTCTTGGTCTCTTTCATGTTGACTCAAAAGACATCCTCTTCCCTTTCTTCTAAGGTAGTTTCCTTCTTTGGGGAATGAATATTATTATATGCATATACATACATGATATACATGAGTTATCATTCAACATACTAACCCCAAGGAAAGTGACACTACCTCGTGTTTTTTGTTAATTATCCTTGGGTTTATTCTTTGATTGGGGGCTAAATCCTTGCAATAGCATGCTCCCTTTCTTCTCTCTACCTTGGTGTATCCTACCTTAAAGAAATCTCTCCCGATAAGGCGCGTGTGATCCCTTTAAAATGGGGGCATACACTCCACTTATACTTTACTTCTTGTGATACTTAGAATTACTTAGTTAACTTTGTTTTGCTTTGTAATCTTTTGTATCCTTTCTTTCATGACTCATAGTGAAGGGAACTTTGCTACTTGCAATCATGGTTTTCCCCTTCTCAATCTTCCCTTTTACTTTGTCAATCAAAGTCGTAATAACCTAAGTCCACTAGGGGCTTGGCATATCTTGCCTCCTTGACGTGGTAAAAGTCTTTCAATCTTGTTTCCTTGTACTTTATTGATAGTATTGGCATATGCTCGTACTCCCACTAAAGTGGGGGCTAAATGTAGTGTCATAAAATTGTGACCCAAGCAATTTTCAACAACATTAGGATCCTCATGCATACAATTTCGAATCCTCTAACCTGATCGGAGACCGAAGATTGCTCAGCTTGTAGAAACAACTTCTTCCTTGGCCAGTGCATCACCCCATCTGCACTCTACACTGGAGAAAGGGGTAGGATAGGGGCATGGCACCACTATCTCCCCTTGGATAGGGGCATGGCGCCCTTGTCCCTAGCCTATTTTGGGGCAGGACCCTTCCTAGGGTTTCATTGTTGGTTGTGCATCGGGCAGGAAACTTCCTCGATGTCGACGCGTCATGAAACTAACATCCACTAACATGTATTTAAGGGGTATTTGTCCTCTCATTTGCATAAGTTGGATAGGTCAAAGTTGGAGAGATTCAAGTTGCACAAGTGATCAAGCATTCTTTTCAAATACTCAGCATTCTCAAGTCTCCCTTCAAGGCTAGGTGTTGCATTCAAGTCAAGGATTCAACCATTGAAGAGGAGATTGATTCCAACAATTCAATCTTTCATTTACATCTACTTGCAAGTACTTTATTTCATTACTTGGTTAATTCAAAAACTAGGGTTTGACCTAAAGGCAAACTACCAATCCCAACCCATTTTGCTCTCTTTTATGTGTGTAGGTTGTAGGTGCGCAGCTGTACTTTTGGATTCGGGCTTCATTTGTAGAGGTGGAAAAACCCTTTTTGTTTTGCAGATTTTTTGGAGGACCGTGTACATTCCCGCCAAAGTCCAGGAAACTTTTCCTCAAATTTGCACAGTGACTTCATCTCGACATATTATTGTCAGATCCAGGTGCACAACTTCATCCCATATTCTGATCTCAAGTTATAATTAGTTATTTATCATTTTTTCACTACATAATTTAATCAATTCCTTTCCATTTAAAAAAAGGAAGAGGGGATCGACTTAGCATTCCCAATTCATTTAGAATTCAATCCACCATCTTCATGTGGAGAGATTAAATATACTAAATTATCCTCTCCTCTTTCTAATGTAACATGGTTAAAAGTGCTTGAATGGTAATCAATAGCAAAACTCTCATCTCTCTTTGAGGGAAAGGGTAGTTTCCTTCTTGATATATCATTCACCATTTTCCCACCATTACATAAGAAAACTATATTAATGTCTTTATGTTGCTCACTTTGACTATTTAATCACTATGGCTATGATTCTTTTAAGGTCATTGTGATTTGATCTATAATAGGGTTTTAGCCTTCATCTTTGATCTCTATCAAAAACCCCATTCATTGCACCTTTTCTATCAATAATGTCCCTCTATCTTCCATGAGTATGACAAAGATATGACCTCTATTGATACAAGCTCGCCATCTTTAGATGTATGAATATTTAATGACTGAGTTGGATAATGAATAGATGATAATAACCAAATCTTGAAAATAGCAGCAAGAGCTTCATGTGGAGACTAAATGAAAGGTATTGCAGATAACATGAACTTGATAGTTATAATACTTAATGTAAGTACAGATCCAATAGCCAACAAGATGAGAGGGGGGGGTGAATCATACAAAGTTAATCTCCATAAAAAACATCAGATTCAACCTCGGTAACATATACTTTAGTAATACAACCAAAACTGCTAAACATGCAAACTCAAAAACATATAAACATCATAAATCTCATAACACCAAATTTAACGTGGAAACCCAAATAGGGAAAAACCACTGTGGGATTTCGGACCCACTAAGAAATATACTCTTCTAGAGTATGCTCAGTTAAAAGCAAATCCTGTTAAAGATTACAAACACATTGCTAGATGTGACCCGGTTAAGGGATTTCCCTTAGATCTGTTAGGATCTTCACCTTGTTAGAAGTGACCTTGTTAAAGGATTTCAAACACTCAATCAAAATGTCACCTTGCTAGAGGGTTTTACAAATAAGACTATTAAGTCCACTCGGTTAAGATATTTTCTGTCACTTTCACAAAATAATAGTAATAAAAATCTATCTGCAACTTCACATCTAAAATGCTAAAGCAGATTCTTATTTGCTCAATACAATCTAGACATAGAACTAATCTTGTCCATTTGTTGGGCTTCTATACTCTGTTATTCAAACAGGTCTTCAAGCTTCTGTGCTTGGTAATCACTATGTAGCATCCCTGTGCATACATTTGCCTGCAAGCATTGTTTATCAATAGTTCCCTATTTATAAACAATTAGCTAACCGCTTAATCTTCTTGATCACATTTCCCATGATCAATCATAGCCATCAGATCTTCAAACTTTGACCAGGTTCAATGTATCCTTCGATCTGAAAACATTTTACCCTGCCTTGGAACTTGCATACATTTCTTGGAACTTGTGCTAGGGTATTGCGGTTCAATCTAAGCTGTAGATCTTCATGCCAATTTTCCTTTGCCATAGATTCATTAACAAACTTCATGCACATCATACCAATCATTTAATCAGTTCTAGCTCATCAGCTTACTTCATTAAATAACACATGTAACCATTTAATGTATTCTATTATAGCTTGGTTACAACTCGGTAACAACTCGGTAATAACTTGGTAAATACTAAACTTCACTCGGTAGACATTCTACCTTCATTAACCGATAGCGATAACATTAGGGTTTACCAACTAGGTTCCTTAGGGGTTTACCGACTAGGTTCTTTGCTTGGTAACATAGTATAGTATTAACCTTACAATTTACAACATATGTATGATGTTAAAACAATCTAAACATCATGATCTCATCATTGTCTGACTTGGTAATAGTTGCCCATTGAATACCTTATTCATCCCCTTATTCATCATATTCTTTCTGTATCTTTTACCGACATCTTTATATTCTTCAAATCATACTTCTCAAGAAATGGCAACATCATACTGAATTAGAAAATCAATTTCTTGACATCAATGACAAAATAATAATATCAAGATAGTAAACATCCTTAATCAGTTATATCTATAATCATCAACAACCTTCTCAATATCCTTATTGAAATGCCAACAATCTCCCCCTTTGGCATTGATGGCAAAACCAATTGATTTGACCTTAAAAAGATTCAGATTGCTGTGATTTTGAAATGATGAAATGCTCTCTTGCTGTCATTAGAATTCTCCTATTTTCTTCAGTCTTCTCTCCCTTTGACAACAATGCCAAAAAGTAAAGAACTAAAACATAATTTCTTCCTGTATGAAGTGAATTCCTACTATTGTGTATCAACTGAGTCTTGGTCAGAGCATTTTGTCTTCAATTCCTATTCCCTGTATTGTATCCTGCATTATTTCCTGTACTATTTCTTGCATTATTTCCTGCACACCTTTAGAAAACATCCTAAAGTGTGTAAATCAACATCAACTCTAAAAAGATATTTGATAGAGTCATTGAATTGATGCTTTCACCAAACTCGATCAGTGAGTAGAAGATAGGGGTAGGACCCCTAACTTACTTTTGAGATATTCAAAAGCGTCCCTTGGTAGTGGCTTGGTGAAGATATCTGCTATTTGTTCCTTTGTGCTAACATACTCCAACACCACTTTCTTCTCTTGAGCTTCTTCTCTAAGATAATGATATTTGATAGAGATGTGCTTTGTCTTAGAGTGCATAACAAGATTCTTTGAAATGTTAATGGCACTAGTATTGTCATAGAATATAGTTACTGGCTCAGTAACTTTCTCATTTATTCCTTCCAATAGTTGTTTGATCCATGCAATGTTGGTACAATTCAATGTTGTAGCAATGTATTCAGCTTCTGCTGTTGACTGTGAAACACATCCTTGTTTCTTGCTAAGCCAACTCACTAGTCTTTCTCCTAAAAAGAAAGCTCCTCCACTTGTGCTTTTCTTGTCATCAATGTTGCCTGCCCAGTCAGCAGCAGTATACACTTTTAAATCAAAATCATTTCCTTTCTGATATACTAAGCCATAATCCTCTGTGCCTTTCAAGTATCTAAAAATTCTTTTGATTGTTGTCATGTGTGTTTCCTTAGGATCTGCAGAGAATCTTGCAACTATACCTACTGCATGTGCTATGTCTGGTCTGCTGTAAACAACATATTGTAGCTTTCCAAGAATGGATCGATAAAGTGTCTCATCAATAGATGCAGATTCATCATTCTTTGATAGTTTACAGTTGGTAGTCATAGGAGTACTTACTTGTTTTGAATCCTCCATTCCAAATTTCTTCAAGATTTCCTTTATGTACTTGGATTGAGTAATGAAAATCTCATTTTTCATTTGCAGTATTTGTAAAACTATAAAATACTTTATCTCACCAATTAATGACATCTCAAATTCTTTGCTCATTTCATTTCCAAAGTTCTTACAAAGAGAGTCATTTCCACAAAATATAATATCATCAACAAATATGGCTGAGATCAGTATTCCATTTTCATCATTCTTCATGTACATATTGTTGTTCTCACTTGTCCTTATAAAACCAATCTTAATCAAATAAGAGTGCAATCTTTCATACCATGCTCTAGGTGCTTGTTTCAGACCATATAATGCTTTGTTCAATTTACATACCTGATCTTTATTATTGTCTTCAACAAATCCTTTAGGTTGTTCAATAAAAACTTCTTCTTCTAATATTCCATTCAGAAATGCAGATTTGACATCCATTTGATATACCTTGAAGTTTTTGAAAGCAGCATATGCCAACAATGTTCTTACTCCTTCAAGTCTAGCCACAGGTGCAAAAGTTTCACCATAATCAATTCCTTCTTCTTGAGCATAACCTTTGCAAACTAGTCTTGCTTTATTTCGAATGACCTCTCTTTTTTCATTTAGCTTGTTTTTTAAAATCCACTTTGTACCGATTACATTTTTGTCCTTCGGTCTTGGGATTAGTGTCCATGTGTCATTCTTCTTGATTTGATCAATCTCTTTTGTCATAGCATGTATCCAATCTTCACTGTTAAATGCCTCTTTCACTATTCTCAGTTCAAATTCAGATATCAGGCATGTGTTCTGTCTCAGTTTGTTCCTTGTCATCACTAGATCATCCTTATCTCCTATAATCTGACTTGGTGCATGATGTCTTCTGACATACTTGGCTAATACAGGCTCGGTAGGCTCTGTATGATCTTCTTCATCGCTCAGTAACTGGATATTTTCTTCAACAGTTTTCTCGGTAGGACTTGTCGGTTGAACATAGACAAATTCATCATAATCTTCTGGTTCTTTGGAATTTCCTTCATCATTTCTTTCTACAAATTCATCAATTTTCACATTTGCACTTTCTACTATTTTGTTAGATGATTTGATCAGACATTTAAATGCTTTGCTTCTAGAAGAATAACCTAGAAATGTTCCTTCTTCACTTTTCTGATCAAACTTGCCATTTCTATCATCTTTGTGTACATAGCATCTACTTCCAAAGATTTTAAAATAACTTACATTAGGTTTCTTGTCATACCAAATTTCATATGGTGTCTTTAAAGTACCTTTCTTCAGTTGTACTCGGTTTAGGGTGTAAACTGTTGTGCTTATTGCTTCTCTCCAAAATGTTTGTGGCACTTTCTTTTCAATCATCAGTGTTCTAGCACAATCCACAATAGATATGTTTCTTCTCTTAGTTATTCCATTCTGCTGTGGAGTTCTCAGTGTAGAGACTTGTCTTTTAATACCATGATCATTGCAAAATAAGTTGAACTCATCAGATGTGAACTCTCCTCCTCTATTTGATCTAAGACATTTCAGTTGTCTTCCTCTTTCATTTTCAACTCTTGCCTTGTACCATTTAAACATTTGAAAAGCTTCTGATTTTTCTTTTAAAAACATTACCGACATCATCCTAGTCATCCACAAATAATATGAAATATTTATCACCATAATAACTTTGAACTTTCATAGGACCACAAAGATCAGTGTGCACAAGATCTAAAATTCCCTTAGAAGTGTAAGACTTACTTGTAAAGCTTGATCTTGTCATCTTACCCATCTGGCATCCTCAACACATAGCATTCTTAGGATTTTCAAGACTCGGTAGACCTCTTACTCGGTGCTTCTTACTTATTTTGATCAGATTATCAAAATTTACATGACAAAACCTTTTATGTCATAACCAAGTATCATCTATCTTTGCATACAAACACTTGTTCCAAGTTGAGTCAACGTGAAATGTGTTACCTTTTGTTTGTGTCCCGGTAGTAGCTAACTTTCCATTCTTGTAATGAACTTTGACAATTCCCTTTTGAAATTCTATTCGGTAACCTGTATTGTTTAGTTGTGCTACACTCAACAAATTGTATTTTAAACCTTCAACCCAATAAACATCATTGCATCTTGCATTGTCAAGAAGTGTTATAGATCCTTTACCTTTCACCGGACATGGTACATCATTACCAAATCTTACATAGCCTCCATCATAATCTTCTAACATAACAAACTTGTGTTTATCTCCTGTCATATGATGTGAGCATCCACTATCTATGATCCAAGAATCATTAGTATTTACGTGAGATATTAGGGCTTTTGCTTCATACCTTTCTTCATCTGATCCATCTTTGATAGCCACATAAACTACTTCCTCTGTATCAGTTTCATTTGATTTATCATCATTGGATTCCTCATCAGCTATTAAGCATGTCTTTCTATCTCTTCTTCTGAAGTCTCGATGTCGTTTGTAATGATTGTCTTTCTGTCTGTCATCTTGGTAATCTCTCTTTTCAGTAGATTCTTTGTCAGGATAGTTAGAAGCCATATGTCCTATTTTATCACAATTGAAACATTTCAAGGGTAGTTTTCCTTTATACTACCTTTGCCTCTCGGTAACCTTCTGGCTAATAGTGCTTCAAACTCTTCCTGCTTTCTGGTTTCCTCATACAGTTTGTGTACTTCTTCCATGTTCTTACGAAATATTTCACTTGCTCCACTATGATCTCCTTTAGAGTACTTATACTTTCTTTCATTGTAATCATTAGATTCATCAAGATGAAAAGAACTAAATGCAGATTCAACTTTATTTACCGAAGATCCAGTGTTATCAAAGTTACTTAACTCAAATGCATGTAGCTTACCAATAGTAGCATCTAAAGAAACTGGCATATTAGGTACAGACCTCAATTCATTGATTGCAAAGACTCTGATTGTATAAGTTGGTAGAAGGGTTCTTAACAACTTACTTGTTATATCCTTTTCTTCAATAGTTCCACCTACTCCTTTGATTTGATTGACAATCTCCTTTAGTCTTGTACTGTACTAAGTTATGTTCTCACCTTCATTCATCCTCATAGATTCAAGTTGTCCTCTTAGACTATTTACTTTTTCTCTTTGAACATGTTTATCTCCTCCATATACTAATATGAGCTTATTCCACATAGCCTTTGCATCATTGTAGCCTTCTAGATCATTAAACTCTGAGTCGGTCAATGCAAATGTTATTTCAATCATTGCTTGGATATGTTCTTGCTTTGCCTTTATCTCTTCCATTGTCAATGGATAGGTGCTCGGTGTGATGAAATCATTCTCCAAATAATATACAACATATTCTCCAACTCCTGATAGGTGCAGCTTCATCCTTTTCTACCATGTAGAGAAACTTGACTTGTTCAGCTTCAGTGCATCCCTCTTATACATCTTTGGATCTTTGCCTCAAGTACCTTTAAACTTTTCTTCTGGAGTCCAAAGCTCTGATACCAATTGATAGTTCTGATACTTAATGTAAGTATAGATCCAATAGCCAACAAGATGAGAGGGGGGGATGAATCATACAAACTTAATCTTCCATAAAAACATCACATTCAACCTCGGTAACATATACTTCAGTAATATAACCAAAACTGCTAAACATGCAAACTCAAAAACATATAAACATCATAAATCTCATAACACCAGATTTAATGTGGAAACCCAAATAGGGAAAAACCACTATGGGATT